>NC_068969.1:31108336-31411302 GCF_026419915.1 Harpia harpyja | reverse complement strand
GAGCGACAGCAATTGCGACTGCAGGGAATCTGAGTTGCCAGAGCTGGAGTTGAGTCAAATTCATGTGACTTTTCCCATGGGATATAGTTAGCAAATCTCCCTGACAGAGGCTAGAGGCAAGAAGAGATCAGATGTGCTAGAGCTAAAATGTGTTTGTGTGCACTGAAAGATAGCCCTGCTCTATCTGCTGAGCAATTAGGAGCAGTTTAGACAATTGTACTCCTGTCTTATGCCTCTTCTGTGAGTATGAGTGTCCTTTTCTGCAATGGCACACTTCACATCAGTGAGAATTTCAGGGCATTGAACATGTAAAGTCCAGAGTGAGCCGTGGAAAAAAAAAAAAAAAAAGACTGTAGATTTTAAATATTGTTAAAAACATCAGCTCCATGGTAACAAACTTCTGGGGCAGAACAAATGCTTATTTTGATCTGAATAGGTTTCAAAAATTTCTAAAAGCTACATCAAAACATTCAATTTTAACTATTTGCTTTCATATCAGTATTTTATGTCAATTTATACAAACATACCTCTTTCCAGAACAAAATATATTGCATATAAAGAAGGAATATTTTCTACTCTTTCCCAATTTTAGGGGGGAGAAGGAGGGATATATGAATTTGGGTTGATCAAAAAAATAAGTATTTTCTCCAACAAGCTTCTTATCATTTTTATTTGGAGTGTGATATTTTACTGCAGTATTACCTGATCCAGTACATATACATAGAAGCTCATCCTTCAGATATAACGAAATTCTTTCAAATTATTTATATTTACTATACCATTTACAACACATTCACTCGGTTTGAGCATTAGAGACATTTATTCTTGCTTTCCACCTTCGCTAGTCTCCCCAGAGCTATTTCACACTTCCTTCAGAAAAAACCCCCACATTCAAAACATTGCTTTTAAGTGGTCAATTTAAATCAGATAACAGCAGAAGGCATGCTTCTCCTCCTTTCCCTGCACAAGCCAGGTGCCCTCTAGCTCTTACTGTTTCCCAGCAATGTTTTGTCTCAGTGGGTTACAGCATTACAGCAGACTTGATAATCAATAGCTAGCCTTCTCACTTCAAAAATATTCTCAGCTATATTAGATTGGATATGTTTGATGGAATATTAGGCATATTGGAAAAGTGCCTACAAATCAGAGAGCAACTGGCTTGGAGGACAAATGTAGATTCATTCCTTTCTCTTACCTACTTTATATATTTATGTTCCGAGTTTCTTACTA
The DNA here is from genome assembly GCF_026419915.1 of Harpia harpyja. NCBI lineage: Eukaryota > Metazoa > Chordata > Aves > Accipitriformes > Accipitridae > Harpia > Harpia harpyja. The sequence continues at coordinate 31,410,072 of NC_068969.1, read as the reverse complement.
CTCACAATGTATTTCAATTTAGTAATCAAAATATCACTAGTGGATTGTCAGTGATTGTTTAATTGACGTTTCAGTTCAGAATTAAATATCAGCACTTAAACCACATGCAAATCAATGCTAGTCACTAAACAGGGCAAAGTTAGCTGTGAATCAAAAGGCATACACATGTCCTAAATCTTATCAATAGATTTATTGCTTCTCTCACCTCCCTCCAAGGTTTCAGTAAGGTGTAATCACTTGCATGTTACAAATTAAGACCACAATAAAGGACCTATTTTTATTCCACATCTTTAATAGCCATGAACCCAGTAAAGCATGAACTTAGAATCAGAATTTTGAATCACCCTTGAAACCCTGCTTTCAGGCAATTGTACGTGCAGCTGAACACTTGATTAAAGGGAAACTATTGTGGTTTCAATGTAAAACTTTTGCGAACTCAAATTAAAAAAACATAAAATTGGTTTAGTGTACTTTTGGAGTCTGATCTTTCAGTGTGGTAAACAACTTCAAGTTCTGTCCAATCCAATAAATGCTTAGGACATTCAGTTTTACTCAGAATGCACTCAACATCTTTCAGATTAGTTCCTTGAATTGTAACATAATTGTGTTTATTTTGCTTCTGTTTCCTTTCTTACTGCAGCCATAGTTTGCTCTTCCAAAATATTTGTTATAGAGCTTATAAATAATTGAACCTCTACTTTTCAAGGATAAAATTGTGAAAGAAGGATAAAGTTTTAGATTCCCTGTTCATTAAATATATTCTCAGCCTTTCATCTTTTAATTTAAATGTATCTAAGTAAGTGATGTCTCAGTTTCTTTATGAATAATTAGTGCACAATATTAACTGACAAAGAAATCATACTGAAACTACGCCTTGCTGTAATTAAATACTGCTGCATTAAATGGCTTCTGACCTTTTTTTTTTTTTTTCCTCACCACACAAAGCAATTTTAGACAGAAACAAAAATCAAGAAGGAGATTGAGGAACAGTCCAGCCTTTCTCCCTTTCTGCTCTCCGGTCTGGAGAGGGGACCACATGCAGGATACCAACATTTCTAGCCCAACAAGTCATCCACCATTCAATTTTGCTAATTCCCTGTCTCTGCCTAGCCTCTTCCTCTGAACAGCAAAGCTGTCTCAGCTCATTGAAATGGGGGAAATAAATAAAAAAAGAGTATTGAGCCTAGAAACTGGTCTGCATCTAGCAGTGTCCATGGGTTCATCTGTGAAAGCTGAGACAGAAATCTGAGATATTCTCACCTCTGTGTCTGCTCTGTGCAGGGTGGCAGTGGTGCTTGGCTCTTGCCTTTCCAGCAGAGCCTGGAAGCTGTCTTAACCAGAGCATTTCCTGGGAAGGGTTTTTTTCTTTGCTGACATTTCTTGTCTAATTGCAGTGACAGGATTCAGTGTTACTGAAACTCTGGATTTGTGCGGGATTGATGAATATCAGTTCTTGAACACAGAGGGATGAAAAAGCTGCTGAGTATTTACATGGACATGTTGCAAGTCTACTCCGTCATCTCTGCCTGCGGGGTAATACCTAATATTAAAACAGAGACCTACAGAACAAAACCCATTCTCGTGCAACAAAGCAGGAGAAACTGACTGTCATTTGGCAGAGCCTGGGTGTGAAATTAAGGTGCTCTAGACATACAGTTAGTCCTCTGTGGAGGCAAGTTTTTGGAAAAGGCAGGCTTAAAAATATAAAAGAATGAAAAGTTTTGTTCCAGGTCTTATGAAAAAATAAGGCACACAGTCATGGGGGGTGTGTGTGTGGAAAAAAAGTATTGTAAAAGTTATTTTTCACACTAGCTCTGTCTAGCCCTGTATAATGTCTTACCCATAAAATAATCTCAGCAAGTGTGGAAACTATTGACAGGTCTGCATTATAGAGCTGCAAATGCAGGAGAGCAGATGCCTATTAACTCCTGTCAATCTGGAGGGAAAGAGAAGAACGGAAATACAAAAGAAAAATAAAAAATATGATTGGCCTGTAGAGTACCCGGGGCCGCTGCCTCCCCTCACCCGACTCTTCCCCTCCTCTCCTGAATGAACTGTGAAAAGACCTGGAGCTATTATAGAGCTACAAAGAAATAAGGAACTGGTACCAGATGGGACCTCTTGTCTCCATCTCTCTCCAGCCCAAACAATCTGCTGCAGAATTTAGAAGAGAAGGGTGGAGAATCTAATAGTGTCTCAGAGTCGGAAAGATGGCTCTGGCTCGAGCACTGCCAGCCTGTTCTGGAGGAGGATTATTATTATTCTGTGTGCCAAAGGATATGGCTATTTTTCTCTCTCACTCGCTCTTTGCAACAAACATTTGGCTACTATTAGCCAGCTGGCAAATATAAATGAAACATCACGTACCACTTAGTACAGAGAGTGCCATCCGCGTTTTGCCAGTCGTGCAGCGGTCTGACTGCCAGTGCACATCGCAGCATGTGCCACACGTCTACTCCTTTATCTGAAAGCACGTATGAGAGTGGCTGGGAAATCTGTTAGGGAGAGAGAAAGTCCATGGCACAGTTACAAGACATCTTATGGGAGAATCAGGCCAAGATCTGTCTAGTAAAAGATGGTGGACTGGCTATACGCTCCTAAAAATTCATTCCACATTGCTTGTTTATAGCAAACTCCCTCCGCTACGGTTATGCAGAATAAAATGCAGAAATTGCATGTGGAGAGAATAATGTTTATACCTGATGTGAAAATAGATCCTTGGGAGTTGGTATAAACAAGCAGCAGACCAGGAAGCACATTCTGCTCTCAGTTACACCCATGCAGTTTCAGCCTGCAATGTTGCCTGGGTATAACTGAGAGCAGGATCTGGCCCTGTGCCATTGTTCTCCTCCTCCTGCTCTCCAGCTTGCTATTCTTACTGCCTCTCTTTTCATCTCTCATTTTTTTCCCCTTTTTTTCTGATTTTTAGAAATGTTTATTTTGTCTTTTTCACTGGTCATGTCAAAGATCGATCAATTATTATTTTTCTTTCACATCTAACCTTTCCTTCTTACTTTCCAAATCATTTTCAGGCATAGAGTACGAGATGCATTTATTTCCTTGGCAGGCAATATCCCAATGACCTGTATTTAGTTGTATGGTAGCCCAGCAAGCCGAGAATTTCAATAGTTCTAATTGTCTCCTATCAGAGTTAACATTCAAGACTTGAATATTTGCTCTTGGAACAAACAATGCCATGTGGTATCATAAAACTGTTCCCAAAGATTTTACAGCAAAACTAAGTAGCTATTTACTTTAAATATGCCAATTAAGCATTACTAATGTACAGTACATTTCTAGGCTAAGAATGATTGATAGTAGCATGCAGTGAAATGTTCTAAAACTGCAGTTGGAAAATGTAAATGTACAAAATGAAAAAAAAAAAAAATCCTCACCGATTGACAGCACTATTTACATGTTTCAAAACAACACTTACAAATTGTTCTTTTGTTGTTCTTTTATTGTTCTTTAAAGCTTTTTCAGCTCTGTTCTTCAACAAGGTGCTAGCCAATGCAGTCTTATCAAAAGATCTTTAAGGTTAGAATATTATTTAGTATGTAGTTCTAAAAGACCTTATTCCACTTTCCTTTACTAAATGGCAATATCACTGACTTGGGTATAGAGTGATGGAGAACAGGGGTTTGAGAGAAAACAAGAATTACATTGTTCAAAAATGTGAAGGTTTCCAGGTGTGGGGGTTTTTTTCTTTTATTTTATATGAAAGCAAAGCAAATCATTTGAATGAGAAAGAAAGAGAATGAATGAAAACACTTCACAGCTCCAGAATGGCCCAACAGACCCAGGAAGCCCCTGTAAGGACATTTTTGCCAAAGTCAATATTTTTTTTTGAGTTTCAAAATTAACAGATTTGTGATGTTATGATTTAATTTTCTGACCTTCTTGGGGAAAATGGTCTACTTTGGTTGATCTTCAGCATAGTGACTACTGAAACAATAAAAACCACCAAAAAGATATTCTGTGTCCTGGTTATGGTAGTATTGTACCATTCCAGGTGCAGAGGAAGCTTTTGCCTAACTCCTGCCTTAAGGTAGAGCTTATGGTTTTGAGCAAAGTCCTTGTCTTATTTCATTTCTGTTAATCTAGGAGGAATCCAGCATGTGCTTTGTTCACAAAGAAGCACAGTTATTCTCCTCCAAGCTGGAACAATCTGCAAGTCCCCGGATTTTTGACTAATTGCAGTTGTGAAAAGGTATAACTATATTTTTTTTCCTCAGAACAGGATTAATCAAAAAGATGCTGAGCATTTGCACTGGACATTTATCTTAAGAGCAAATAATAATCAATCACCTGCCTCTTGCCATATTACGTAGGTGATTGAAAAGATTAATTAGTATAATTTTCTTTACTGCTGTCGGGGCCTGATCCTGTATAGGCCCTTGATGCCCTCCATTTTTTTTGGATCTTGAGGTTGGGTGGAAACTGAAGGGTGCATTTCTGCTGATTTTAATGAGCTTTGGATCATGTTGCAAAAAATACAGAAATAACAGGCAGTGAAACTCCTATCAGCAAAGAATTCACTTAGCTGGGTGCCCATTTTACCTGATGTATTTGTACCGACTAATTTGACAGCAGCGGAGTATGTGCGGTTGAGCCATACACTGTCATTTCTTACTAACAACACTCACTGGCTTTGTGAGACAGTGTTAATAAGCACATTTCAGTTTCAAAGGCATCACCTGCATTATTCTTTTGGATTCCAACAGGTACAGCAAATAGACACTTGTTTGTGAGGGAAAGGTCTTGACTCAATAAATCGTTAATGCAAAAGTAACTTATTTGTAGAAAGGCCCTTTGGGACTTCTCTTGAGTATCAAAGTCCAGTAACGACATTTCAAGAAAAAAGATAAAGTTTTGAACTCACTGGATAGCTTTCAAGACACGTATTTGTCATTTTCACACTTAGGATTGTCTTTGTTATTTTTAAAGAACATATTTAAACCTTTTCTTATTTTCTCTTGTACTAGAATCTATAGTACTTGCCAGCTTTCATGGCAGTTAACAAAGCAAAGTTGCTCCAATGTCTTCTCTCTGGATTTTATTTTCCAATAGTATTTAAAGTTCTGGGCAGGGAAGAGATTTTTCTAGCTGAAAACATCATGGTCAAGAAATCTGACATTTATTAAAAGTGGTCTTCCCACCAGCAGAACCCACTAGCAGTCACCTGTAGCAGCAGCCAAAAATTGTTAAGCCATCTACCAGCCAGGATTATTTCCAGTGACAACGAATAACAAGCAACACTTAACTTTCAAAGAACACTGCATCTTTTGCTTGTTAAAACAGCTTGTAATTTCAGGAACAGCACATTGGCCATTGCAGTGGAGACTGCACATGGCTGTGCAAGAGACCTGAACATTCTGGTCTGAAATATTTGTGGTCCATTGCTGCTAGCAGCCTGGCCCACCTGGGATACACTGGTTCCTCTCGCTCAATAATTTCCTTCGTTCCTATCACGACAGCTTTTATGTTACATTATTAAAAATGCATTGTTGTTATAAACTTCTGAGTTAAAAATCCTTCCTGATCTTAGAGCACAGAAGCAGCAACCTGGTAGTAAGTTGATGTTGAGGCAAATATATACTGGAGGATGAGGAGTCTTTCATGAACCCACCACTACCTATAAGAACTCTCTACCCACCCCTCCTAGAAGAGGTTGACCTGATTTGGCTGTTCAAGTGCCTGTGCTCCAAATCAGGTCTGTGCAAGGATCTGATTTAAAAAAAAAACCCAACTCTTTTTTTCTGGCGTCAGAGAACTTCTTAGAGCATGACAAGACCGATAACTCACTGAATCTTCTGTACTGAGGTATACTAGAATCATATTTTGCTAGAGCTTAAACCTGGCAGCAAAAGGGGATGGAGGAAATACCCAGTCTCTGAGACTAGACTTGATGACAAAGGGGATCACATTGTAGAAAAAAGGCCTGGTTTTATGTTTTTTGGGTTTTTTTTTTCTTTTTTCCCCAACTGTTACACTATTTCTTTTTGAAGTGAGTAGTTAGCTTAAGATAATTTTTGCATTTTTGATATTTTTACACTTCCACAAAACATTTGTCATTCTTCTTTCTCCACTGTACTACAGTTGTCATTGTTAAAGGACAGCTACAAAGACTGTTAAACAACAAACTAAAATGGATTGGCCCAAATATTACACTTTGTTTTGGTTTTAAATACACATCTAATTGCCAAATGTTTTTTTATTTAGATAGCTGCAATAGAAATTAAATATGCCCTGTATGACCTCCCTTCTTTGGTGCTTCTGTGTAACCTTGCGGCACTCCAAGGCTCAGCAGAGGGTAAGGGTTGAGGAAGATGCAGAATAGCTCTGTTTAAGACGCTGTTCAAGAACCTCACCTCTCTTTATAGCCTGGGTGGAGACGAAAGCTCTTTTGGCATCCCATGATAGATGGGGGACATGCAGCTTGTGAAAGTATGTCCTCAGCATGTTAGAGAAACAGGGAGGCGGAGCAGTGACATGAAAGGGAATGGATCCATGCTCAAACTTTCATTTCTTAAAACAAGAGATATATAATTTCCCTCTTTGCCACTTTTTCTCTCTGTAGAAGAGACCCAAAAATTCAACTCCAGGTACAACTAAGGGCTCAGTTGTTGCAAGGAACTGAAATGACATTAAAGGTCTCATTTTTGGGGCACTGAGCTCAAGATACTTGCTTTCTTAGACAAGGAATTGCTCACCTTTAATTGCCTCAAGTTGGGCATCTGAAAACTGGAGCCCTTGAGATGATTAGTAAATGTATAAAAATTTGGCTCCAGTTTGTACATGAGCTTGCAGAGAGCAAACATCAGGCAGAGGTACTGCACCAAAGAGCATGTGTTTTCAGACATTCACCCATATGGGATATCTTTCAGCCTATCTGAAAGGGTTTTAATTTCTCTGTCAGTGACTTAGTTGAATACTGGAGCGTGTATAGAGGGTAACATAAAAGAAAGTAAGGGAAGGTAGGGACTTGACATCACATGCCAAGATTGCATTCCTCATTAATGTTGCTACAGGGAGAGGAATTTGTCTTGCTGGCCAAAAGGTGGTGGGTACTAGACAAAATAATTCTATATTTGGAAATTTCTGGTGAACAGAATGATTGACAATTACGAGAGAAAGAAAAAGAAATGTTGTCTTGGCTCTGTATTTCAGATCTTTTGCTTGGGTCATACAGTTCAGAGTTCAAAAAGTTGGCTTCTGGGAACTCTGTGTTCAGTTTTCAGCCTTGGAAAATGAAAAAGAGTATTTCAATGCTACACAGTCAATGCACAGTAGTAGTGGGAATCCTGGAAATATTACTCAGTAGTCCAAAGGCCTAAATCTTGGTTTACTTTTATTAATGCTATGGGAAGTCTCTGACAGTCCAAATACCAAAAATCTTGAACAACTATTTTATTGTTATTCAAACATATTTATAAAAATAAGTTGTTGTTGTAAGACCTGTAAAAAACATGGCTGGTGAAGTTCATATTTTGGCAGTGATATCCAATTTTTAATGCTACTCTCACAGTTTCAGTGATGTATTCACAGGTTCTGGTATGAAAGTACTGGGGATTTTATGCACTGAAATGCTAAATGACCCTATAAGCAAAAGATCACTAGGAATGCATTGTCTGTGTGACTACCTTTACTACGGACAGGTGTGAGTTTAATGAAAAGGTAAGTGTTAGCTCAAAAAATATTGTCCACGTGGTTTTGCTATTTACCTCCGGCCTTCTCAGAGAGACAGTGGCTATTGTGAACCATGGGACTCAAAACCTTTGCTGACAAAATCCTTGCGGCCAAGGATTTCTGTACAGAGAGCTGTGGTAGCTCCCTGCAAAAATTGAAAGGAGGAAATTATCACCAGAAATCTTAGCATGGAAAAATATTATCATTGTAAAGTTTCAGATATCACCTATTGGCTGTCTGTCGTCTATATGTCACTGTAAGTATTCACTCTGTTTTCCAGAGCCCTACTCCTCATCTGCACTCCTTCGATCCTAAAGTGGAGAGACTGAGCTCTTCCATGAGTTGCAACCAGCCGTCCCAAGATATGCTGAAAATACCCCTTCCTCTGTCACTTTGGAGAAGCCAACCTAGTCTCTCGTAGCTGAAGAACTGTCCCTCCTAATATATTCTGTGATTAGCATGATAGGAGGTATGTACGTACCTAATTGTGGTGGTCACGAGGCTTTTTTGGGGGGGACTGTTTATATTTTCCTGGGCTGAGACATGATGTGCAATGACTGGAAAGACCCCATGAGGTCTGAGTGCAGGCCCCGTTGTCTCAGCAAGTGCTGTGGACGTAGAAGTGTACATCTTCTATTTGAAACACCATAAACTCCTTTCATGGAAGTTAAGGCAAGGAGAATGAAATTCAGCCTCTCTGCTGCACTGGAGAGGTTAAATTCATGAATGAAATGCTGCAGCTATGGATCTGAAGAGAGAACAGCCTTGAAACAAGAGGAATAAATTCAGAGAGGCCAGGGATGATTTAACACAAAAGCAGCTGTTTGTCATACAGCAGAGCTTCATCTTGCTATAGGTGAATGATATCATCATTTGTTTTAACAAAACAAATGTGCAAACATATGTGCAAAATGTGAGTGAACCTTTGCCACGTGATGAAGCAGCTTAGTGTTATACACATTTTCTGTAGTGAACTTTGTGAACTCCTGCTTAGAAACAAAGTTTTTCTTTATCCCCCCTAAATATCAATTATTGCAGACATCATAGTCATAATATTTGTTACCTTAACCATCAACCTGATGATGGTTTACACATGTGCAGTCATGATTTAGACTCTCAAAGATGAGCTCAGAAGGTCACAGCAGATGATTTTTACTTCAAAAAGTATGATTGTGGTACCAATTATCAGGCAAAATATGTCTTGGTACTTTAATAGGGGAAAATAGTCACTCCACAGTTGCTTTTTGTGCAAAAGTTAGATTTCCTTATCCGCATACGCCCTTATTCCTATATATCAGTGAAAGAAGAGTAAACGCATTACCATTGCTACTTTGCATGTTTGTCAGAGTGCTTAAAATCAGAGTTATTCAGAACTCATTCTTTCAAATACTGCTGCTTTGAATAAAATACTATTAAAGAAATAAGAAGTACGTTGTAACTAGTATACCAGCAGTCATGTAAAAATATACACCAGTTTATGAAAAGCAAATATAAGGTTTACATGACGGAGCTGGTCATGCTGCAGACTGAATGCACAGCAGTAAGCGCTAATCGAGAAGACATATGATGGCTGTTTCCAGCAATGAGATCACAAGATCAAATGCTTTGGCAAAACTGTAACATCTCGTATGCAATAGGCAGTGTTGATGATTGCAGGTAACTTTCTGAGGATTGGATCTGTCTGGTTAGGACTGAGCAATGAGACACCTAATAAATACTTGCAACAATAATACCACTGAGCACCAATTCCCATGTTCAGTCATTTCTTAAAATGATTTTTATTTTTCAGTGTTTGCAAAGATAGGAAGCTACAGGTAAAAAGAATTATGTTATATTCTTCAAGGCAGGAGAGTGTGCAGTTTAAGCCAAAAGATTCAAAAGGCAAAAGTGTTTTACTGAATTTTGAATACTTATTTCCTTTGAATACAAGATATGTTGACCATATGTGCTTTAGGTCCTACCTGAATGTCTTCTCATCCATATATCACCAGTTTTAACACAGGATATAGCATGACTGGCAGACAATCTGGAATCAATCTGTTTATCTTTAAAATGCTGCTGAAAAGTTTTAGAAGTTGCAAGGTCCTGAACTGGAAAGAAAATCTTGGAAGTAACAACAAAGAAGTATTGGAAAGACAGACAATAACTTCAGAGTCTTCTATCTGGATCCTGTTGTGCAAGAGCATATATGCCATCTCTCAGAAAACCATTTCAGTGGAATAAAGTCTTCCTCATTTATTAATACAACCAGGAATCAACCAGGCAGTTTTTAATTAGCATTGTAATTTTCAAGAAGTGAAAGATGGTTGCTTTATAGACTTCATATGCAGCTCAGAAGGGGCTCCAAACACAGCTGCATTTGTTTATAATATACTGCTATTTTTTAAGAGGTTGCATCTGAGATACTGTATGTACTTGAAGACCTTGTGCTGCATAGCTAGAAAAATTTTATCAAAAGCCATGAATTCAATGTATTGCAATTTTGCTCTCTGATGCTTTTCTAAGCATTAGAAATCATAGGCTGTAGATGGTTTGCAAATAACCACTCTAGAAGAAAGCTTCCACATGTATATTAATAAGAATAATATAAATATTCCACAAATAGATGACTGCTTATTGAGGGGCAAGTATAGGGCAAATCTTCTGTGTTTTGTTTGTTCTGCATTTCAGCCGTATCTGACATCTAACCGCAATATTTTGCATTCCTTTGTCTCTGATACTCAGGGATGACACCAGTTCTTTACAAACATCAGTGGGCTAAGTCTCAAAACATTTCTGAAATTAGGACTCGTATGTGTCTATGTTTATTTCTACAGTTCATAACTTTCTTACCATTCACATTATCCTACTGTTTTCTGAATTAAATATAATAATCTTAGCAGGGTTCCTGGTGGACCTTTCTGCTCTCATGTAGTAGGTTCTGCTTGGAACTATATGTTTTTCATATTTTACATATTTCATTGTTGGCTAAAAGAAAAAATCTTGCTGCCTTTCCTCAACAACAGTGAGGTTATGGGTCAGCTTCACAAAAATTATAACAATAATTATTATTATTTATAAGGGACATGATCTGATTTCAGGAGCTGCAGAGTTCTTATTCATTTCTAGAGGAGAAACAGCACAACTGAAGGAGAAGTTTGGCCATGGGTTCCTGAATTCATGAACTGCTCCTTTACTGTTCACAGATACTGCACCTTGTAGATGCTGAATACAAAAAAGGAACCCAGTTTTTAGTCCCTACTTCGAGGCCTCTACAAATAATTTCTTTCCAAATTTTGTTTTCTCCCTTAAGGTCAGTTTTTAGGGACATTTAATCCTTTTCTGCTACAACTTGCAAGTGTGATAGGCCCAAGCTTATTAAAAAATCCATTGCCAAGGGGTACTAACAAACAAGGCTGTCATAAGATGTACATTCCCCCCCGTTGTTTTCCATCTGAGCCATGTTGAGCATTTTATTGATGAAAGGAATAAGCAAAGGGTTCAGATTTGGCTCATATCCCTTAATTGTTCATAATTATTCAAAGTATCTTAAAGGACTTGCATAATCTAAGTTGGTAGGGCTTGAAGGTGAACTCAGGGAAGGTTTCCAGGCTGATTTCCACAAATACTGTAACTTCTCCACGCTCACAATAGGCTCAGCACTCAAGGTCTAATACTCAAACTCTCGCTGCGGCTAACAAGATGCAGCCAACATTTCTGGCTGGAGCTCCTGGCTGGCTCTTGCGTACTCACTCTAAACATGTGGTTTGGTCCTGTGAAGTACTGACTGTTTTCTTCTCCCCAGAAGTCAATGGAAATTGTTTAAAGTGCCCAGCAGTTCTGAAGATCAAGCCCACAAAAAATGCTATTGTTTGGAGGCTGAATTGCGGTAAGCCCCACTTTTGTACCGTGAGTTCATTACTATATATGTTCACATTTCCCCACAATTCCTGCTTAAACTTATTTTGAACAGCAAGTCCCCAAGTTTTATTTGTTCAATCTGGTGCTAGTTTAGAGACATTTTGTTTTGTTTATGTTTTGTTCTTCCCCATGGAGTATGGCCTTACTTTCACTAGACAGGAAAGAAAGGATGGCTCCAGAATGCCGTGCATCAAAAATCAACCGAATCAGCTAAGGCTCTGTGTCTAAAGCAACTATTCCTAAACAAGGGGACCAAAATTTTAAATAAAGGCATCCTTTTTGTATTTTCCAACAACATTCCTAATTTTTAATTTTCTTCCATTGCTATTAAGATAATGCTCTTCAGTTATTTGCTGTCCACTAGCAAAAGAGATCACTGAAACTCCTGCTTCAGCAAGGAATTGAAGTACAAGCCTTCCACATGGTAATTCCCCATGCAGTCAGTGGGGCCAGTTTTTTAAAGTTTAAAACCCCTGCTGAATCCTGGACCAAAACCATACGGACACTGGGAATACTTTTTCATTTATTTATCCAGTTTCCCTTGAAGGACAAGGAGGAAAATTTTATATATGAAAAAAAATAAAGGAAATTAACAGAGTAAGAAGCCAAAGTGATCTTTTTCTTCAAAAAGCAAATTTACAAAAACTTCCATGGTAGGTTATAAAACCTACCATGTTTGCCCGAGAGACTTTTCTAATCACTTAGGTAAACATGGGAGGTAGACTGGGTAAATACATATCCAGGATAGGCTAAATATTGAGGTATTTTAGAGGAATATTTATTGAGTTAAATATATTTATGTATACACACACATACATATTGGTACCTGAAGAATATATATTTTGGTATATTACCTCAGAGCCATAACAACTCTTAGGTGTACAAATTTGGCAGCTGGAGGAATCCAATTTAAAAATCAATATTGAGCAAATCATAAGAAAAAAATTATATAAAATTACGGAGGTTCAGTATATGGATGATAATCTTTTCTCAGTTCAGTGATATAAGACCTCATGAATTTGATGGAATCTCAAAATAACATTAGCAACTATTGTTCATTTGGATGATGCCTATAGAAATAAATTTAAACAGCTGTTTCCTTTGTCATGAACATATTATATAGTCATTGCCTTAAAATCCAGAGGACAGATGAATGGCTGGCAAAATTTTACTTGCCATGTACTTTCTTGGATGATAAAGCTTAAGAAAGGAAACCTGAAAAAAAATCACTTCTAAGTGAAACTTTTCCATTTAGAAGAAAACTGAAGTAGCTTGAAAAAGTGAAATTAATCCTGCAGATTATTTTTAAAATTCTCTATTATGGACACTGGCAACTTACTATATGATACTATTAATCCTGTTTAAAATACCCCTGTTGGCAGACAAACCTCAGGGAACTTTGCAGGAAGATATTTTAATTTATGAACTGTACAACAGAATGACTAAAGAAATAGACACTAAATAAAATCAAATTCAAATAAAGATGTAAAAAAATAGTAAATATAGGACAGGAAGATAGATATTAAGCCATCACTGGTCACAGGCAAAATACCTTTAAGTTTTGATTTTCCACACTCTCTCTTTGGTCAGCAGTCCTTTTAAATGAAGTTGTTACCAAGAGCAGTTTTTACTTAAAATGAGTGAATTAATATGTAGAGAAAATGATCCAGTTGCCACTTAAGACAGCTGCATATACCATGACTGCAACTGATGAGACAAGTGAGAAAGCAGATATCAAATCTTCTTTGCTCTTTAGAAGCAGACAGCCACTAATACTTTTTAATTACGATTTGTTGTTGCTTTTATCCCAGCCATATTTTACTTCGTGGCTAGGCTCCCTGTTTCCACGTAAGCTTCCTCTGGGAGCACAAACTGCTGACTCTACATCTACAGACAGAAATGCCACAACATAAATTAAGTTAAAAAAAAAAGAAAAAAATTGTTGCATTTTGGTTGGGGGGTGCCATGACAGATAAAAAGCCACTGTGCAGCTGCCTCATGGAAAACCCTCCAGCTGAGCACTGATAAAATTTATCACAGGGGCACACATAGGAATAACCAGCTTAGCAAAGCAGCCTGTGGTAAAACGTGCAACAGCTAAATATCTAAAGGGAATCTGTAGCTTGACAACGAAATGGTGGCAAAAAGAGCTAATAACACAGGTTTGTACACTACATAAATCTTCTCCTGTGGGCTGTTGGGTTTATTTACTGAGCTCTGCACTGCTCTTTTGTTCCCAGACCTGGAGCAGGGGGCAGGGTGCCGTGCACTTGAACCCTCCCAAATAGCTGGTCTTCCTGCTGCGTCTGTGGCACACCATGAACAGGCGTGGGCAATGCAAAGGTGGGGCTGGTGCCAGCACTCAGTGCAATCTGATGCTGGACTTTCATCACTTAACAGCTCTCCTCCTGCTTCCTGCACTTTTTTTTTTAATTTTTATTTTTGTGATTTCTGAACTTCACCTAAAAAAAAGAAGGGGACTTCTCTGAGTACATCTGACCCCAAACTAGTCAGAATTTCACCAAAACCCCTGATCCTGTGAGGTCATCAGGTGTTTCGATGAATTCAGAGAAGCTCTAGAATGAGCAAGATGCGGTGTAGCTTCTTTCATTAAATATATGTGTAAGGTTTCTCTTTCCATCATCTCCAGTTGCTCCTGCACTTCTTACTGTTTGAGAGGGTAAACACGACACGTGGATACCTGACTCCATGTGTGCATTTTTAGCTCAGTTCTCCCGGGGTCTGGAAGCTGTAAAAAAAAAAAAAAAAAAAAAAAAAAAGAAAGAAATCCCCCAAATCAAAGTGAAACATCCTCTTGTTTAAAGAAAAATCTGGATTAAAGGAGCCCTTGGGAACAATGGAGAGCTGGAGGGTTAAGCAATAGCATGAGATGGTTTGTGAGAGATCAGGCATGGATTAGGAGTGATTGGTGACTCGCACAGATTTTGCTCATATGTATCTGACACTCCTGAAAGTCTGCTGATTCACTCTGGGAAGGACAGGTTCTCCTTTCTCTTCTGCTGACATTTACAAGCAGCATAAATGAAAATGGTAGTATTTTACACCTGTGTCACACATGTGTAAATGACTGTAGGAAGAACACAGCGGCTGCAAATCAGGTCCAGAGAGTTGAAATGAGAAGAAGCAGAAGGTTCATAAAAAAGCATGAGCTAAAGACTATTGCCAACGTGGACAAAGAAGAGAGAAACAGAGAGGAAAAGGTCAAAGGAAGTGAGAGAGAGAGATAGGCAGAAACTGGAACCAGGTTCACAACAAAGAAAAGGACAGGAAAAATGTTTTTTTTTTTTTTAAATGAAACCATCCACAAGCAAAAAAGCAGGGACTATTAACATGGAAAAGGGACAAGAACATGGAAAAGGGACAAGAAAATTTTCCTTCCATTCCCAGACAAGTGAGAGCTAAAGCACCCACCAACCATGCTATTGCAAAAGCTACAAGGGATTAAAAAAAAAAAAAAATCAATTTAAATGCACTTTCCAGGTATATTATTGCAGGGAAATTGTATGAAGGGATTAGACAACATGACTCCCAGAGTTAAAAATCATACTGGGACAGGCTCTCAGGTTTTGCTTGGTGGGCGTGCTGCTAGCACCAAACATATTTTCGGGGTGCTTGTCCCTTTGGTGCCTTTTCTTGCTGGTGCAGCCTCCCCTGCACGATGTAGGGTATTTTTTTAGCATCCTCCGTGCTGCCGATGGGAAGACAGCTTCTGTCCCAAACAATTAGGGAGGCACAAGAGTGGAAGTGCTGATTAACATTGCAGGACCGTCGTGTTGCAATTAGCAGCAGGGGGACAGCTGCTCGCGTGCCAATTCTGTGTGGCACGCCAATCCTTTCTCTCCAGCGTGGTTCCCATCTCACTTCTAACGTGCGAAAGGAGAGATTATTCACCAGGGTGGTAGACACATTTCTGTTCTCAAGAACACCACAATATCATTAATCTTCTGGCAAGTCGGCAGGGGCGGGTTATGTGGATGCAAGTATTTTGCAAGGCTATAAATAAAATTTAAAGAGAGAAAGAGACAGAAAGAGAAGACGCTTTCCTGGAGTTTCCATTGCTACCATACATACGATGTTAACACTGCAATAGCTTACTGGTAATAACACTTAAAAAAAATCCCCTTTTTATGGTTTTTCAACATCTGTCCAGAAAAGTGGAACATAAAATAGGATCCTAAGACCATAATATAAATTTTCTAATCCTGTCTATAAAACAGGTAGTTGATCAAACAAACTGCAAAATGTAACTCATGTATCTGTAATTGTTGTACTGTGCTGTTCACCTGGCTATCGCTACAGGCATAAATATCTGAAAGGAAGGGAAAGGAAATGATAGCAGGTGCAGTATGAGAGTTTGTCAGTAAGAAGGTATGATAGATAGCCACATTAGTCACACATAGCAAAGTTATAATTGACTTAGGCAGGTTATCTTTACACATCCATACTATGTATTCTGCACAGGCCTCGTATGTTTTATGTCTTTCCTCCTGTCTCAGCTGAGAGCCTGGGACACAGAAGAAAAAAGGAATGCTCCTCTTTGACAGGGATTTCTGCCTTGGAAACAGTACCTTAACATCTTTGCTTCCCCAAGAAACTCCCCCAAAAATAGCTCAAATAGAACAGAAAATACAATTTTAAGGTCTTGTGCCCTGGGTACCTCAAAAGGTATAAGTCAAGACTGATTTATATGAGGACACCATGTTTCCCTTCCGCAATGATGTAAAATACCTTTTTTTAACTATGCAAAGTTGAGATAAATCAGATTTTAAAACAGGTAGTTTTTCAGTATGAGTTAATAATTATTGCCCGCTTTGGGGAAGAAAAAAATGACATTTGAAAGGGAGAAAAAGCTGTTTATGACTTCTGCATGCAATCAAAAAGTGCTGTCTGTCTGGAATTTCTCTGTGATCAGGATTGGTAGAAATAATTCCAACAAAGTCAGGTGGTCAAACTGGCATGATAAGCCCCAAAATTATGTGATGCATTTTTTTAATCACATGGTTCTGCCATTTATCAGAAAGATATCATCATAGCTTACACTAAGCATTAATACTAATTTTGAGAGTTAGAGCATAGCTACTGTTTATTTCATTTGTCCCAACAAGAGTCAGTTGCTTTTACACAATCTGCTTATATTATCACATTACCCAGACAAGGTAGACTTTTATTCTTCTTAGTGTTGAAAGGGCACACAAGAAAGTGATGATTTTATTTCAATGCTGTAGATTTTTATTAAATTAATTCAACAAGGCACTTTTTCCTCCCCCATTTTGTCAGGGTCCTGCCTTGAGTAGGTGTAGAAAAGGCAGCAAGGGCCTAAATCTTACTGTTGCTTTTAGGTGCAAGCACCAAGGAAATCTTAAATAAAGCACCCTTAAGTGAATTCAGGATGTAATGTAGTAAGTGGGACTCAGGAAAAGAAAAAAAAATAAATTTATCATCTCCCAGGAGACATTTTTGTTGGTTAAAGCTGAATTGGGCTTAGACTTTAGCTGTAATTCCAGACTATCAGGAAGTTCAACAGACTTAGAATAGGGGGAATATGGCTGGGAAATGGGAAGAGATCTGCTGGAGAAAGGAAACCAATATGCTGTCTTTACTTCCCTTGCCGGCTCAACTTGTAAGCTTCCTGGAAGGCAGCTTCAGCCTTGGCTGCCCAGTGAAACGTAGCTGGATGCAACTCGGTTTATATCTGTATGTTCCCAGGATATGACTTGGCAAAGGTGTGAACTTCGGGTTTGTGATCGCAGGAGCAGGGGGTGATGGTTCAGTCCCCCATTCACTGGGTTACTGGATTTATCCCTGGAAAAGTACTTCCTGGACCATCAGGTCTAGGACCTGCTGTCCTAGACCTAATTATATGTTTAGGTTATACAGTCACTTTCGGAAACGGGTAAAAATGCCTGTCTGGAAAGCAGTTCAGTCTGCAGTCTTCTCTACTCCTACTGAAAGAGTTTGCAGAATCCTCTAATGGTTGGGAACAGTCCTCTGATTACAAGCATACACTTACTCATTGCAATTTATACGCATTTATTCTTGTGCCAACACTGTCCTTCACTAGCAGTCGTTCTTTACTACTAATGTATTTATAGACTGCAGTCATATCCCTCCTCAGTCCTGGTTTTGCAAACTAAAAGAAGCCAGACCCTTTTCAATCCCTCTCATGAGCCAGGCTCTTGGTTTCCATGCCTCTCTTAGCAGACTGTCTCTGTTCATGTGCCAGTCCTGATGAACCTTTTACCTGGCTGGTCATAGTTGTGCACAATAGTCCAAATGTAATTTCACGGGTGCTTTGCACGATGGAGCGAATAGTTCTGCATTTCTACAGGAATACCTCACTCCAGCATTTTTTATGGCCGCAATATTACTAACTGATAATCATACAGTGTGTAATTAGTATACTGAAGTCTTTCTCCTGCTGTATTATTTCCAGCTGATGAACTCCAGCTGATAGCAGGAATTCCTGCTATTAGCCCCCAAGTTCATGCGTTTGCACTTTGTACTATTAAATTTCATCACATTTCTCTATCTTCACTCTTCAAGGTCATCCAGTTCTTTCTCTGCAATGATGCATTGCAAAAGTGCTGGCTTACTGCACTACTTACTGTTAAAATAGGCAGGGTTGTGGTTTTTTTCTCACAACAGGTTACAAGCTGAGCCTCCTGCCCAAATCATCTGCTTATCTCATAGCTCTCTGCAGCCTGGTAATATTCTGCCTTAGTCCATGCTCCATGAGCAGAATACTTCTGGGAACTGTACTACATTGTTTTCCCCAAGGAAACCCTTTTCATTTGCAGTTTTTGGTAGTTTGAGAACAAAAGGCATCAGAGCAAGAGAGTGACTAGTAAATGGAGGACAATCATTTTCAGGTGTGAAGCCATCCTGGGGATTTTTTTCTGAAGCCTCCTACCTTCCTACATGGATGTCGGTATCATGCAATCCAGATGTTGTTGGCTTCTGTTGAACACAGCCCTCGTCTGCAATGGAAGGTGTTAAATTGAAGTCAGGCTGAAAAGAGAGGTGAACAGGACTCTGGCAACTGAGAACAGGAGGATCAGAGGCAGATCCAGCAGCAGCACCAAGTTCCCATATTAACAGGGGTCATGCTTTCCTCCTCAAAGTTAACCCCTTCCCTTCTCCCTTACAGAGGTGCTGAGGGGCACATCCTCGCTTGAGCGAAGTCATGGATGTGCTGGTGTTAATGGAGCTGAGGCAGCTTGCTTCAGCTCAGGACCTGAAAACCAGGACAATTGCTCCAGCTCCTTTGCCAGATCCTGGAGTGAGCTTGAAGAAAAAAATCATCTGTGAAGGTAGACTGGGTTTTAGGGTTTTTCTCATGGTGTTACTATGGTGGAGAGTTAAGCTCATTTGACTACCTTGGGTCTGTATTTATCATATCTTAATGTACTAGGCTTTCTTTTCAGAATAACCATGAGACTGAATTTACTGCATCTGTAATTTCTGACTTGTGGATAACTATTGTAACAGCTGTTTTCCTTTTAAATCACTGATATGTGCTTTACCTCTCAATCCACTTTAATGCTGTTCCTTCGGCCTGTCTGACTGAAGCACCACTGCCCATTATGAATATAAATTTATATGCATAGATTTTTAGCAGAGGGAATTTGGGAAAGAGGGGGCTTGAACAAATTTCAAGAAGTTATTGTTGTGAAAATGTATGTTCTAACCTCAAATAAAATGAGCTCTGATGAAACTTTGTTGAATCAGAGCTGAATTTGTTCCAAGTTCCTAGCTTCATTATTTGTACATTTGATTTCATATTTTCATGTTATGAACTCAACATTTCTAAATGTCATGCCATGGAATCCATTTGGAAAATGCCATGTGATCCCAGACAGGCATTTTGTAGTCTTTAATATGCTCTAGCTTATTGTGCTTGCTTCCACTGTAATATTATTTGCTGTGCAGGAGCTGTGTCTTGGCTTCTGCAATAGTTTGCCATTAACAGGATAGAGCATGTCATAAATAACCCTCCAATATGTGCAATAATTAACTTTTATGACTTCCATTAAATCCTTTTAAAGCGGATTGATTAGGTTTCAATTTTGTACGTTGCTTCAGATTTTCATCTAAACTGAAGTGTTTCTTTAGGCTATTCTGCAGCTGTGCTTGCTTTCTAGCACTGACAGTCATTCAAATCCATCCTGTGCTATTGTAACCTGCTGTTAGCCCATTAGTTGCAATCTGTGGGAGGAGAAGGAGACAAATTGTGTCACTATTCCTTATCAAGGGACCACAGAGTTGTTTGCCACTTTGACTCCATGATGGATAGTTATCTTGAGATGTGACAGGTGTGAGACTGGAAATTCAGAAGGAAACAATGCAGGAGACCAGTAGCATTTTGTTATTGACACTTGCTAGATAGCAACACAGGGTTAATCAATCTCTTGTGTTGTTCTTACCCCCCTATTCTTTTTGCCTTCAAGATGCAGTTTTTCTCATCGGACTGACATGGCAGGAAAAAGGTTGAAGTAGATAGCAGACATTTTTCCTTTACCACGTACTGGACATACAATGTCAAATTCCGTGAAAAACACATCTTTGTTTCCTTTGACAATTTTTTTAAAACTCTTTGAAAGTGGGTCAGGGGCTGGAGAAAGTACCATTTAAATATCTGAAAGTATTTGCAAGTAGACATCCTTTCTTTGAAATAGAAACAGTCTTTTTCCAATGTGATTTTTATTGTCAACAGGTTTTTTATCATTATGTTTCCATAAATTAACTTGCTGTAGCCCATCTCTTATTATTTCCTTCCCAGATATGAGCTAAAGTAACTGTGATGAAAAAAGTGAATACCCTGAACGTTAAATGATCACATTTACTTAGCTCTGTTCAAAACACACAGTTCAAGGAAATGCAGACCCAGAGCAATATATGCTGATATTTTTTAGACCAGGTCTGGTTCTTTTATGACCTTCAGAAAATTGAATATGAGTACAAAATTCACAGTCTTAAAAAATGTTAAAAGTGGTGTTTGGTATGGTTAGGAAGCACTGAAAGAATGACAGGAATTCATGTATGAGCTAAGGTTCAAGTTGAATACAGACCTACGGTAAAAGCTAGAGAATGATAAAGCTGTAGAAGCTCAAAGAAACATCAATGAACTTTGAAGGCCTACTGTACTAGCATGAAATAAGAGGCATTGGGTCCAAAGAGTTCACACTTGAAACAGCCAAGACAAAAGATGAGGAAGACATTATTGTCATTTTACTAAAAGGGATAAAATTATACAAACAATGGAGACTTTGCTGAGGTCTGCAGGAAGCTTGCAGGAACTGAAGACCAACATCCAAGACCATAGGCTCACATCTAATCTACAAGGCATTGGTAATTAATCTTAGTTTCGGATGTATCTGTTTGCTCTCTTTCTTTGTCCTGCTTTATTCTCTTGTATAAACCAAGTTTTTTAGCCAAAGGTTCCTGCTGATGGTAAAGGGAAAATTTCAGGTGCACTAGCAATGCTCTTGAGTGGTTACACAGTAAAGGACCAGCTTGGTCATACTCTGCATATTATATTGACAATGTTAAAATGTTGTCATATGTTTGGTTAGAGAATTAAAAAGCATGTTTTGTGCTACTAAACAAAACAGAAAAGAGGCAATCCGTCGCTTTACTAAGTCTGAGGGATGAGTGCCCTGCTCACAGGTCATTTGAAAACCAGCAGCAGCACCCAGCAGAGCCTGCACATGTGGATGCGCCAGCAGCCATCCTGAAATGTTTTCAGATGGGGCCAAGGAGCCGTATGGTAGCCAGGATGCTCTACGCTGCTCTTCAGCTCCTCTTGCTCTGTGACACAACGGGTTGGTGGGTCAGTGTAAAGGCACATTTGTTCCTTGATGCACGTTTCCAAGGTCTAGCTGGAGGGAATGGACTTTGGACACATTTCACTCCTGCCTGCTCATTCCTCTTCAAAGATTTGCATCTGTTTGGTCACGTACCTTCTGCATGGCCATGCTTTGCAGGGCAGAGTTATGAAGTACACTGTATCAACTTCTTCTGTCTGACAGACATTCGCACAAGCTCCTTTCATCTCCACTGTGGGAAATGTTAAGGATGGAGAGTGATACGCCACTACGGATCTGAAATGTCTCTATCAAGTTTCTACATTAGCCTGCTTTCACCACTTCTTTTCCCTTGCCTTCTGAGTTTAAGTAGCTGCCAATGAAATCTCAGAAAGGTCTCATTAGATTTGAAGCTCCTGTCAGACAGAGCTGGGGGAAAATTTATCATGTGAGCTTCATATATGAGATTTAAGAAACTTGTTTCTGTCCATCCAAATCACATTCAGGTTCTCTGAAGTGAACAGTAATTAATCAAAGGCAGTGCTATAGGAAATAAAGAATTCTGATGCACAAGCGTAACTAGCAACTCCTCACGCAACACTTGCCCTTTAGCAATAGCAGTTGACCACCCAGTTCAACATGATATGTATAAGCGACATCTGTTCCCGTGTCACTGTGGCTTTCCTGAGCAGAAAGGTACTTTGTGTGCTTTATAACTGCCACATGGCTGACATTGTTATTCCATAACCTTATGCCCCTGTTCTTGCACCCCATGCCCCTAAACCTTGGCTCTTGCATGCTTCTCTGTCTTCTACCATAACAGCTGAAAGGCACAAATGCCCAGCAACAACTGGGATTCCTAAGCAAAAGCAGTAATAAAATAACATACCTCCAAGATGAAGGAGACATGCAGGTTTCTGAATGCTTGAGTGACTGTCACAATAGACAGAATTTGATCTTTTATAAAGAATTACCTTAAGTCAGTTAAATAGAGGTTTATGAGGAAAATATTTAAGGAGATGCTCCTGTCACCAGGACTGATGCTCTAGGTTCATGTCCAGTCCAGCCGCACTTTCTGTGAAATGCTGAGACATTGCAGCCCAGCTTCTTGAAGGTATTTGAAAGCTGCTGAAATCCAGCTGTTTTTCAGACAGAACAGGAAAATAGCTTTTCACTGAGTGTGTCATTATTCAAAACAGAGCAAAGGACTGCATTAAAGCAGAAATTACTAGGCTTCAGTATACATATTAATCATTATATCTGAAATACTTCCAAGTAGTACCCACCAACTACTCTGGGCTGTCTCTGTGCCATGTATTCACAACCTGTGGCACACAAATGAAAGCCTGTGGACCCCAACATTAAATACAGCTTCCTTGTGCATAAAGAATTAAATGCCTAAGTATCATTAAAGACCTACACTTTACTATCCTACTTTTAAAATAGAGATTATTTTATAACATTTCTGCTGGTTACTATAATATAAACTTCTAAAAAAAAGGAGTGTTTGATATTGTGCTGTGTTCAGTGCATATTATGGCGGGGTCTTGATTTTGACTGGGGCTTGACAGCTACTGTAATACAAACAAATAATAATAATAGCTTAAGGATATCAAACAGAGAAGGAGGACAAAATGCCTTTTATACTTACAAAAAGATGATGTCAATTGATCTAGATTTCAGAAAGCAGTAGAAGAGAAGACAAGTGTAACTTGTTATGTTAAAAGGTAGAAATCTGTTAGCCTTTGATTTATTCATAACACTGTTTAGCACACTGTTAAGTACAAAAAGAGTCAGAAGAACATAATATACCAGTGTAGTTGCTAATATTCTTTAGAAAGAGCTAGTAAGGAATAAAAAGAAAAGGCATGAGAGGATTTTATCTAATATATTTCTTTGCTCAGTCTCAAGCAATGTTCTATCTAACGCAATGCTTTTCTCCCTGGTTAATCAGAACAGGGTTCACATGAAATCAAATAATTTGCAGATGAATTGCTAATATGTCCTGTCATGCATGCCCTTCTAACAGCATGTCTTTCTAGCCTGTTGAAATACTTACATCATATGGAGAGACCTGAAAAGTTTGAACATTTTGGTTCACTGCCAAGAAAAATTATTTATCAATGGCACATACTGTGCTGATATATACCACAAGAACAGATTTTTAACTAAGAACGAACATTAGGACAAGACCCTTTCCCTTCCTCTAGTGCATTAAGACAGACTGAGATGCTGTGCTCTCTTCTCCAGAACCTCTAGGAATAAGCCTCAAATCTATCTTAGCTACTAATGCAGCTCTGTTAAACACAGTATCAGGGTACTTCTAAGATTCAAAGTCATTAATCTCACAAGCCTCCTGAGAAGTAGCACCATGCTGTTCTCACATTTTTTGGATGGAGAATTGAGGTGCAGGAAGTTTATGTGGGTGGTATGTAGGTGCCTGTAGATGGTAAGATGTGCTTGCATGCCTGGAAGGGCAGGTGTCAAATGAGTGGCCATCCTATGTCATAGCCTTTCTTCATAAAACGTAAAAAGTACTAGTTTTGCTACAGGACAGCCACTGACTCTGAACCCACCCTTAACTGTTTCAGCACAATCGCAGTAGTCATCTATTCCTCGAAGTAATTTCTGGAGTAAATACTTGCTCATCAAATTAGGCCTCGAGTTTCAAGAATGATCTTTTTCTCCATTGCTCCTGCAGGGAATAACGTGTCATGGAAAAGGCTTTGCTCCCTCTGGCAGTCAAGCTAACGTCATCAAAGAAGCTCAGGGAGAGGGAGCTCAAGGTTGTCATTAGAATTTCAGGTGGATCTTGCTTGGGCTGCAAAAGGTTGCTATTGTTACATGTTAGTACGCTCCAAAGGTCAGCCGGATCAAAAGCTCTGCTCAGCAGCCAATTAATATATTGTTCAATGTCAGGGAAAATAGGAAAAAAAGAAATACAATTAAAATTTCAATGAAGAAAAAGCAAGTGACTGCACTATAGCCTACAAGTACCACCCAGGAGGGCTTGGATAATTTGCTATGATAGGATTAATTTACAGTTCTCTTGCTTTTGGGGGGTTTAAGTCTTCAACTTTAATATTTCTTTGGTGCATTATCTGCATTTGCATTTATCATTGGCTTGCACAATGGAATTTTCACAGGACTTGACATTTTGAAGCCCTAACTTAGAGCTTGGTCCAACTGCCTTTGAAGTCAACACGAAGATTGCCAGTAAGTTCAATGAGAAGTTGGATCAGGCTCTATAATCACTGTGGACTCATTATAATCTCACAGCTGGTAACAACCGTTTAGAAGTGTAGTATAAAAACTGTGATACTGGCAGGATGAGTTCAGTGCAAAGCAGAATCCCTTCAAGTTTAACATAAGTTTAACGATTTAAACTGATTTTAGAATTAGCTGCTGTCTTTGCACAGTAATATCTGATGTCTCTTCCTGAAGTTTACTGAAAAGGAAAGACCCTCTCTATTTGCATTATGAGCTGCCTGAATCCCTTAAAATGCTATTGTTTCTTTAACTCCAAATCAAAGCAAGAATTAAGTTTTCCTCTATCTCTCTGTTGCCACAGAAAACAGTTTTCTGCAAAATGGTTGCTTTTTCAGTGTTTTGCTAAAATGGCTGCTGCCAGGACTAGGTCTAAGAACATGGCAATTGCAAAAGCTAACTCTTTTTCCATTACATTTCACAGTTTGTATACAGGCAGCAATGCTGTGTTCTCACTGTGTGAATGCTCAGATAGCTGTGATGAACAAATTGAGGGCAGATCCCTTCGAAATGAATTGAGGCTTTGCAATAGTTTTGCAAGAGATACTGTCTGTCACAGCATGATTATAAAGTACCGAGTGAATGTTTTGGCTCGGATTGAGGGGTCCCCAGGATTCAGGTGAGGCTGGTGTTCTCACAGGCCTGCCAACATGGGTTTAGATTAACCTCAGTGGGATGTACGTTGGAAAGTGCAATCACTTTCCTTTGTGTCCTTCAAGTATACTTGCAAGTATCAGTATCTGTGTCCTTCAAGTATACTTGCAAGTATCTCTGCAAAGAGATCTTGAAGCTGAATGAGGAGAAAAGCTGAAGGTGGGCTCAGAAGTATCTAGGTGACTCACAGACTGCACATTTACCCACTGAATTTGCATACAAGAAAATGAAGCATGCTTGAAACTATGTTCATTTTTGTGCTTGTCATTCAGGATTTGTCCTTTGAAAGAGTATTCTAAAATCCTAACAAAACCCCAAACTGCTTCCAGAACTGCTGTTTCTTCATAATGAGGGAGATTACCTGGAAGAACATGACACCCTGTTCGGACCAGATGCAAGTGAATCTACTTTGAATACCAGTGTGATTACTTTTCATGGGTGAGGAAAAAGGCTGGAATTTCCCTTCCACAAAACGTGCCTGGCAGAAGTGTGTGTTAGACATTGGGTATCCAGAGAAGACCCAAAGGTAGCAGGTGCTATAAAGACAAAACACTTTGCATTGCCATTATCATTTGCCAGTTCTGCTTCTAATGAAGTCCTCAAATGTTGTTGGTCTCAGAGCTGCAATAAAAAATTTCAAAGCATGGTTTTCACTGATTTTTGGAGCTTCTTTATAGAACAGGAGGGGTTCAGGGCACAGCCCAAAGTACCCAACTAGTTCCCTTATGGCATTGTAATGATCCTTACCTTATTATTTTTTGCCTTTTTTCTTCTTTTTATTTTTATTTTTTTTCTGCTGTCCCATATACCAGGTTATCTCCAACGCTGATGGTAAATAACACCTGTATGGGGTAGATCTTTGTTTCCTATATTGGCTTCTCTTCAGGACTGAAATCTGTAAAGCTTTAGAACCCATACATACTCACACACAAATCCACATTGAGAAAGACAGAATAATCCTCCATATCATGCTACAGTAGTAATCTAGCTTAATGCAACCTTGGAGGGTAGGCTAAGCCAGTGAACCATTTCTGCTTTACTGATGTGGTTTATGTGAGGCACAGAGCCCGGGGAGAAAATGATTTCCTTGTAATGTAGCAGTCCATCCACTACTTTGTATATTGAACCAATCAATTGACTTGTTTATGACATGCTTAACGTTTGGGGAATCCGAACTTCTGATTCACTTCAAGTCCTTTTAATTACAGTATATTCCTTGAAAACAGATGCTTTAAATATTCAACTTGAATGTTTTATAAGCTATGCAAATATTTTATTTATTTGTGGTGTTTTTCTGGTGCTCACCGTCAAAACATGCTAGTCAATTTTTCAGAATACTATTTTATCTCACAGAAACCTAGGGAAATTCATCTTCCCAAAAGTTACTTTTTCCTTTGAAGACTAAACATTGTACTTTACCCTAAATTTTATGTTGTATCATATCTTCTTGAGCTTTCTCTGCTAAAGAAATGAGGGTATAATGCCAGTCTCTGATGTTTAAAAATACATAAATAAAGTTTTGGTCCTTTTGACTAAATGAAGTACTGAGGTCATTTGGCAATACTTTGTATTGAAGGTGGTTTTTTGTCATTGTACAGCTAGCTTAGCTGTGGAAAGGCTGGAAATCCTAGCATAAAGCTTTTCTACTCATGTACTACATTTTGAAGAAGTGAATCCAGTTTGCAGGGAGATGTCAGCTTAAGGAAACCAGTTGAAGAAACAAAACTGAGGAACCCTGAATTGCAAATATGGGTACACCACTAGATATCTGAATTTTGACCATGAATCCTCTTTTCTCTATTAGATTCCCCTAGATAAACTCTAAAAATCAAACTATGCATAATAATAATCATGCCAGAGTAACAGAGATTGCCAAGAAAGGGACACTCAGAGGTTGGTAGAGGAAAGGGTATTTCTAAGCATCAGCCCCCCCAAAAGAATGACATCCCCAGCCCACAAAAACCAAACTCTTAGACTCACAAACATTAGAGACACCATTACTTATTAACACATCCACTCCCCACCATTCCAGTCTCAGCCCTACCCTGTATGCTTACTGTGGCTGCTAGCTCCTTTCTAATGTTTCAGAGAGGATGCATAGTTTCTACCAAAACAGAAAACAAACCTAAAAAAGTCACCCTTGGAACAACTGCTTGTGCCAGAAAGAGTGCTGAATGCAGTAATAATGTAACAGGGAAAAAAGAAAGAATTATCATTAAAGTTTTCCATTTATAGAAACAATAGGGTGAAAATACTCTCAAGTATAAATTTTTTAATGTGCACATCCTGAAAAGCTTGGAGCCCTTTTGTTGGAGCACGGTTTTCCTGAGCCCTAGTGATGTCTCCCTGATTCTCAGGGCCAGGCTGACCTTTGTTGTGCTCATCCATGCAAAAATACCTTGGATATAGGCCCTCAGCAGACCGTAGTAGCCCTTACCTTCTTGTTCGCCCCGTATCACCCCCTTCCATTGCTCTTCCTCCTGTCTCCCCAGTCATGCAACAGGTCTCTCAACACATTTTTCCCATTTCTTAGTTTGCAAGGTAACTGTGAGCTATTCCCTATCCCCATCTCCTAGTCACCCAACTTTTCTTACCTCGTCGATGCCTGTGTCCCTCAGGTTGTGCACAGACATCCTGCTGCCTGCAGAACATGCGCGGGGCTGCAGCTGACCCTTGCAAAGGGGCCAGCTGCAGGGGGGGAATTGTGCTAAACCTCACGGCTCCACTGTGGTCAACAGAGAAGTCAATCACAAAGCTCTTTATACCCCCCTCTTCAGTAAACAATTTTCCCCCAAAGCCAGGGGCCATTTTTCTGATCCATGAACACTACAGAATTAGCCGATGTTTTCTAGTGATGTGTTTTGCAGCACTGAATGCCATTCCTCTTTCCACAAAGACGTCTTCCTGGATTGAACTTA
The DNA here is from genome assembly GCF_026419915.1 of Harpia harpyja. Classification (NCBI taxonomy): domain Eukaryota; kingdom Metazoa; phylum Chordata; class Aves; order Accipitriformes; family Accipitridae; genus Harpia; species Harpia harpyja. The sequence goes on along the minus strand of NC_068969.1, from coordinate 31,381,820 downwards.
TAGCAGAATGACTCCTTTTCTTTAGTATTTCACACTCAGCCAAAAATTAAGCTTCCTTTTCTGACTAAAAATATATTGCAAAAATGATACCTAATTTGGTGTTTTCTTCATCTCCTGGTCTTTTAAGTATCACTGATTTCCGCGTTTTTCTTTCTAGTTGTATAGTACACACACACACACACATGCAGACACTAACTGGTGTTTGCAACTTGTATCTCCTTTTCCTGGATGGTCTAATTCTTCCAGTTCAGGCATTAGCACTTAGGTACGTGCTGAAATGCTTTCCTGAATCAGAGCCCTAGTGTTTAACAACGTGAGGTAAAATGGATGGACGTTTTAATGTTTCCTCTTGTATGTGAAATACTCTTTCATCTCTGTATATTAGGAACATATTTTTAGGATCGTTCTGAAATAATGCTCTCTTGTTTAAGCCCAAAGCAGAAACACACATCTTGAATCACCCAGTATGCTTTTCATTTGGAGATGGAGGAGCGGGCACTGACTATGCTTTTGAAGCGGTTTTGTATGGTTGTGGGTGCTTGATATGCATGATTGCACCCACAGCTCTGCATGCACACAGTCAGCAGCAAGGACACGTTTCAGAAGAGCATGAGTGAGGTTTCACTCCCTCCTCCTGAGTGCCTTCATTCCTGCTTGATAGAGAAGAATGTCATTTCTCAGAAGACACTCCAAAGAAGGTCGTTGAGCTCGGATTTGTCTGACATGATTTTTCTTCCCCTTCTTCTTTATAGCTCTACAGGAACAACCTCACACACTGTTGCTGGAAAGTTGCCAGTGGAGTTTTTTTAAAGTTTGTTTTTATGATTTGGCTAAATTTCCCCACAAAAAAAAAAAAAAGGAACCTGCTAAGTCATTGCTCAGCCCTCCATGAGTCTACAACAAAATTGTATGCAATAAAAATAGATTGCACCCATTCCTACTGTTAAATACCATGAAAGAAACAAGAGCACTTACAGTATGCTGAAAGGAAAATGCCTTCTCCCACCCATAATAAAATGTGTGAGTTCAGGGTCACTTCCTAATAGGTGTTATTTCCTCTATTTTAATAAAGGTATTTTAACACCTGTATTCCATGCCAGACAGTATTGTCATTTTTTCCACTGATTGGCTTAACCAAATGCTGGAGTGGGGGCACGAGCACTCTTCAAACATCGCAGCTTCACGCCAAACACAACTAACATGCAGAAGGAGGAAGCCAGAGAAAGCAGCAACCGCCCCTAATTACAGCCAGACGACTTCCAGTCCAGTGAGGAACGGGGAGGCTTTCAGGATGGAAAAAGGTCAGGAAGCCCATCTAGGTCAGCCAGTCTCTGGCTTTGAATTGGCACTTGTACTACCCTCACCCACCCCCACAGCCTCACACACAGACTATTTTTGTTCTCCAAATAGTTGCCCAATGTGTGCTGAAAACTATTTATACTCGTTGGGACTGCCTCTGTCCTTAGTGCTTTTCTCCATACAGAGTGGTGACCTTTGCTAAGTTAAAGACCAAACCTCCTGTGTATGGGGAGCTTGGTGATTCCTACAGAAGTCAGAAAGAGGCTTTGAAAAAAAATGAAGCTCTTATTGCAGGAGAATTTTCTATTTCCATGGACCAACTTTTCTGTTTGCTGGAGTATTTTCTTCATAAAATATCACTGCACCCTCCTTTCACTGGATGAGGAGCATAACAGGAAAGTTTATGTAAAGCAGAGATACTACACTCCTGTCACCCAGTTTCTTGGGCAGGTCTCACAAGCTGGAGTGTCCTGGGTTGTGTGTGAATGATTTCCTCAATGCCAGCCCATTTTGCATCCGTACTGATTTCCACACTGAATCTTGGATCCCGCTGAGCTGGGAACACGAAGCCAACCAAATGGAGGCATGAATTTCTTACAGATTTGTCAAAAGACAACCAGCAGACCTGTGGTCACATGAAGCAGAGCACAGGCTCACTTGAATAGTTTATAAAGCCTTAGCGGTTCTTCCAGCTTCACTCTTCGTTGCTGTAACAGAAGATGAAACTACATATGTTTCCTGTGATTTGGGGTTTGGCAGCAAATGGATTACACAGGACGATGAATGTATGTAGCCTTTGTATATATTTCTATGCATTTGCTTGGAACTGGAAGGTCATTTTCCTCAATCAAATTACAAATCCTCTGGAAGAAAAAAGTAAGAATACTTGTGAGCTCTGTCAGATATTTTAGCAAACTGCACTGTAAATGCATTTTTTTTTTTACATATTTCCTGTGTTTGACAACCAAAATGCAAAACTCCACTGTGTCAGTATGACTGAAGGCCAGAAGATCAAACAATAATTATCCATAATGCTGCAAAGGCATAAAAAATGCTCTCTGACCCTTGCAATAGGCCACACTACACAGACAAATTTGCTAAACTTACTTAAGCACTCAACTCTAATATTCTGTGCAGATGTAATTCTCATGAGCTTTTGTTCTGCATGACCATGGGTTAGAGGATGGTGGCCAAAAAATGTCATTAGTGCAACCACACTTTATTAGTCATATATGGCTAGGCTTGTTGCAGGAATTACTGGGGCGAGTTCCACAACCTGCATCATGCCAAAGGTCAGACCAGTTGACCATAATGGTCTATCCTGGTTTTAAAATATATTAATCAATGTTCTCGCAGTACTTAGGCAATAAGGATAACAATAGTCAAACTGCTGAAGGCTAGCATTACATTCATAGCAGCACCAGAACTAGTTTTACCTCAAAACAGTAGACAAATCAAGTATATATTAAAAAAATAAATAAATATGGGAGATAGGGGGGCCAAAAGGATTGTGGTGAGTTTGATACTAACACTTCTCTCTCCCTTTATAAAAAGCTCTGGAAGGAAGGCAAAAATATTTTAAGCATCAAAGAGACTGATGAATAGGGATGCCAGGATATTCAAATACACTTAGAGACAGTATTGTCAGGAGTTGTTTTCCGAGCTATGATACTAAAGATAGTAGGAACCAGCAAAGAAAAGAACACTGTAAAAATGCAAATCTGCTAAATGTTGAATCTATTAATCCATAGCACACTTTCTTCTGAATCATACTTACTCAGATGTACAGGCAACAAAAAGTATTTATAATATTTGCATAATTTCAAACACCCAGTTCATAAATTATTTATTGGTTGTGGTCAAATGAATGTTAGCGCTTTCATAATTATCTTTTGTGTGAAAGGTTGCACAGTTTACAGAGACATTTCAATGGCAACTGAAGATCTGTGAGTTCCTTTAATATTATAGAGAAGAAATGGCAGCTAATTGTAGAGTTGCTACACATTTGCTCTTGAAAAATGGCAAAGCTAAAAGGATTACATTCACTTTGAATTTATTTTTAAAAGAATACTTACTTTCGTGTAGAATTCTAGTAACTCACATAAAGCCTCTGTGCTTGGGCATCCAGGAATAGTCAAAAAAGGAGATTAAGCTTGCAGGAGTAATTTTTTTTACATTACAGACCTGCTGGAAGTTTTTCAGTGAAAAGAGGCCATATGTTTGTCATGTTCTGCAATACTATCAATTATTTAGGTGGAATTCTAAGTACGTGAAATATTTTCCACAAGACGACTACGAGTGTGTAGTCTTTTAGCACCCTCAGGAATAGCGGGGCTCCTTTTCCTTGCAGGGTAGATAGACTTGGCATAAGAGAAGGGATGGAGAAGCACATCCAGCAGTCAGAGTGTATTTGAGCAGCGAAACAAGTAACTGCTAATGGGCATCAAGCAGAGGCAGAGTTAGTGGGTACCTCCAAAGCTGCTGTTGGGATCTACTGTCTCACAGATATACATGGATTGGTCACACTTCTCTGCTACTGCTAGTTGTTAATTTAGGTGAACGTGCATATAGTAAACCAGCTGACACTTCAAAATACTTCTAATTATGAACACATAATAAAGGTGCACATTTTAGAAACTTATTTTCTTGTTTTCCTTCAAGTGAATGCTGAGACTTTGATTTAATCCAAGGTGCCAAATGTTGAAATCTTTGGCGTATACATTAATCTCCATCTTATTCTGAAAGTAGGAAAGATAAAAAAAAAGAGAATATCCTGAAATTTGCTAGCAACATGGGGTTGAAGTGGTTAATTTAGTACTCTAAAGGTTATCAATCATATGAAGAAAGACTGTTTCTATTATATAATGAGAGAAGACCTCATATCAAGTAAAGGAATTGTAACTGAAGAGGAGGAGGTAGAAATGACCCTTACTTTCACAGTACAGTAAATGGAAATATAAAGCTAAAATTGCCATACATGGCTAATGAACAGGCAACAGTAAATTCCGGGTACAACGCTTTCGGTAAAAACGGTGCTCAAATCCTCCATAACCCATCACTCCGCTGCAAGCCAAAGAGGAAGGACAGAACCTGATGACTGCTTGGGGACCCTTCCAGCCTGAAACTCGGCCCAACTCTGATTTTGGCTAGTTCACAGATGTCAGTGGGAATAAGACTAGTTCTGCTGCCTTTTGGAATAATACAGCCAGATGCCAGTGAGCCTTCACAGAAAATGGCCTGAGAGCCAATACACAAGCATAAAATATAAAGTAGAACAGAAATCTGAATTAGGTATATGAATTCCTGTATGTAGACAGGGAATATGCTTTTCCACTTCAGTTTTTATGAATTTCCTAACTACATCAGATTTGTAGAGCTGACTCATAATGTCATGTGCCGTGGTAAATTAGACACAGTTAACTCCTGCAATAAGAGAGGTCACTTACTGCCAGCATGTAATACGTTGAGTTTATTCTAAGTGAACTCTGCTTGTAGTTAGATGGTATAATTTTTAAAAACTTTATTTAACAAGATTATATAAAGTTCTTGGTTAAAGAGTTTGGCTTCTTTGAGAAAGTTCAAAATCCACTTATAATTTCTTGGAAACAATTCAAAATACTTTGAAAATAGATTTAGTATCAGAATACACATGCTATGTGTCCTTTTATATGCAATAGATTTTAAGTACTTTACACCAAATTGTACAATTAATTTGGACACATTTGGCGGGAAATAAGTTTTTGTATGTATGGGAATTGATTAAGTAATGCAATGAATGTGGCAGTTGAGTCAGACCTTTGTAAATGAATTAGGAAGGTTCCCTCTACTTTCCTGCAGGAGAAAGCAGAGTTGTTTAATACTTTATGAGTGTGAGTGTTTTAAACAGTTTGGAATGGTAAAACCACTCGTCAGAGGCTGTGTGAACATTGTGGTGCATCACAGCAATGGATTTGCTGTCAAAAGGGAATCGAACAGAAGTTTTTCTTTGCTACCACTTGCTCTTAAGAGCATAATGACTCATGCAACTGGCTTAACCAGATCTGTAAATCTTCATGGATGGAGAGATTCTGGAACATTTATTACAACTCATAACATCAATATGAGCATCCCTTATATTTTGGAAGACTTGTTAAGTAGGAGATCCTAAAAGATTTGGGAAAGGTCTTTGTCTTCTCTTTTCCCCAGCTGAAAATGTCAGGGATGGAGTGAATAAAAGTCAACAGTTTTCCATTCCTGAAAGCCTCTCTCTAAAGGTAAATGCACTGGCATCTGGGAGAAAGGCATCTTGGTGAGGACATGGAGAGAGCACAGCTGGAAAAATGCTATGGTATCAGCTGAATTCTGCTTAAGATTTCATTTTCACCAGTGATTGAACAGGATGTTCTGGTTAATGGAGCTAAATAAAACGAATCACCGAGGCCCAAGAGATGGAAAATAATTTCCTATGGAAAAAAAAGATTATATTATTCAAAATTTCCTTTTATTAGGTCATTTTACTCAATGGGCAGAAATAAAACTCCCTAATAAAGTGGAACAATGGGAGATATTAAGTACAATATAATCAGCGTGGAGGGGTTTCAGGTATTGAGAAGCCAAGGAAGGAAATGTTGCAGTCCTAAATAGCCACTGAATACTCTGTTCTCTGGATTGTTTGCAAAAACAATCAGAATGACCATCTGCATATTTCTGTGTTGTCATTCATTTAAAGCCACTAGAATTTTAAAAATTAAAACAGAAAAATAGTTAGATTTCCAGGGTTGGGGTTTTTTCGTGGGTTTTTTGGGTTTTTTTTTTTTTTTTTGAGGAAAGAGGTGGTCTGTCTTTTAGAACAGAATAAAAATTTCCTAAGAACAAGCAAAACTTTAACATGGAAAAACAACAATAAAAAATCTCTGCCCATAAGTACTTTCAAAATGTTTTTCGTGTTTGTCCAAATATCTTGGAATGAAACCTAGAAATATTGCTCAGCTTCATTCTCCACTGCCGTGCAAATGCTACCACCCGTTTTTACTTGGCATTTTCCCAACAAAAGACACATACTCCTCTGAACACATTTGACTGAAAATGAAGAGGAAGCTGTAGTTCAAAGCTAATTACATCTCGCTAGATCTTCTTTTCTCAGTCATTCATTTCTGCTCACACATGCTACTGCTTAGCAGTCCGCACTGTTCTCGGCCTTCAGCAGAACCATCCTCATCTCTTCCTGCCGTTAGCTCACACCATAAAAATACACACAAGCAGAAAACAGCAATTAACAACTTTAAGCTTTCTTTACTGCACAAATCAATCAATAATGGCTGGCATGACTGGCAGCATAAAGTATGTTCTTCATTCCAGCCTTTGAAATGAAAACTATTTTCTTCAGAAACTTCCAGCTTTAGTGGAGTAGATTAGAGAGGCCAAACAGATTAAAGAGTGCAAAAGCCTAGTTCAGCTGCGATGTATGACAACGTATCATGCTTCCTCCAGACTGGTCCAGATTGGTTTAGGTGGTTGATCTGGCAGTCAGAAATACTGTAGTCCTGGAAGAAAACCATGTGTTTGTGGGTGATTGCATTTTTCTCTTGTACTTTGAAAGCTATACTGACTTATGTTTCCAGCAGACCACACCGTCTTCTGAGCCTTGAATAACACGGTACCATTATGTGTCATTCAGTGACTACCCACATCACAGTCTCTATGTGCGGGAATTATCCTTGGTCGGTAACCCCTCCAGTTCCCATCAATGGTTTGAAGTTAAGACATCAGTTGTATTCAAAAGCTACCCACAACAGGGTGTGCAATATGGGCATATGTGAGCATGTGTGTACACTTCATGTGTGTACATTTCATGCGTGCACATTTCACATCTGCTTTCATTTTGCTTTGGTACACCTGACTGGTTACTAAGCAGGCACCATACTTCTCATGTCAGGTTAATCACTTGGTCTGAAAATGTGAATATTCCTCAGTAATTAATTAAGTTGCAGACTCTAAGTAACTGTACAGCAGATCTCTAAACCCTTCTGTAACACTGCTTGCTGTATTTCCATGGCTTTGAGCCTCGTATAACTGGGGCTAACACTGCCATACCAGTGTGGATGCTGTGCTTATAAATTCACAGAGTTTTTTCACTGTTTTTAGTTTCTCCCCTTGTTTATAAGACCTAAATGCTCGTGGAGTCCCAGGTTAAATTGCATACTCCTGAAACACAATGTTGTAATACAAGTGGGACAAGAATACCTGATATTGGAACAACACTTCAAAGCAGCACACTTTTGGGCACTACTGTTACTCACCAAAAGAAGTATTTGATGAAGGTGGGAAAATGAGGAAAGCTGAATGTGGAATTAGAAGGTTGAGAATTATTATGGATATACCAACACTTGTCTTCCCCCTGTTTTAATGGGTTTGGGGTCAAGTCCTCAGTTAAGTAAGAGAGGAGAGAGATGAATTTGAGTAAAGGTGCACTCATCTGCATATCAGATCAATTGCAGGAAAATAAATCTCCATTTTCTTCTAATTCCTTAAGTCCACTGAGATACTACTTTAATTATTCTGCCCTTGGCCATTACTGATCCATTAAACAGTGCCCAAACAGTTTTAAAGATGATGTAAGCTTGTGGCTTCTTAAGTAGGATATACTACAGCCTGATCCAAAAGTCAATGAAGCTGAAGAGAAAGACTCCCATTGCCTTCAGTGGAGATTGAATGGGGCATTTGACAGGAAATGAAAGCTGAATTGGAAATCCTAGGTGTGATCTTCACACTGTGTTATGGTTTCTAGGCTCAATCCACCTGTTGGCCATGCATGTTTATTCTTGGTAGACCAAACCTGTCCTCCTGTCACAGCCTGTTATATTACCTCTTTTGTGTATATCAAACTGAGAATAGTGTGGCCTAAAATACTGGTGGTCCACAGTCTCAGAAGACTGTTTAGTGCTAAACAGCTTATTTTCTTAAGCAATACAAAATAAGCAGTTGCTCATATTTGCTTACTTGCCACTTTAGTTTGGACTCTGACTTTGAATGCAGCTTTCTTATCCTCCGGGCTTCTTTGCTGATACTTGTATTACTCAGTGGTTCAGCCAAAATTCCTGAGAATTTGAAACAAGAGAATAGATTTTTATGTGTTACCTGTAATTTTTGTATGGGTTACATTTCTTGCTCATTTTTGGAGGCCCGTTATTAGCTTTTGAGGTGTCAGTCTGGCAAGAACATACTGAGAGCGTTGAGCATCCAAGATGCCATTATCTTAAATGAATAAATGTAACTGTTACTAGTTTAGATGATTCTTTTTTCTTCCTGTGTCCTAAAGGCAGTTGGACTCCCAGCTTGCTCTGTGCTAGGTAGGAACTGCATTTTTGACTCCAGAGAAATAAGTAGTGAGAAAGCTCTAAGCAGTGAATGTCGGGAAATGAACATGTTGTTTCCTTTTGTAAATGCACATAGCTGAAGTCTTTTAACTGAACTGACCTCCAAAAAGAAAAGGATGAAAACCTGCTTTTATTGAAGCTGAATAGCTCAGTCCTTCAAAAGCTAATGTCCAGAGCGGCCCCAGTATAATTTATAGTACTGCTGTGTTAATACAAGGATGCAGGTACTGAGTGTGCGTTTGGGTATCTGCGTAGGCTCCTGCTATTCACTTCTCCACCAGCATCTACCCAGCTCCAGCCTGAGTCCTCTTCTGACAGGGAGTGCTCTGAAGTCCTTTGGCATGGGGAGGGATAAAAAAGTACATCCTTAAGAAGAAAGAATACCACCACAGATCACGTCGACATCCCCAAGCTCGCCTGCTTGAGTTAACAGCAGTGTAGCCATGGCAACATGGATCTCTCTTTAAATTTGCCATCTGAGGAGTTACCCAGCATCTCAGGCAAGCTTTGAAGCTGATCTTCATGTTGCCACCCAGTACACCATGGTCAGCATCTGAGAAGCTACCTGGGAGACAGTTAGACGTATCTGCACAACCTGCTGGTGTGGCTGGGAGTAAAATGTTGCGATACGCCACTTCTTAGAGCATAGAAACAGAGGAGGCAGAATGAGATCCCTTCCTCAGTGAAGGACACACATGTATTTTGTTGCAGGTTTTATCTTGTGAGAACTGTAAATCTGGAATCCATTTAGTATTACATAGAAATCTTTTCAATGACAAGTTGAAAGCACGGTGTTACCATAGCCCACTATCCATGCTTTCCCTATAAACAATTGGAGGCAATAGTTGGAAAATACTGGGATTCATATTTCTCATCAGAGAGAGCAGAGCCTTGTGAGTGCTGAAAACATAACCTGGGTCTCTGGTCTGCGAAGTGTCAACTCCAACTCAAGCCAGAAGTTCCCAGGCCCTATCAGTGTATGGAAGAAGACATCTCTCTATCAGGAAGACCTCAAACTATGATAGCAAATGGCATTCCTTTGCTATGCTGGCTGCTCTCCATCTCGTGTGTGTGAGGATTGAAGTCCCTCTTGAAGTGACACCCCTCAGGAGAGGTCAGGATGCTAGATCATCACTTAAGCAATGATAATCTCAAACCGTGCTCTAACTAGTTTGGGATGCTCTTTTATTAGACTGAATTACATTACCATCCAACCTAGGGACATGTGGGGTTTAGACCATGTTCTGGTTTCAGGACATTTCCAATGGTTAAATAACTCCTCCATTTTTTTTCACCTGTTCCACAGTGGCAAGCTCTGTGAGAACAGAAAAAACAAATTTCTTGGCACTAAAAATTCTGCTGCATGGAAATCAAAATCCTAGTGCCAGAGGTTTACTTTACTGTAAATAGCTGATGAATAAGCCTAAAATGTAGAGGGATTTCAATTAATTATTTGGGATTTATGCAGGAATTATGGGTTAAGGCTCCCTCATTTGTTTTACAGTCAAACAAGATAATCATAATAGTCCATTCCTGGCTTTAAAATTATAGACCCAAAGATATCCATGGGCCCATATCAGGCACATAGGCAAGTACACATTCGAAGTACATGTCTGTTATTGTCCAGCTTGAGGCCGTATTGCTCTGTGGGGTTATAGGTCTCCAGACACGCTCTTCCTCACCCTGTAGCTAGTGATGAAGACTGCCTTAAGAGATGCAAGGTCAAGAAAGGGGATCACCATCCAACTGAGTGATGTTTTCACATTTCCTCTAAAATATATGCAGTTAGACTAACATTATGGAAAATATCTCGTTTCTGTTTTAGTAGATTTACTAAACCCCCAAAATGTTCAGATGACATATTTTAGACTTCACAGTTCGAAAACTGATGTGCTGCTTCTAAACTATAGCTAAGAGATCTGTAGTCTTAACAGTTACGTTATCCATAATGCCTGATTGTTTTGTTATAAGCTCAGAATTCAGTCCCTTATTTCTTAGACACTTTTATATTCAGACACAGAGTGGGCTGAGCATTGTTTCTAGGGGTTATGTAAAAAATTATTTAGAATTTTTTTTTTTTAGCTTTCAAATGAGCTTGTGGAAAGTATGACACTCATGATGTACATGTTTTAGGTTTTGATTAAACTGCATCAGGGAAACATCTTCCTCCTACAAATCACTTGATCCCCCATCCTTACCTATGCAAACTGACAGAGAAATCACAGCTACAGTTTTCATCACTCTATCGTATTTTATGTGGCTGCTTTTTGTTCCCAACAGTCCCATGCTACCCTGCAAAGTTAGGAGCATTACCTCCTGAACTGACATACCATGCATGAAAAAAACCCACAACAAAGAACTGCATGGAGATAAGGAGGTGTCAGCAGCAAAAATGGATTTCAAGGGCTTGGATTCGGTGTTCAGCTTTGGTCTCATCTCTAGTCAGAAGCAAGTAATTGAATATCAGAAATGCCTGTAGACTCTGAAAACATTTTGAGATATAATTCATTGCTTAGTGATTTCACTAGAAATTGTCTAAGGATTTTTTCTTCTAGTAGTGTATTACTACAAGTAGTAATAGCAGCTTTAATGTAGTACAATATATTATGTTTTGCACTGAAAATTCTAAAATCATTCCCAGGCACCAACCAGACAGGTTTCAACCAAACAGTATATACGATTGTAGGTCTCAAAATTCACTTCTTTGATTGTCTTCTGCACATCAGATAATATGAATTATGTTGTGTGTACAGAGGGCTGAATGTAAAATGGCATGTATTCTTAAAAGGCATGAATCTGACTAAAACATTTGACGTTCACAGCTTACTAGTGAACTAGTGAAATTAAGAAGTTAAATGTATTTTCATTATTGTATTTCACCTTGTAGCCGGTTCTGGAGAAGGTAAGAATGGTACAAAGTAGCAAGCTATGTAAAGGTTCTTATGGTACTTTTATCTGTAATTACCTTGAAATACAAAGATCGAGCCATAATTCAAAACCAATGACAGCTTCTTTTACTGAAGCCAGAAATATTGCCTTCCCAGATGTGTCGGAATGGCATTTTGTGCATCGGCAGCAGAAAACAGCCAAATAGAAGAAAAAATAGAAGTCCTAGAATAAGAACAAATCTCAGAATAAATTTCTAGAAAAAATCATAAATTTGGAGCAGCCTGAGGGCTGCTCTGACTCATGTTATCTGGGTTACTCCCCCTGACTTGAGATGCTGAAGCACAGTACCACTTTCTTTCTGTCCCAACCCATTCTGAACAAGCCTGTGGTCAATGGAAACTGCAGGCTGCATTGCTGCTCTCTCTGCAGGCCCCAAATTAGCATAATTTCTTCAATCCCGGATTTCACACAGTGATTACTCTTGATAACAAAATGGGTATAATGGATTGACACCCTCATTTTTGCTTTCATATGTCTCTCTATGAACTGTGATTAACAGCAGGGAGATTTTAAAAATTAAGCACTCTTTAGTAACTAAAATATTAAATGATTCTAATCATACTCTTTATATATGATTATTTTCCCTAATTCCTCTTTTTTTCCCTAAGACTACTAATTTCTAGATTTAAAACGATTCTGGACGAGACCCAAATTATCTAGAGTATTTGCTACACCATTCATGCTGTATATTTTTGTCTTAAAAGCCACAGTTAATGTTGTTTTCATGTACTATTATTTAAAAAAATGCTACCTTTTAAATGTTTTGTATCTCCTGGCTATATTTTACTGCTGGGTAATGGTAGCGCAATGGCTGCCTCAGTGAGGTCAACTTCAGATCAACAGAAATACAGTGGCTTAAGCTGGCCTCAGACAAACTCTGTGGCTTCTGCTCCTACCTCTGTTCTAGAAGATGCATAAGCTGAAAAAAATATTCTATCCTCATTTGTTCCTTGAGTCCTTCATTGAGGCTGACAAAGATAACACTAAGTCTGTACTACTGTGCCGCAATATATTGTTTTAAATCAATATCCCCCTCTATGCAATAAAAATACTTTAGCTCTTGTTATTTAAATTTTTTATGACATATATGTTGTTCTTATGGGCCTTCATTGAATTCCTTTGTATAGCCCAAACCTCCCATTGCCTTCAGCAGGAGGTGTGGATGTTATTTTGCAGTGGTAAGGAATGGTACCTGACTCATTGCTGCAGGGTTTGTGTTGATGCAGATGTACTCCAGTGCTACTTGGAGTGTGGAGGCAGTTTTTTTGGACACCAGAAATATTTCAGCTCCCTAGTCAGTACTTCCTAGGACCTGACATAGGAAGTTTGCTAAGTTTTCATAACTACTAAACCAACCAAGCAGCCAACCAACTAACCAACCAATGTGCAAGCACATAAACAGCAAATCTTAATAGCAGATGACAAGACTGAAAATGCCTGTTTCCCTCTTCAGTGGTTAACACTCACAACAGTCTGAGTAAGGGGCTTCATTGCTTCTTGCTGCCTGCATAGTGGTGGCATTTGGGAGAACTGCAATAAACTTTGTCTATCTCTTTTTTATTTTTATCAATAATAATTATGATAATTCCACAAGAATTTTCATTTCTACATGGTACTCAGAGAGTCCAGTAAACACCAAAATTTCATGTGTAAACTTTGGGGTTTATTAAAGAATTCACAATAAAAGAAATATTTCATGAACACCAACTCTTTCTGCTAATGGTTTAATGTTAATTATCTCTTTAATGTGACAGATGAATGGCAAATGATTCTTTATGCATATTCAGAGCTCCTTGAATTATATTGGTTAGTTGCAATTAGCAGATAAGCCTCATGGCATGGTTTCTGTCCTTAACTGGCTGAAGACATTTGCTATTAAGTATTTTTACAAACACCTTTGATACTGAGATTCAACAGTCACATTCACTTGACTTTAAATACCTTTTCCTGGAGTAAGTTTGACTGTCATATAGCATACATACAAAGGAGGAAAACCCCATGTTAAAAGGACATTCACTATAATTTACTTGTGTTTATGTAATGCAAACCACACTTTTGGACGGGCTTATCTAAAGCCCATCAAAATCATTAGAATTCATCTAGATAACTGCAGATTCTCTGTTTAGAACATAATTCATCCATGCTACCTGCAAGATCAAGATACAGTCATACTCATTTGGGTAAATTTTTTAATAATACTTCTACCACACCAATGCCAACCTTATTTAGGCTTTGTGTACAGAACGAGGGTAGAGTTACCCTATAGGACAGATATTATATTTTGGCTGAGGGCAACATGATGATTCCATCCCGATCTTGTAAGACCATGCACAGCTGTTTGTTTTATTAGTGTAGTTAATTTACAATTCATTCGTAAACATTCAAGTTGCCTATTGCATAGATAACAATAATGTTTACCAAAGTCTCCTTCATCGCTTTCCAGCTGAATTAAAATTCTTATTTTAAAGTTTCATGCTACTTGATCCATAGTAACTGATTTAGAGTAAGGTTTCTATTAGAGAAAAATTTAAACATTATGTTTAGTTTAATGTAAAGTTAAATTATGTTTTTACTGCATTACTATATATGGAAAAATCATACATTACATCTGGCTATAACAACTTCTGCCAGTTTTTTTTTTTCTTTACATTTCCTGTCAGTACTGTGTCTAATATAAATATGAAATAGATAGATACACAGAAGGGTGGCTAGATAGATAGAGGGATTTTGGTGAATGATATTTGAACTCTAGTTGTCTGGAGGAAAAGAAGACTTCTGCAAATTTAAAATTGGTATTCCCTCTATATATCAAAGAGTACAGTCTTTGGGTGGGATTTTTTGCGGAGAGGGTGGTGTACATATTTTTATGTAATATAAAAAAAAGACTTTACGTACAATGCAACAGACACAGAAAAGGCAAACCCCCATAAAATGTCAATCTGCTAGAGAACAGAAACAGAAAAAAAAGAAGAAAAAAAAAGAAGAAAAGGGAAAAAGATGAATTTTGCAGGACTTTTAGAAAATTCCTTAGGAATTTCATGAACTGTTCAGAGTTTTAGACAAGAAGGTGTTGCAGAGGTGTGATTGACTGGGAGTAGTATAGGCTGAGGTTACTCTTGACCATGATAAACTAGGAGTGAGATGATTGCAGCGGGAATTACCCAAAGACAGCTACCTAGTTACTAAACTGGAAATGATTTTGCATTATTTATTCAGGTTCACACAGTCCTTTTTAAAACACAATGTGTGAAAACAAAATACTAATAAAGACCTATTTTCCATGGAAGTGATTTAAATTTTTGGTGCAAAAAGTCACAGTTGAAAATTAAAAATCCCTTTAGGAACAACTGCAAGCAGCCTCATTTTCAGGTTTTTTGTTTTGGTTTGGTTTGGTTTTTTATTTTGTTTTCAAACCAGCTCATGGACTAGTCTTTGCTAAGAATTAAAGGTGTATCCAAATTCCCCAAAGTAAAAAGTTGATTAAATCTACCTGATGATTAGTGGCTTTGTTGTCCCCCATCATGTGTGCTGTAAATTCCTCAAGCCTTTGGGATAGCAAATAATAGGCTTTCTTTAGCACCCCCTGCAAAACAACAGGAGAATTAAAGGCAATTAAATCCCTAGCTCCACATTTTGCTTAGGCTACTAGATCAAATCTGAACTTCTTAGAGTGTGATAGAAAGAATTACTCTTTTTGGGTATACAGGCAGAGCTAAAAAGGACCCTAGAAATACATGCTGTTACTTAATTCTCACATGTCATTTGACCACAAAACAACATGAGCTAAAATGAAAAACACGGTACAGCTACTAAAACACATGAAGAAAAAAAGCATAAATTCTACAGTACCCTACATTAGATATTCATCAAAATATAACAATCTATTGGGGAAAGGAAGATGCTTTTTTTTTGGTGCTGTCATTGAAATAGAAGGCTAGATTAAAAAGAACAGTTTGCTTTTAAGGGAAAAAAATCAAGGCTTTTCCTTTAAAAGGCCACTGAACTCAGCAGCTTGGTGTGTCCTTTGGAAAGCAGAGGAGAAAGTCTTCTTGTTGTAGCTGTTTAAACTCAAGGGTCAGATGACTGATAGAGTGCATTGTCTGGAGACTTTCACAGTTCAGGTTAATGCTATCAAACCCTTTAATTACACCAATATACAGCTGATAAGAGGCCCTAATGGCCCTTTCATATCTATATGGTAACTAGGACATACACCATATATGGGTGTAAGATTGATACCTATACGGCTTCGTTCTGATAACTTGACTTCCTGTCAAATGATGCATTGCAGAAGCTTCTTCCAGCTTCTCATCTCTTTTCCTTCAGTCTTTCACACTGCTGAGAAAAGTTCCAGATATTTAGAAGTGTCTATAAGCATGAAAATATAACAAAGATCTACAGGGAATTAAGGGAAATATGTGGCTTACTGAAGAATGTTTTTCAGCAACATAATAATCCTTAATCCTTTGTCAACATACCTACCAGACTGCCTAGTCTTTTGTTTCACTTTTTCCAATTAGTTACAAACTACAGTACAGACACTAATATTTCTAAGAATTTTAGCAGAAACAAGGGGTAGCTGCAATACTGTACCGTTAACTGTACTGCTTACTGTGGTCATGCAATTTCTTAGTGCAAGAGACTGGCCCTATATACATA
The DNA here is from genome assembly GCF_026419915.1 of Harpia harpyja. NCBI lineage: Eukaryota > Metazoa > Chordata > Aves > Accipitriformes > Accipitridae > Harpia > Harpia harpyja. The sequence goes on along the minus strand of NC_068969.1, from coordinate 31,365,558 downwards.
TTTTATGTCAGTTATCTTGCTTTAGTTCCAGAGTAACTTGCAAAAGCAGATTTAATATGTTATTTAGATTCATTTTCCCACCTTGGGAAAGCAGTGGAGAGAATATGCGCTGGACTAAAATATGCCCTATGAACATACAGATAACAGTATCATCTCCTACTCAGCATTTATGGGACGTGCAACTGGTAGGCCCGAGTGCTACACTCCACTGGTATGTTCATATTGGGACAGAAAAAACTGTGTCCTTTGAAAAATGGAGTTGCCTCTCTGTATATCATAGATGCCACTTGTAGGTATGTGTTGTGGGGTCTGAACACTTTTGGAAAAGAAGAAAATTGATTCTATTAGAAACACTAGTGACACTTCCCTTTGCACCTCACTCACAAAACCAGTGTGAAAATGGCATGTTCTGCACCTTCAGACTTCAGCCTGTCAAAGCACATTCAGCCTCTGGCTTCGATGGAGCTGCTTTTGTTACTTTAACAAGCAATGCTAGTGTCCTTATAGTTAGATGTGTGCTGAAGTGCTCCTCTGGTTATAGTCTTACAGAAGTGTAAAAGCAGACCTGGCACATTGAGTTGTCACCATCGTGCAAATGCAACAATTTAGAGGAAACATCCCTGTAAAGATATGTGAAATGGAAGATCTCATCCCCTGCTGAATGATTGTAAGACTTCTTGCTGGTTGGGGAAGTAGCATGCAAAGCTGCTGGCATGCACATGTAAAGTGAATTATTATTGTATTAAAAACTACTTTCCCCCAAACATTTGTTTCTCATCTGGCATCAAATAGAGTTTAATTGCAAGTTGTTTTATGTCATTTTCAAAAAGATGCACAGGAGGTTCCTAAACTTCCCATGTATACACATCTCATTATATCTCAGTAGGGTTCGTGTTTGTACCACCTGCTCACAATTGGGAACACTTACCCTAATGTCTCTGTAACAAATTTTAGCACTGGGCTTCTTTTGACAATGCAGTTGTAATCTTCACTACATGGTTATGTAAGGCATTTCCAGAAGGTTATGTTAAGAGGAGAAATATGTGAATTTCAATATTTTCTTTGATTTAAGAAAATACAGACCAACAATTTTGCTATTTTTATCTAATGAGCAAGAGAAGTTAAGTTATCAGGTTTAAATCTGAATTACAGTTGGTTACCAGCTGTTTACAAAACTGAACAGCAGAAGCATAAAAAACAGATCATATATATGGATAAAATATCAGCTTTCATGGGCTGGCTGCCTCTTTCATGTATATTTTCTAGTGCTAATATGAGAGGGGTATAGGCTTTGTATTTTTAGGACAGTTTTGGATACTATGCTTGTTAATAATTCCAGGATTTATGTCTGTTTAGCCCATTTACAGTGTATTGCCAGGATTACCCGTTTGCCTGTGGGCCAGAATAGTGAGTTAAATCCCACATCAGGCTTTGGGCTCAGATCCAACGCTAATATTGCAGTGTAATACTAGGAGAGCTGCGCTGTTAGAAGAGCTGTGCCTTGGCTAAGATGTTGAACAAAGGTATCTCCTGCTTGGCTCTGATGGCCAACCAAGTGGCAGTTAAGGACTTCCGAGACCTTTGTAGGAGGACAGTGAGATGTCTCTCCAGGCCTGTGGACACTCAACAGCATCAGATTTACAGGACCCCCTGCAACGTTAATTCTGTTTCATACACACTGAACACAGACGCTGTCTGGTGGAAAAATATAGCATTATAGTGCAACCAAAGCCTATATTATAATGCACATGCAAACACTGATGACGAACATGACTCTTCTCTTTCTCCCTCTTCCAGTTTCTCACCATAGGGAACCTGCCTGTGCGTGTTTCCCTCCTTTCCTCTTCTCAAAGCCAGAGGTGTAGCAGCAGCGTAGAGATGTGAGCACTGAATCCAGACCAGCTTCTGGATGTGTCTATACAGAGCACACAAGCTCTGCCTGCTCTCCAACCTAGTGTTCCAGCACAGCATCTACTAAAAGATACTTTCTCTGTCCAGAGCACGGTCTAGGCAGCTCTGAACCTGTTTGCTTTTGTTTTCCCATCCCACCTAGAGCATCCAGGCTGTATCTATGCTTTTCCATTGCAGTATGTAGTGTTGCTGCTACTGCTCTGGCGGCAGTAGAGGTCTGGACTTTGATGTGCATATTCATGTGCAGTTACTCTTTTGACAGACTGCCCAAATTTTCTTGAGGAAGACAAACCACAGCAGATATTTATATCTCAGATATTTATATCTGGGACAAAGGCTCTTCTCCAGCCCAGAGGCTTTCTCTTTGCCAAAATCTAAATGCTTGTTTCCAAAAGAGGTGTTAAAACTTCTTAAACTTCTCAGGAAAGCTTGCAAGTATCTTTCATAATAGGAAGCATTAAACAACCAAAGTGCAGAAACTGGGACTGGCTGCCCCAATAGCAAGCCCATTAGTCACCAGCTTGTCCCAGACAGAGTAATCCTCAGTCTCCAAACAAAAGACTCCTACAGAAAGTCTCGAAAATTCCTCTGGAAGGCATATGCATTACCCATGTTCATACGGCTTGGCAAAATCAAAATAAAAATGTAGGGTAACACTACATTTTAGTTACTTTATAGGTGACGCAATTCTTTGAGTTGCTTTGTAGATGCATCAAATATTTTTTTGGTAAGAAGCATGTTTTTGAGACAGGATTGCATCCTGGAGCAGCTCCCTTGCAGACCACTCCTACGGCTGTTGCAGTCCACTGGGATTGCCATGGCAGCTATGGAGTTGTTTGCACTGAATCAGGAATATTTGTGCACTTTTAATGGGCTTTCGGCACATTGTAGCAACTCAAAATAAGAATTTCCAATCCAGCTTTCTCCACACAGCCATCAACTGCTTCATAAGCTGATTCACAAACCAATGATGTGCTGTGTCCAGAAAGCACCACAAAATCCTCTCTAACAGGGTCTTGTGCTGATCTAGGCTTTTCTTCAACTTTGCTGGATGACCCTATTTTTAAAACATAAAATGTGTAGTCCCACTAAGAAAAGATATTGGATCATCACTATTAGAGAAAAAAATTTGCAGAGGTTCCCTGAAATTAGTTTATTCTTCTGTGTGTCATGTTATCAGCCCTCCTTATTACTGTCACCAGAGTTATCTGCATGGCCCATGCATTTGTGTTTTTTCTTTCCCTCCCGCCCACTTGATACCGTAGCTGTTACCTATCACCCTTCCTCAAGTGAGGAGTAAGTGGCTGCTGCTCTGTGACCAGCTGGCAGGGATCAGAAGAGAAATGCAAGAGTCCTCTGGGTGGAAACTATTTGGGTCATCCCACCTCAGAGGTGCTGTTTGAATTAAAGTTCTGTGTTCACTGCCATGTGTAAAAATTCTTGGTGGCATAAGAGAAACATATTGTTAATTAATTGCAGTCTGAAACACATGTCAATCAAATGCATTTGCGGATAGTAATCTTCGTGCTAATCACTTTCTCAAACAACACCCTGGTCCATCTGAATTATGTCTAAATTAATCTAAGCAAATCTGTACATCTTCTTCTTTTAACCTAAAGTAGTATTAGCCTGTGTTCATCTATACACAGACACATAAACTGTCTTAGACAACTAAAGAATCATTTGAGATTTTTCACTGGCTAAATCAAAGTTTGCGGCTTTGAAAACATGTGAATAACTTCTTTACCAACATTGTTTTTTAGAATTTCATGTATCTTTGTACACATATGCATGATAAAAAATACAAAATTAGCATTACATGGGGTGATCCTTAAGGTAACCCTTATCTGAAAAGGCAGAGGAAATTTTTAAAATTATAAGAAACAGCTTATGTTGGTGATTACAGAAATAGGTACTGGAGAACTTTCACAATAATGAGATTTATTGTCCTGGAAGCTTTGATATATTTCAGCACAAAAATTCTGGATTTCCAAAACTCATCTTCTGGCTATTAATGATTCACCCATTACTAACTGTATGGGCCCAAAATGAACTGTGAATGAGCCACTGGCCAAAGTGTAAGTTCTTAGCTAGCCTTTATTAACGCCAAAAAAATTGTTGAATGCAGGGCTCAGCCCTGAAATAATTAAAAGTAATTATTGTAAGGGCACCAACTTGATCATATGCTGAGAAACACATATAACTAAGTTACATCGGTCCCAACATAAATTTAAGTAAATAAATGTAGTGCTTCACTGAAGTAGAGCTGCAAAATTTTCTGTATAGGTGATCGATACCCCACGATGCTTCCTGTAAACCCTCCCTTTCATTCTAACTGTCTCATATACACTACGGTTCCTACAGAATGACTGAAAAGTGACCTCTACATCTATGAAAAGTAAAACTAAGCAAATCAGATGTTTTAAAAATAATAAATACAAGCAAAGAGAATACAGCATTTTGGGTAGAGAATTCTTTAGCTTTTCCATTATAACTATGGATCAAGCCCAGTCAACCTAGGATGTGTTTTCTTTCTCACAGTCTAGACGGGCTCGTGGGCTTACAAATCGGTCTCTGAAGACGCCAGGCTCAGCATTCATCTGAAGTTAAATATTCTTCACTTGAGGATCTAGTTTATCCAAACTAGAAAAACAAATTGTATTTGACTTCAGGACCAATATGGCAGAAATCCCAGAGCTCTCCACCCATATGCTAGGAACATATGTGTTCACTCCAGCTACACTCCCTTATTCTGACTCCACTCGGAAACAACTCCCTTTTCCCCATTCGCTCTCTCCAGGACTGAGCCAAAGCCTATTAAAGTCTTTAGAAATGTTTTCACTGATTTCAACAAGCTCTGGATGGTGCCTTCCAGTTTCCAGTCGTTTCTGTCATCATTGCTATAATGACCAGCAGCAGCTTGATATTCCTCCCATTGACATCTTCACGATATGGCTATTCCAGCTTGCCCAGACCCCAAAAACAGATTTCTAGAGCACTTTTCAACTTACAAACCTTCTTTCTTAATACTGGCAGTGGGTTCATTTGTTTGAAAATGGGCATGTAATTTTGGCTTAGCTCCTTTCCTGTATGCATCGAGCGACGCAAACAGGGGACGGCTCTCCACTGGTATAGATGAATGACACACTTTGGCTGGGATGCCAGTGGCTGTGTACTGTAACATAGTACACTGTGTAGCTGTGGTCCCCTAATTTCTGCCTCCCTCCATGCCTATTTTCAGAGGCATTGCTACAGAACGGGTCCTGCGAAGTAATAGCTCAACCCCCCCTCACTCACTCACTCAAATTTGCTAATGGTGAATGAAGATGGCTAAAATATACAGATGTTGTTCACCACGTAGAGGAAAGAGTTTCTGCAGCTGAAGGAGGACTGTTAAGAAACACCCACTCCTCGTGCTAGAAACCTCAGTCATGGGGTCAGCATCAAGAGCTTCTGCAAGATCTCAGCAATCTTGCTGGGCTGTACAGGACTATGTTGTGCCTAGTGGGTAGTCTTCCTCTGCCCACAGAGAAGAGGATTTCATCCGTACTTTGTGTCTAGACTCTGGAGCGTTATGTCAATATGCTCTGACAAATTAGTAGGTGGAACATTTCACTAAGCAGTGTACTCAAAGTTAATGAACTCTCTTCTTTCTGTTTAAACAGGTGATCCCAGTGAGTCTTCCTTCGCAGTTCTTTCCAATGATGTAGCACTTAGTCCTAATACAAAAAAACCCCAAGAAATCTCATCCTTCTCCATAAATTTCTTCCTGGTTCTCCAACATAGCGATGACTTTTGGAAAAGCTGTTGCCTCTTTTCCCAGCGCAAAATGTCCAAATTGTCCAGCTCACCTTTGCAAAGACGCATCACTAGTAGGAACCTGAGTGGCAGCTGCATGGCAAGTGATGGTTAGCAACGCTAAGTTACTGAGGTAGCTCACAAAACCACCCTGCCACAAGAGGAAACTTCCCTATAACATTTACAGCAATGTTATTGGAGTGGTTTCTGTGTCTAGAGGAAAAGGGACAGAATCTGCAAATGCGATTAAAAATATTTTTTTTCCATGCAGTGTATTTCAAAGATTTGGTACCTGGGCTTTGGATTTCTCTTTTTTTTAATAAAAAGCATAATATTTCCATAACTCACATTTGGAATCATTCCTGGGTTTTGGAAGCAAATTATTAAAATTGAGCATATGGAGGTCTTAAAGTAGAACCTTATGGGAGGGGGGAAAAAACAGTTGATCAAGACTGTTTTGTAGCATCTTAAACTAAAATAAAATGCTGCAAAATCCTGGCGAAATAAGATTTGTTCTCTCTGGAGCTCTTTTCCATCCTTCATTTTCAAGTTTATTTCATAAAGCAAGCTGAAGATTACATTGGACCTAAATTCTCCCACCTTTAAACAAGCATTTTCATGCCATTTACAACTTTTTATGTTTTCAATATATTACTTTAGAATATGGAAGATTTAGCTATTTTTGTATGCTATTCAGAGACACTTACAATGATAGTGATATATATAAATTATTTTTATATCTTTTACCTTCCCGTAAGACTGAGGATATGGTGTTGAACATTAATAGTCAAACAACCAGCTGCATGGACCTTATCTCATCCATAAGCGACAGTTATTAATTTTAAGTTCTGTGAGCTCGGACCACTATAACGGATTATGTGCTAGGCATCAGGTCCAATTCCTCAAGCTATTTAGGCATTCTCAGGTCCCAGTGTGCTCTGAGGATAACTGCATTACAAACGCTTCCTCTAAGCATATGTTCTAGTTTTTTTTCTTGCAAGCTGTGAACATGCACTGATCAAATGTTGTGTGATAGTATCAATATTGCTAAGCACAGGCAAAAAAACAATAGCCTCCAAGGTCTGAATAAACACTTTCGTCTCCCCCAGGCCCAGTTTATGTTCAGTCTGAGTCTTCCATGTAAATGTTAATTGCCTTCATTGCAGGTTTGTCTACTCCAAGTCAGCAACTTCAAATCCACCACGATGTTCTCAATATAGCCTGTTCTATCTGCACTTCAGTAGGATCACATAAGATTTACTAAGCATGAAAGGTGTTTGCAATGAATAAAGTTTCTGAGGAAAAAAAGGAAAGGCTCTGTATATTGGCAGTAGGTTTACAAACTTTGGTCTTTAAAGTTGCGTTTTTCATCTACATGCAGATCCTTAGATGATGCAACATGTATCACACCTAAACCCTTTGAGTTAAGACCTACTCTATCAGTGATCCTGATGTATGATGGAAAACTTTGTGCTGCACTGCTATTATCAGACTAATTTGGCAAAACGTTTCTATGAGAGACAGAAACACTGCGGGCTACAGCATAAGCTGCTTGTAATATCTGTGACTCCTTTGACTTCATTGGATCTAGAGAATCTTGGATGAACAGAAAACCTAGATGATGTCTTGAAAAAACCTCCATATACTCTTAGAGAGGGGAGAGTCCCGAATTCTTTGTCGACCCTAATTTCCATGTGAAGTCTATCTCTGTTTAAAGAGTATAGGGAGAAGTGTCTACATGCTTTAAGTGAGCATTTATTTTATTTTATTGGTGACAATTGCAACGTGTGTTCTCATCACACATTTACCATTTCTTTAACAAAACGGCTCATATGAAAGAAAAAAAGAAATTAGCAGATCAGTATGTCAGTATTTGATTAATCACCTATGCTCATTTATGTAACTGAGTCAAATCTTTGCAGCATTTTTAAGGGTTGGGTTGTCAGTTACACAACTGTCAGTATGTAAGCCTTGGTTAAATTTACGTTACGAATTTGTAATCCTGTGAATAATCAGATGTGCACATACATTTGTGTTGTAGGACATAAATGCAATTCCCTCCCCTCCCCAACAGTTCTTTGTGACATCTTTCCAATTTTAATTGATATCACAGCAATCAAAGAAAGACCACAGTGAATCAGCAGTGTTGACAATGTGCCAGGGTGTTTAGAAAATAGGCATAGCTAGGGAAGGAGAACATGTCAAAATACATTTTGAACATATTGGAATATGTTATGAAATAAAATGTGTTTACCTTTTTGAATGACGGTGTTGGGTAGTGCTGGCGACGGTGAGGAGGAGGAGGGGGTGGGTGATGGAGCCCTAGAACTGGACCACGTTCCTGTTTTGTTATGCAAGGTACAAATACGCAGAGAAGGAATATGACACTATATGACAAATCACTTCTCTAATTCATTGGACTTGTCAAACAAATTAACTTCAGTAAATCTACTCTGGTGGTAGCAGTGGTGGGAACATTAGTACGATCAAAATGCTGGTGGCTGCTTAAGTTCTGCCATCACATAGTTTAACCAGGCTTAGACAAGTTTAGACATCCGAGTGCTAAAAATACAGTAAGATAGTAACATCTGCTGTAAAGCAAAAGACGTGATGATGTTACCACTGGTAGCAGTGAACTAAGACATTTGGCGTGGTGAGAGAAAAGGCATCCGAGGCCCACATTTAAACATCTGACTGCAGAAGCAAAGGAAGCCCCCCTGCCCCAAAAAGGAAATATCCCAGAAACTGATGAAAGGAATGATGTCCTGAAATAGTTCCCAAAGAAATGCAGTTATAACATTGCTTCTCCACCTGTAAAGTGTTTTTAAAAACACCTGAGCCACCACAGCAATTAAGAATGTTGCTTGATTTTAGAAATTCTCCTTTGACATGAACCACTTGTCATACTTTCTACCCATCTACCTCAAGGCTTGATATTTACCATCAGAGATAAAACAGAAGGAAAAAGTTCATAAAATTCTTGTGTTTCAGGATGTCCTTAAATAACTAGCCATGTCAGCCATTTTACAGCCCAGATAGCCTTTTCCTACACTGAGTAAGCGTTAAAAACATTTCTTAAACTTTCTCATATTTTCTGCAAATTTCCTGCATCTTCCTCATGCATTCATCGGCATAATTTGTCTAGACTGAGTCTGGTTTTAAGAGCTCTTAACCTTTTAATAAGCTTTTGTCTTGTTATTGTCCCATGTCCCTAATTTATCATCTGTCATATTCTGTAATCTGATCCCCGATTTGGAGACATGAGCACATTGGAATACACACACTGTCTAACTGGTTGAAAATAGATATGCTAAATAAAACCCATTATTTCTGTAAACAGTGATATATGCTATTACTTCTCACTGTCTCTTTGTCACAGCTATGTTACAGCCATTGTAATTTTTTTCTTGCTGTTCTATTTATATAACTAATGGAAATTATTATATTTTAAAATATTTTGACATTTACATCAGTTTCAGGTATTTTTCACATGATTTTCTCCTGCATCTTGATCCATAGTTTCCTGACAGGGTATCGTGGGGTTTGGCAAGGCATACAGATCATTCATATCTGTATCCCCATTTCTGCATGTCAAAAATGTACAGAGCTGCTTGGTGAGATGGGCAGCATCTGCTGAAGAGAGGATGAGGTCTAGAGCAACAAGGGCAGCGTGGAGGGCAAGCTGTCGCTTCACTGGCTGGGCTCTGCTGTGGCACTCATTTAGGTCTGGCTCAGAAACTTGCCTCTCATGTTCACGTGAATTAAAATAGTGGTTTGCCTGTGTTATGAATACTTTTAAGTAATGCATAAGAGGTGAGTGTGGTATATAAGCTTGGCCAATAATGCTTAATACTGGTTTATTCCACCTCTATGACCCCAAAAGTCATACTTGGATGCCACCAGCTTCTTTCATCCCAGCTGGGAACACAGAAGGTGAATCTCACTCTTGCAGTATCAGACATACCATATACCAACTGTTGTTTTCCTGGGAACAAAAATTGAGCGTGCACCTTCTCACAGACTTAAGTACAAATCTCTTTGTGAACAATGAAAGGAAACAATGTTGCTTTGCCCTGAGAAACAGACCAAGGCAGGGATGAAAAGGTGGGTCCAAGGCAGGGAATGGAGTTAAAGAGTGAGCCCATTTTCAGCATCAGAATAGGTTGCCAGGAGAAGGGGGGGCTACCACAAAATTTGCCCCTACACTGGTGAAAATCCCGAGTATTCACTTTATTTAACTGAATTTAGAATTGGGCACAAATGACTGAAATCTGGAACTAAGCGGGGTGGGGGGCGAAATTATCGCTACTGGTCTCCATGGCCAACCCTCTCTGCCTCTGACAAACCACTCAGGGCGTTTAAATACTGGAGTACAAATAACCAAAATAAGTAATGGTATAATTATTTTAGACAAATTAAAAATGTTGCTTTCCCCCTTAGAGCAGCCTGAAAATAGGCCGATTCATTGGTTAAATTTTAATGGAACAATCAAAGAGCAGTTAATTCCCCAGCATGGGGTACCCTCGGTGGGCAATTATAGGGTTAGGAATGCTCTGTCTCTGTGTTGACCTGATTGGTGTAAAGTCCCTTGATGGTAAGCAATGTTTGTTAGATTGGCGATAGTCTGTACTTGGATATACCCTATTAGCCAAAAATAATAGACAGTTTGGTTGCCAGTTTTAATATTCATATGTTGCAATCAGCAGGGTTTTTTTTTCCTTTTTATATCAGTGTTTCGGAGGTTAATCTCTGTTATCATCGTTTTAAACTCACTCTTATTCTTATCAGTTATATTTAGTGGCAGATTGCAAGCTTTCCTTATTATCTTGTTAAATCAGTAGGTGAAAGCCTTTCAAGGCATTTCTTTTTAAACATCTTTTATTAATGTTAATATGCCAGATGGGACAAATTAAAATGGTTCTGTTCTTCATGCTGCCACTACCCACAATTTTACCACATCATTTGCTGGTTAAGGAAGCATATGAAAATGATAGGTACAGAACTCCTGTAATAAAAGTTCAGAAAATGATAGTATAGCCTCTCTGGAAAAATATTTTTTCAGTTAGATTCATACATAAAAAAGATGTCATTTCTGTGCATGCACCAGCTTTGATTTTATTGTAGCTGAGAAGTTCAAGACTCTTTTGATCAGAACAGTGTGGCAATATACCTTTTCTGCGCTCATACTGGGGTCAACTTCAATACCTTTATCATCACAATAGCACCCGTTATTGGTGCTATTGCCTTGGTGATCTCTGTGAGCTCTGTGGCATCACGTGTTGATGTTGGCATTCCCATGGACCACACTGAAAATGAACCTGTTCATGGTCTCTTAGGTTGGCTCCCTAAGAAGGACAAAAGTAAAAATGCCTTTGGAAGCTGCCAGTGTACGATTGAATGTTCCTCACAGGGCAACCTCATCTAATTTTGTTTATTGGTAAGGCACTTCGGGGACAAAACTCTTTGTGATGTGTTTTTTTAGTACCTAGCTACTGATGAAAGCCTAGTCTCCCCAGAAATAATATTAGTACTTTTAGTAACAGTGATAGTGAAACTATTTATACAAACAAAATCAACTCATTGATAGGCAGATGTTGTCTCTTTTTTTCTCCTGCTGAAATGTCCTTATGGTATAAAAGGTTCCCTTCTCTGATTTCACTGAGATGAGACTTTTACCACCAGGGATCCTTTATCCCAACAGCAGAATGGCAGAGCCCTTATATTTGTGCTTGTCACTATTGTGACTTCATTCAACTCTTTTTATGACTCAATGTCCAGAACAATGAGGCTTCCTTAGTTTGCATGGAGAGCTCAAGAATTGCTTTACATACTCCAATGGTAACATCTCCTATAAGACCACAAAACTGGGCCTGGATATAGTAAAATCTGTGTGATACAGATGTTTGGCTATTCCTTGTCAATAGTCAGTTCCTGATATTTCCTGCACTTGATCAAATTTTGCTTAGACAGAGACTGATAAGTTGAGAAGACAACATTTTAAATGAACATATGCAAAGACTGTAGAGAGAAGAGCTCTTTCTATGAAGGGAGTATGGATAGTGTCTAGGGATTAGCCCGCCATCTAATTTTACCATAAATCTACTTCTAATACTAAAAACAACTCGGTTTCTTTATCTCTCAGTACCAGCTAGAAGGATTTTAGTTTTCTCTATCCACTGCTACTTCATGCTGCATACTGAATCCGATGTGCATGAAAATCACTTAGCATGAATATAATAGAAAATTAAAGTAGTGCTGAATTATACTTAGCTGCTAGAATTCAAGTAGGCAATGTTAGGATTTACCCATTTAAAACATAACTGCATATTATAAATTGCTGTAAACAATTTGTATTTTTATAACAAAACATAGTGTTGTTTAAAGTATGTTCTGGCAATTTCAGGGCTGTTTTTCCCTGTACTCTTCTTTGTGTGCAACAGTAGGAAAAAATAAAAACCGCTATACTTTTTATCACTGGAGATAAATTATATATGTATAAAAATGTATATATATGTGCGTGTGTATGTGCATGTCATAATTATATATATTGTATCTAGTTACGCGCACCGTCTTCCTTTTGGACGGTAAGGATTGTGACTAAACATAGGGCGCAAATCAAGGTTGAAGAAAGCCACAGATGTATCAGGATGACTGGAATTTTAAATAGGGGAGATGGCGATTGTGCAAGATTCTGTGCAGGCTTCATGTTTGCCACATGCTGCAGGACTGTAGATGGAAGCACGGAGAGTGGACTAGAAAAGCAAAAGGTCCAATCCTGGAAATGCCTCCCATACTTTCTAAGATGCCATTAGCCACAGGACATCGTGGCCTTCTTTGTCTTGCATGATGGAAGAAAGAGAACTAAAGGGGAAATATGCATTTATATGGTTTATTGCAGTGAATTTTTCAGAGCAGACTCTGTCCCATTAATAAATAAGAGAACAGAGTAATAGAACTGCTCTGAATGAAATAAAAATGCGTTTCTTTAGTATTTCCCAATAAATAATTTTCCCCACAATGTTTCTTTTGATATTCAGGAAAAGCTGTCTTCCTTCATTCCTTTCTACTGTTTTCTTTCCATATTTATTTGCTTCCATAAGAAGCAGGAGGCGAAATAATGAAGTATCCCAAATCGATTTTTTTATAGTGGTGTGATCTGCACAAGTTCGGAAATGTTAACAATTACATGGGAATTCCTGTCAAACTCCACTAGTTCTGATTAATCCCAAAGCATTTATCTGAGGAAATGGAATTTCTACAACTAGTGAAATTTGCTTGCCAAAGCCAGGTAAACAGTATTAGATTTAACACAAGTTTATGCTCTGCTGCAAAAGTCAATGGAGATGTTACCATAAACTTCAGAAAATAAGACAAAACTTTTGGTATATATGTTTGGTATAATTTTTGTTAGGCTGCTGATTTAATGTTACCATGAACAGGTAATATATGCATATGTGTATTTTAACTTGCCTCTTTCATCATTAGAGACCCCAAAATGATCTTGACAGATGAGCTATCAAATTTGTTTCTCCATATTATCCAGATTATATGTAAAATATGAAAATGTTTCAGATGGAGCACAGATCACTTCTTTAGGTGTCAGAGTATTAGTATATTAAGTAGACACAACACCTGACACTGCAAATAGACATGGCTGTATAGAGATTTCAGCTAGAGAGGACCACCATGACCATCTACTCTGCCTAGAGGTGATGGAGTTTCACTACAGAATCTATTCCCAAAGCATGCAAAAGACTTGATTAATATCTTTCAAAACATATCCATTTTGACTCTGAAACATCATACGGCAGTGAGCATTTCATCTGTTGTACCTATGGTTAAATACCTGGAAAAAACCCCCCGCATCTTCTACCCTGAACAGTTTTTAGCAACAGGGGTCTTGTCATGTCTTTGCTAGATTGAAAAGCCCTTCCTGACATTTTCTTTTATGGACTTTGCTCCTTAACTTTCTGTTTGTTAAGTTGGGTAAATTGAGCTTCTTCAGCTTTTCATTGCAAGGCAGGTTTACGTATGTTCGTTTCTAAATGACAGCGTCGCAGAAATGAATGTTTCTTCTAGGAACCCTCCCACTGAGGCAGACAACATCTCAAAATTCAGCGCCTCGGCGGCTTGACTGCTATGACAGTACAGATGACTTAGCTTGTTGCTGGCTGAGAAGATCTATCTTAATTAAGATAAAAATAGTAAATTGCCTAAATATTGAGCACATGTAGAAGAATATATAAGTCAATGACTAATACGTGCTTTTGAAAGCCTGGATAAATGTTTAAAATGTTTCTTCAGTTAAAATCAGCACAAAGTCCTGAACCTATAAATAACATGATTAGGATGGGCCTTTGTTTTCTTTTCCTTTTTTTTTTTCCCTTTTTTTTCTATTCTTTTTTTCCAGTGGTGGATCTGCTTTATTTGTCATGTTTACCAGCAAATACAATTATCTGATGCCCAGCACTGGGCTCGAGAGAAGACGAGTGTTTGGGAGGGCAGAGAGAGATGCTGCACAAGGTTGGCTTACTGGAGACATCTTGGCTCTGCAAAGGCTTGGGGAGGCAGACTGTCTCTAGGAAGTGTCATTCCCATAGTTTTATATAGGAGAAATATTGTACCACAGGCCATAACATGAGGAAGTCTGTTATCCTCTGGCTTTAACAACCTTGGGCAGTGCCTTTCCCCTCTGTTCAGCGCACCTCTCACCTTATGCTTCACCAATATTAAAGGCAGACAGATTTTCAATTGATGTATGATTTAGCCAAATGCAAACCCTTAGGAGCTTCTTAGTGCTATTATAATACGAATGATAATAAAACAGGAAATCAGTGGGAGGAGTAAGAATAGCTAGTGCCTTAACCAGTGAGAGAAATTAGGGAGGTATATGGAGGTGGATGGAGTGGCGAGAGGAATTATTATTACAAACATTCATCCTCTCTCGTCATTTTCACATGTCCACTAAAAATACATCAGACAATTTGCTTCTAAATGTACTTGGAAGTGTGTGTGAGGAAAACAGGCTTGCACTTTTAAGTAGCATATCACTTCCAAGCTTGTGAAACTGTTAGCTTCGCAGCATGGCAGAGTTGTTTCCCTTATGCATAAATCCCACAGACGTATTTATGAGGTGTCCAGAGCTTACACCTAGGAGGTGAACGGAATCCTACCTAATTTTTGCACAGGAACTCACCAAAAACATAAGGGGATCAGAGTATTTTCCCCTCTTCTTTGTTGTATGCATGCAAGGAAAACCAAAGCATTGCCCTTATTGTTTGTGATGACACAGTCGTTCTGCAAGCAACATGCTGTATAAAGCTGTGTGCATTTTTTTCCAGTTTCGGTTCACACAATCATGAGTTTCATTTTGAGTTTCATATGAACTAAGAAACTCAAAGCAAAACTCAGCTGGAACACTCTTTTCTTCGTTTATGGTGGAAGGTATGCAAAACCAGAGACAGACATCATTTCCACTCAAAACTAACTTGTTCCAGGTTTGAAATAAATTTAGCTTAGATCAAAACTTAGCACTCAGGTTCAGTATAATTTTCAGTGAATCTAATTTGATTTTCCTTATTTTTTTTTTAGGTTGAGGGCACTCAGTTGATGACCTGGTAACATCCATATAAGGCTAAAATTCACTTGCATAGCTTTGCAATGTTTCTTTAATATGGCTGTTAAGCAAAACAATAGATATGTGAGAGACTTTTCTCGTAAATGGAGAAAAAACCACGTCTATTGTAAATGTATTGGCTCTAACTTGTTCACTTTGAGGAACTTGGATTTTTCCTTTGTTCTGACCTCTGCTCCACAATGTTCTTAATCTTCATATGCAGAAAATCCAGAAGGAACACCAAATTTCATTGGCTCATTGTGCAAAAAGTATTTTTAAGCCATGATTGTGGCATGAATCACTGTTGTGCTGCCAGCTTTCAGGATCCACTCAGTAAAAGGAACAAAAGGTTTCTTTGCTACTGTTACCTTGATAAATTTGAAAAGCTGCCTAAATGTTTTATTGTTTACTGCAATATAAGAGAAAGTAATTATATTAGGTGGACATAATATGTATCCTAAACACCAGTGTAGTTCAACTAGCACTGCTAAAAACACTAATTAAGGGACTGCTAGCATTTTTGTACTAAAATTCCATTTACAGGAGCATATAATGCAACATTCAAACTTTGCTTTTTGCTGAAACTGGTATTCAAGGTCTCAGCTAGGAAGCAATACTCTTCAATACTTTTTCAGCAATATTTTTCCTTTACCATTACTTTATAGAAATTGTAAAGCTTTTTAATATATAGAATTACTACTCTGGATTGTGATCTAAATCTCAGTGCTGTCAGTGGAATTAGTATCATTTTACACCAATGCAAAACTCAGGAAGGATCACTTTTTGTAGCCGTATCTCAGCTTGTTTTTAAGTATAAAAATAAATAAAAATTATGAAATAACCAGTATTAAAAAGTCAGATTCAAAGGCAAAACAAACAACAAAAAAGAACATCAGATTCAAAGGCAAAACAAACAACAAAAAAAAGAACATTATCTTCCTTTAGTGTGTTCTTGCATAAGATCAAAGTTGACATGTTTCTATGTGCATTTTCTGGTTTCAGATAATGTTTCCTCTCTTCCCTAAATGATTTTAGAAACTCTGAAATATCTGGTCAATATTAGGCACAGATGGCAATCCATGGAGCAGCACTGGCTTTCCAGAAGAAAGGGGATTTCATCAGGGTCAGATGAAGAATCACATACTAAAAACTCATCCTGAGGAGCTTTGGTCCTGATATTACAACACTGAAAAAAAAATTATAGCTGTATGGAAACCAAGAATATCTAGTCATAATACCTTACAAAGAAAGCTTGAAGCTCTGGTGGTACCATCATCAAGATGTGTTTGAGTCTGCTAACAGTGTGAAGCAATAGTCTCTGCGAGAGGTCTACTGCCCAGTGTCTTCTCCAACAGCCTCAACAATATCCAGTATCTCAGCAATGACTGAAAACACTCACCCTTGCAGGATGGTAACAACATTTTGCTTTTATATTGTACTTAGGGAAAAAACAAAACCACACCAAATCCCCCCAAATCAATACCCCCCCCCCCCAAAACCTCCCACCCCTCCAAACCAAAAAAAAAACCAAGCAGAAAAACAGGTTGTGCTCATAGGTCTTGTGACAGTGCTGCCAGTGAGGAGACCTGAATTCAGACACCCGAATCCCAAGCTGGCAAAGGCTTGAAATCTGTGGGAGCAGTGCGTTGAGCATCTGACAGAAAGTGCACACTCTTAGCATGATTTCACCAACAATTGGAGCAGATTGGCAGAACAAGCCAAGCACAATCAGGCAGATCCTCTGGGTGTACAAGCACATGTGTATTAGAATGACAGGCTCCAATAAACCCTAAATAATCAATATCCATTAATCTTTAATTATCTCATCCTGCTGATATAGTAAGAGAGATATATCAAGAAACTGCCTTCCACACGCGTTCATTAGGAATTCAAAGATTTAGTAGCTGGTGGTGATGTTAGGATAATTAGCAGCAAAAAAATGGAAGAAATGTAGGTTGCTATAGCAACACATTCATCATGATCTACAGCATAAACACCCAGATTAATTTACAAGATGCCAGGTAGATATCTGCTTGGCTGACTGGGGTACACACAGACACCACCTTATTTGCTTTTATTAAGGCTTAATCATCAACATTAGAGCTTTCAAAGTACGTGTGCTATCACTGTCAATCACAGAGGAGCTGGATGCTTTTAGGGGCAAATCCACCAGCACAGGCTGTTTGCTCCTCTATCTGCTATGCAGGGAAAGGGGAGGAAGAATAATCTTCCTCCAGAGACACTCTGAAGCCACTGCTGTGGCCCTGGAGCTGTGGTCACTGCTATGGGCCACCCATGTGGTATAGCTCATATTGTCCCTATGTAGAAAGCTAAACCCAATCCCCTGAATCTTAATAACATTTTTTCCCTGGCAAGCTGTTGGGAAAAGAGACCTCTCCATGAAGCAGCCTTTGGTGGTGTTCGGTGGTACATGATGAACAAGGGAGGATCCCTGTCTTGGTACATGAGTGGGGATATACACTGCATAATCCAAGACTCCATAAGGCCACTGCCTCATCGAAAAAGTCCATTGTTTTTGGCAAAACTGTACAATAGACCTTTGAAACACCAGAGTTAGTGGGGCAAGCAGCTAATGTCGTGCCATGATGAGGTGCGCAACAAATCCAATGGAAAAGCAAAGTGAAGATAGTCAGTATACACTGGAAAACCAATGCAGAGCTGTCCCTCCAAATAAGTAGTTCAATGAAGGTACAGTTTATAGACATACTTTGAATAACGCAGACAAAAATGAATGGCTAACGTCTCTCTGTCACTGCTTTTTTCTGATAATGAGGCCAACACTCATGTCCTAACCTCTTGTTACCACTTGGCAGAAAACACCTTCTGTTTCCATGCTGCAATTCCGACATTATTCTATCCTCTTCTCCAAGAAAGTGCATGATGGAGAAAATATTTTGATCAGTAGTAACTGTGCTTAAGGAGCAACACCAAAGGTGCCAATATTTGTTAAGAGGAGGCCAATAAGGCCCAAGAGCTTAATTAGGATTAAAAGTACAGCTTTTAGTTATGTGTAAAAATCCCCAGAACTGGCATTTGCTTACAAACTGTGTCTGCAATAGAGGTGTTAGGTCATGCTTATCCCTCATTTCACACTGTTTTGCCCTACCTGCTTCACCACTAGTTGCACGTTGCATCAACCACCCTGCCTCCCAAACAAGGATGTGCATTTCTGCTGGTGGTGCCGGCCACCATCCCACGCTGACCCACGCCACTGCCTCTCCCATGGCTGTGCAGCTGTAAGTGCAGCTGTGTAGAGAGCCGTATTGAGGAACTGGTTCAGCTGCATGACTGCGTGGCTGCACAGAGCTGTACAGCAGCGGAGCGGCAGGGGCTGGGGGAGCACACGTAGAGCCTCGGGGGCTGGGGGTAGGATGACTTGAACTGGTTCGAGCAGCATCGCTAGAAGATGTTTCACTGGGAGCTGTGGGAGATGGAGCCAAAGCTGTCCTTGATGCCATAGTCCTCACTCCCACCTGTCCATCCACAGGAGGTATGTACAGTCTTTCCTTTTAGGGTTTGTTTTCTGACACACTCCCCAAAATCCCCAAGCTACAGTCCAGTAAAAGCATTAGAGAATATTTTCAACCAGCCAGGAAAGACATAGGAAAGCTAAAAAGCAAGGACACCCATTGAGCAAACGAAGAATAAAAATAGTGGGTAGTAGAATATTAGGTTGGTAAATATCATTTAACTGCTGAAAGAACAGAAAAAATAGAGAACCTATATTTCTGAGTCATCTCTATGTTACAAAGCACACAGCTCACTCTGTATTGACGCCAAAGCTGGTGACACCAACACAGCAATTTGACCATGTTGAAATGAAGAAAATATTTGCCTTTTACTTTAATGGCCTTATGATTTAAAGAGAAAAAGCACCAAGGGAAAAGAAAAAAAAACAACAAAAAACAACCACAGAAAGCAGAGGACTTGATCTGCTGTAAGCAGCTTTCCTCACCAGGAGCCATCATCGCGATATAGGAACTCCAAGCAACGTATGGCATATCCTCACCTGAATTGCTGAAAAAATGCCATATACAGACAAGCTTCCTTTGTAGAAATATGTAAACATCTTTATCTCCCCAGCATAGGCAGCTAGCTGTATTATGCTGGCCACAGTTTACTTTAACTGTCAATATATTGTGTAGTACCTACTGGGTCCCTTTTTTCTGGCTATTCTGAATTAAATAAACCAAGACTCAACACATGTCTTAAAACCACTATAGTTTATTTATAAGGAGAAAGACAGGCCATCAAACTTTCCACAGGAATTTGAAAAATTCATCAGGGAGTCAAAGTCTTTACTTTCTTTCCATTCATATAATTTTGGTTTTGGCTTAACACTTAACACAATATTCAGTTCAAAAGAATATCCTTTGCATTTAAAGTAAACAATGGTTGTTATACAAAGACTTTTAATTTTTCTTCTCCTGCCCTTTGCCATTTTATTTCCTTATTCCAAAGCTCTGCTTAAGCAACATTATGCCCACTCCACTCCAGAAACAGAATATGCTTTTCTAATTCAGCTTTTTTTCAAAACAGCCAGTTCAAGTCATTCCATTTCAACTCTTTGCCTCTAAAGTTTCCCAAACATTTTACTATTTTAAATGGAGTTTTAAATTAGATTGAAAAATGGGGAATTAGGATGAAAAATAAATATAATTAAAAAGGGATGTGTTCTGGTTTGGAAAATGAAAATAAAATGGATGCAGCTCACAGAAAATCAAGGAATGCTTCTCAACCCCTGGTTCTAATCTGAGTCAGGTTCATAATACAAAAGTGAGTTTGATATTTTCAGTCTAATTAATAGTAGAACTTAGCCCACAAGACACCCCCCCTCCCTAATTAGGAAACATTTTACTTAGCTCTTATTTAGCATTTCATAAACATTGGGCCAATTTCATCTTTGGGGTAACTTTATTGAAGCCAATGAATAAAGCCAAATATCTAATTAACTATAAAACTTTGGCAAGTGTACAAGTATTTGGCAAGAAAATCCATATTCATCAAACAGTGCTGTGCATATGATGAATTACAGAATTAAGTGATAAACTGCCTTTATTATGCCAATAAAACTTTCAGAAATAACTTTTCTCTAAAACAAATTACACTTTTGGAGAATAGATGACACAGCCGCCTGGTAAAAAGGTATTTCTGACATCTGGTCAAAGGGCCCTGCCTTATTATGGCTTTGACATCTGTATGAACACAGCAATTGCAAAGTCCTCCGGCAGAATATTTCTGTCCTATGAGAGCAATTTAGCTGCAACTACACCACCAATTTGAATCCAACCCTTATAAAAGTCAGTAAAAGGATTTATGATTTCTCCCCTCATGGTATAGATGACTACAAACAGAGCAGGCCTCTACTATGACAATTTTTAGAAATATTACCACACATAATTGAAGACTGGGTAACATAGTATCTGTATGTATTTGTTGATTGAAGGGATGTAACTTAAAGTATATAATGAAGATAATTTGGCTAGACTATGTTATATCACTGTACGGTGAACTACCATATTCCCTATAAGAAAATTCTCTCTTTAGTATGTCTGCCACTGTCCTTCAAGACCAACATCTTGAAGCAGACTTCACAGGCAGACCAAAAAAGCTGCTCTGAACTATGAGACTGTGCATGGGAAACTACCTACTGAGCCGTGAGGAAGGTCTTGCAATGTTGCTATTCCCCCACCCTGCAAAAACTGCAAAGACTGTCGAAAACAGAGAAACTGTGGGCAAAGATATTTGCCTTTCCTGAAATCTGACCTGCGGAATGGCTGACTTACTTACTTAAAAACCTAAATGCAATAGTGAATACGGTAGTAGCAACCTCTTCACATTTATAAGAACTAATAAATGTTCTGTGTCCAGACAGACTACAAAATCTGTGATTACTATTTTTAAAGGAGTAGTGAAAAGAAAACATATATATTAAAAAGTATTAGAAGAGGTTTTCCTTCTTTAAATGTTTGACATAAATATTTGACAATATTTATTCTATATCTCATGCTTTTATGTAGAGTACAGTAATGTTCTTTTGGTGGGTATGTAGGGACAAACTAGTATTTTATTGCCTCGGTTTAATTTTATATCATAATTTGGGCTTTATTGTGGACTATGTTTACTTATTTTAAAATATTGTTTTTGTATATGAGTATTACCTTGTACTGCTAAAAGGACTGACTCACATACTGATGAAGTGGTGGACATCCATGTGCTAAGTTAGGCCTGAAAGCGTCTTTCCATTGGCTGCTCAAGTCTACCAATGAAAACCTTCCTGTAGAAGAGGCAAATATTTTATTTCCAGCCACCACAAAGAAATATTCTAGGGTATAGAAAAGCTTCATACCTAATAAGTATATGAGATTTGTATCTGTTCTGCCATACAATAATGAGATATTCCTAGGGATTACTACTGCCAAACACCTGCCTTTATTTCCCACTGGTTTTTGTGCAACTCTTCAGTAGGGAAAAGACTGGAAATGTCAGCCTGTATTGGCCTGTAGAGTCCCCATGCTTGTGCACAGGATCCTAAACAGCAAGGAATCATTTGTGTACCTTTGTTATGGATACTCTTCTGTCCCTGGCTAGCCCCATGCAGCTACTGCAAGGCGGGGAGACAGGAATTGTCTCTCGCAGGGATTACAGAACTGTGCATCTCCTCACCTTTTAGGACAAGACTTGTGTTGCTTCAGTTTGAAGCCTGTGTCAAGCAAAATAGGGTTGGGGGGCTCAGCAGGTGCAAGGATTACACAAGCATCTCCTTACTACCCAGCCACGGGGCAGGTCTTCATGGGAGCTGTGGTGTGAGGTGAGGTCATTACACCAAAGATACTAAGAGGCAATGCTCTTGTCATCCCCTGCAAATGATGTCGCTGGGCTGTAGCTCTGAAAACTCTCATAAAAGTCTTAGATTAGAAAATAAGTTACTGTGGTGTCACTTTGGTGCAGCTTTTGTCTTCCCAGAGATCACCTGCCATAAAACAGTTGATTTTTTTTTTGTTTCCTAAGAGGATATTGGTTTAGGCTTGCTATGTATTTTTTCTAGTGCAATTTAAATTCCAGCTTAGCTTAATAGTTAATAGCAACATTTTTACAATAGTAACATTCTTTGCATATAGACTCCAATATCAAGTGTATATAGCTAAGAGGTATATGTAGGTAAGAAGTAAGATCGCGGTAATTTAAACTGTCAACCAGAAAACCACATTTGAGATTCAGAACATAAGGGTTTGGCTTTTTTTGTGTGTGAGGCAGTCCCATTCTGGAGACAGTAAGAAAGAAAAAGTAATAATAGCATTGTGCTGCAAGTATGGTATCTTTTAAATATATTGCACAAGAATAACTGATTATGACTTAAGCATCACAAACTATGTTGATGATGCACAGAAAACAAAAACAAAATAGAACAAAATCCCCAAATCCCTAATAGAAAAAAAAAAAAAAATCATTAGAATCAATAGGTTCGATCCTGTAGATCCTAAAAAATATGTCCTAACAGCAAGCCTGCTGAGTGGGCACACATCCATGTTTTGGTACTTTCTCACAGAGGTAAAAATAATTTTCTGAGCTGAGTTTCTCCCTGTCCCTTGGGCTGAACTGTGTCTGTGCTATGGGTCTTGGGTAAGAGGGTCTACCTGGTCCTGTTGCTGAAGGACACAGTAGGAGCTAGTCTGCAATTAGCAAGATGTAATTCAGATAGCAGGTGCCATTTGGGACTGATGGGAAGAGAATTAGCAGTCCACAAACTACATGTTGTCCTGAGACAAATCAGGTTTCTTAGCAGCGCTTTGGGCAGCAGAATCAGCACTTCACTCTCTTCTCACCTCCCTCTGCCAATTCATATTTTTGCCACTGGGACCAGCGCCCATAGCTAAGCTTGCTTTTTTATGCAGTTGAGTTGAGCAAGCATCCACCTCACCCTTAAACATCAACACTTTTTAAAATTCAGTTTAAACAATGCATTTTGTGTATTACAAGTGATTAAACATTAGAGTCTACTTCTGAGCTCTTTGTTCTTTCCTCTAAATGATAATTATTAAGGTGTTTATCTGCAAAGAGACAAACAGCTTCTGACTTAACCATACCTCACCCTTTTCTTCTTCCTGACTGAAATCTTAATTCCATGCATACAATGTTTGAAATTTTAGCTAATGGCATACACTACCTACAGACCGTGCCTCCTGGAATAATTTGAAAAATAATAACGGAGAAGAAAAATAGCATGCTATCTAGGGCAGATAATGTGCATTTCACCTACATGTAAAATACCTAGCAAGCTGCAGAGCTGTACAAATAAATAAATGGTAATAATAAGATTATTAATAATAATATCAATAATGAGAGAAGAGTTTAAGTACAGATACTTGTATTTTGAATTGAGAGAGGAAGCAAGTGACATTCTTCCAGAGTTTGCAATTGTGATACTTCACATGCACAGTCCCTCTTTTCAACAAACCTGGGCTTTGACAGTAGTGGTTCCGCAGCCCTCTTTTCAATAGGTGACTCACTGTGTTACATTTTCTTAATGAAAGACAAATAGAAATGTTCTAAGACTGAGAGTATCTTTTCAAAATGATACATGGGAGGCATACACAAATCTTATTCACAAACAGGAATTTATACAGTACCACCCATGCATCACTTTGAAAAGAAGCTAACTTCTTAAGCCTTAAGTACCTTATTTTGCTTTCTTTATTTTCTTTGACATTTTCCTACTGCTTACTTTAAAGTTAATGTATGAAAAAAGAAAGAGCACAAAGGTTTCCTCATGTATAAGATTCATAGGTATCAGGTCAGCTACAATTGAGCATTCAAGTCCCACGCTGCTTTTGTAATATGTATTTGATGAATCCACGTTAAAGTCTCATAGGCAAACTTACTCAGAAAGGCAACGGAGAATTTAACAAATTCATCTATCTGTACCATCATCAGCTATTACAATGCCAGGGGCTAAGCCAGACTACTGAGTAATGTGAACTTTGGCAAACAGGCAGACAAAATACCTTGTGTACGCTTAGCTGCAATCTCAAAGCTGTTTGGGTATTGGAAAACTTGTGTGCTTGGCTTTGAGGATAACAACCTGTATGTGTTTAGCTTGCATTCTGTTACTTCTGTAATAATATTAACTTTTCAAGTATTCGTTGATCCCATCTTTGTTACAATAAATACTTTGTACAATAAGTAAAACATTTATCCGCACAATGATACTTTCTAAGTTTTTCCTTTCTGATATGGACTATAAATTAACTTAAACTGAATGTTAACCTGCTTGCATCTTGGACCTGTTTTTAGTAGCTGGCCTCTGTGCCCCTTGCACAAAGTTCTGGATAGGCAAATCTCAGACATCAAAGCCTTTAAAAACACACACAGAAAGGAAGCATTTCATACCTGGGAACTTGTATTAGTGAAAAGTTCTAACATTTCCTGCTGTAACTAAGCATATTCAAGTACTGTCATTTTTGCACTTGACACTGGCGTAAAGTAAAAAAAACCCCACACAACAAACACCCAAAATCTACGTCTTAGAGATTCAGACCCAAGGATCTGGGAAGATCAAAGGACCTTGTTTGCCTTAACAGGTCAGAGGGGTATTTTACTGAAAACATCTCTATTCTCTGTAGAAATGCACTGTGTATTTGGAGGTGACCAGCAGTATTTGTAATGCCATGTGTGATTCATTACAGCCAATGGGCTGTAATGAAATATACTCTTTTCTCGAAATTGTGTCTCTCAGCCAAACTGAAAATGTAAACAATCCAACTGTCTTGAGCAGATCTGTGCCAGTCTAGATCAAAAAAATAGTTTGTCCGTTGTCTGCTAAAAACTACCCATAGGCAGCTATAGTCTTGTCAAGAACTAGACAGGGACCTACTCACTGTTGTCATTAGGAAAAAAGCGATGGGAAATAGGGCTTACATCTGGCTTTAGCATATCTGAAGTCAGATTCCTGTATTTTCCTGTGGAGACACTGGGAACAGTAGTCAATAGATATACCAGAGCTCTTAATACAGCATTTTCCACAAGTAGTAAATGCACAAAAAATACAGAAAGAAAGAAAGAAAAAACCCACCCAACCCAAAAGTCAGCAGTAATGAAAAAAAGAGAAGCCATTAGACAACCAAAGGCTTGTTGAAATTTTTATCTGAGTCTTGCAGTGCTTTTCCCTCTAATGTCCGTAACAAGCAAGAATAAAGGGCACTTAAACCAGCCTGTGAAATATGATTTTTATTAACATACCATATGATGGGTGTCATATTGGACAAATCAACAATAAAGCATATGTCCAATACCTTTGACAAATTAAAAATATTATTTATATTATTACATCCTATTTCAAAAAGTAGTTCAGTACCATATCAATAAATTAAGAAAAAGTATGGAGAAAGTGAAGGGAAAAAAAAAGGGAAGCTATTTTTAAGCCTGTAAAAGCAAACTCAACACAATAACTGAAAGCACTGTTGACATGCACAAAGGAAGCATTTCTTAACAGGAAACAGTGTAAAACTCAGTGAGTCAGAAACTTTGTCATGGGATTTAGGTTTTGCATATATATCATTATTTTGTATGTAAAACAGTCTTGTAAAGCACCATGAAATACCCACAGTTTCACCTAACAAGTAACATGCTTATTCAAATCTTGAATTATCACACTGGCCATCTTTCAGTACCTTAAATCTCACTCACTGTCACTATACCCAGTAGTGACAGAAGGTCCAAAGCCAAATGGTTTTGCTCTGCTGTACTTCTTCCAGGCTGGACTTGTTTTTGTATTATGCAATCCCTCAACATTTGGCCCTGAACCACTGGTAGCCTTTGAAAGAACTTAAGGATTAAAAATATAAAGACTAAATTGCTCATAAAATTCTTTTTTTTAAAGAACACTAGAAATATATTTCCAGTATAAAATAAAATGCTTGCCTGCCCTCGGTATAAGCTTCAGTTTGACACTGAGCAGGGGGCTTATTAACTGAGATGGAAAATATCTGGCAATTGCTTCATTTTCCATCTGATATTGTCACCCTCATTGGCTGCACACTATAAAAAATGTGAACTGCCCTAAGGAGCGTAGCCTATGAAAAGGAAATCATGAAATTTTGCCTCCTCCACAATTCCCATTAATTTCAGGAAAATTTCTTATGAATATTTCTGAGGCCATAATCAGCCTACGTAGCGTCCACACACTGGATTAAGTAAAAGCAACTATGGAAAAAAAAAACCCCACGAACCACTAAGGGAGAATTTTCCAAAAAGCCACTTTTCACCAAAATAATAATACTTAAAAAAAATGAAATGGAGTAGAGAGGAAAATTGGAGGAAATAGTGTTTTTATGTAACGTTTTAGTGTTAGCTTTCAAAGGTCCCACAGCGGCCGCAGATAGCAGCAAAATGGAGTGGAGGAGGGGCAGATACATGCCGAATCTGAAACACATTGTGATGGGAATAGAAATCAAAGAAATAAGGGTTCTGGCAATGCTGGCAGATGAACTGCACAAAATTTCATAATCTCAGACATCATTACAGGACTGTACCCCAATCAGAAAATGCTGGATGTAGAAACAGGCAGGAGGTTGTTGGAGAAAGAGATGCTGGATCTTTTTTTTTTTTTTTTTTTTTTGATGTGTGCCTCTAGATATTCTTAGCATTTAATTAGGAAACTGGTAAGACTGCTATGAGGAACTTCAGAAGATTTCTTGTATGGGAAAAAAAAGACATGAAGGAGAATTTTACCTTTCCAGAAACTTAGAGGTGGGATATAAAAGCAACCCTAGATGAATGCTGGTCCATAAGAGGGATCCATCCATACAGCCATCATATAAATAAAAGTGCTATGAAAAAAAGGCAAATCCTCTGCCTGAACATTGATTTCAGATCCTAACTAACATCTTGCCAGCCATGGTAATAGTATAACTTGAATGTAATGACTGGATCAACAATCACAATATTAAATGATTTCTTTAATGAGCGTATACATCAGTTACTTCAGCTACAGGTCCAGTTAGTATTTGTTCAGTGTATGACTGATTTCTGGGAAATGATTAGGTGCTTTCCTAAAATTGTGTACATACAAGCATGATCTAAAACCAGACAGAGAGGGACAGGGAAAAAGCAGATGTGCTTGATGCTGGTACAGTATCTTAGTAACAGAAGTTTAAGCTAATCTATTTAAGGGAATCAGTTAGATAAATAATGCTGAATCTCTTCTTCACTTTTTCCTTAAAAATCATCTGGTTTCCCTTTTAAAGTTAATTATCCTTGTTAATTACTTCTGAATCCATAGATTGTGTCAAACTCATTGAATTTATTACTTTTTAATTCGTTCACGTGCGTATTGCTGCTTAGGACTGAAGTGTCAGGAGCAGCCCCCTTGCTCCCCGGGAAGCTCCGCTTGGCTGGTTTCCAGCCTCGCGTTTGCCAGGATGGGGGGAGAAGCTAGAAACCCTCTTTCTCTTTGCAAATTCCACATAAAGATCTGCCCACAGCTGCAGACCCTGGGCTTCGTGGGATTACAGAGGGTCCTGGGATGCTCCTGAAGCAAGGGCTGCTCCCAGCTGGTGCAACTCAACCCGCTTTACTTCGCGTCTCCCTGCCATGTGCTCTTTAGCCTCCAAAAGTGAGCTGGGCAGAAAACAAGCCAGGATCTGTCATCACGTTTGTCAACAGGAGATATGCCCCTCGGATGAGCAACGCTGCAACCGACGTCAGGGTATCCCTGGGGGGGGTGAGTGTTTATTGCCAATTTTCCTACTTACCTACTTGAGATGCTCTTACAAGTGTGGACAATGTAAGAAGCCACACGAAGCAGGCTGGACGGATGCGATCCCACTGCTCAGCAAGGGCATGCAGATAGCATGGCCGCTCTGGAGCTAAATATAGAAGGGCTGAACTCCGTCTCTTGTCTTTTTACCTCCCTGTCCGGACAGATTAGAGGCACGGAGACTGCAACCTTTGCTTTTACTCTCTTCGCTGAGGGCCCAATTCTGCCAGCTTGGCTCATGTTCAATTGCACCTTGCTAAACAAGCAGCTACTGCTGTGTTGAAACAACACAGCAGTTGCAACTTGATTATGCAGAAAAGTAAGAGGAGAAATACATGTTTTATGAAAATCACTGTGCACAAAGGCAAGGCTTTTGAAAGCAGACAGGAGGCTCACAGTGTTCCCAGAGGGAGCAGAGTGGACATTTGTTTGTCAAGGGTATCTGGATTTTCTGTTAAGGCCTGATTCTTTATAGCTGGTACTCTAAGTCATGCCTTTCTTTGAATCTCATTCAAAAATTACTAGATTTTACTAATTATGCGTACTAAAAATTTTTTTATGGAACATTTATACTGAGGGGTTTTTTTAATAAATGTTACCAAATTTTAAAAAAACCTACTGGTAATAGTTTCAGGCTTAATTCCCTGAGAATACTGCAAAGCAGAGAGCTGGCAATTTTGGACTCAAAAGAAAGAATTTGAAGCTGGTAATAAGCCAAAAAGCAAACCTGTTCTGAGGCTCAGGGCCACCTGAGCACAGGTGAGGAAGAGGAGGATTGCTGTGATCTGGTACGGCAGGCATACCTTCCTTTGGCTTGCCCACAGCTGGGGAGCATGTTGAGGAGCAGAGGGTTGGTTTCACTTTCCCTTGGCTCCTGCCTGGCCATCTCATCTCTTCACAGGCATGATACCTGGGGTAAAGAAATAATAGCAGTGAGAATTACTTTTTCCTCACTCTTGAATGTCCCTCAGGACCAGACAGATTTTTTTCTAGCTGAAAGAGGATTTATTTGGTGAGTAGAAAAGAAACCTGACTGTACATTGTTTTCTTCTTTCTGTCTGGTTCCTCTCTGAAGGATTGTGACCCTACTTTGCCTGGTACTAGGCTGAAAACATCCTAAGCCATCCTTTACACTCATTTCCCATCAGACACATATATTTTTTAAAAAGCTGATGTGAAGCATGTCAGTCAGTATGCTGGGAAACAGCCTAACTTTTTCATTTGAGATAAGAACCTGATCTAAAAAATCATGCAAGTACCTAACTCGCATTTGATTTCAGTGGGATCTAGACTAAGAGTGGAGCTAGGCTCCTAAATATCTTGTTCTGGGACTAAGCGTCTTCAGAGATACTCATCAGGGTAACAGCAAAGCCTTTGTAAAAATTGCTAGCTTTTAAAAGAAGAATGAGGAATAATAATGATGCCATGATCCATACAGCTAGGCTTAACTGAGTGGATAGGAATCTGAAAGGGTTTCAAGGAAAAAGAAATGCAGGGGTAGAAGGGCAAATGGACAGAAATCAGGGCTTGTTTTCTCCCACCACCCGGAACAGGGATTCATGCCACCAAATCCTTAAAGAAGGGGAAAAAACCCGAAAACATTTTGAAATTAAGAGACTGATTTGGAACCTTCTGCCACCCTCAGAAATGAGATACTTTCCTCTGCAAGTACCTTCCTTAAGTAGGGTTACTAATGAGCGTAGATACTATTTTACAGAAGAAGAACAGGATCTGAATTGGGTGTCAGAGAGATGAGTTGCCATATTGATTCTGTTCCCATTAAAGTCAATAAGAGTTTTGCCATTGATTTCAGCAGGAGCAAGGTCTTCAAGTGCAGCAAGAGGCATCACTTGGAAGCAGAAAAGAAAGGCACAAAAGTTTTTGAATGCCAAAGCCAAATATTAAGCTGGAAGATCTTTCTAGCCAAGGGCTCTGAGAGTTTTCATTTTATAACACTTTCGAACTGGAGGCAGCAGTTCTGGTCAGCTGGGGCCAACATGCTCACAGTCTTTGGGTTCATTCAGACTTAGCCCCAAGGCAGATCTTTCTTGCTTGAGACTCCTCACTTGTAGAAGTTCATCCCGGAGGAGATCCACTGGAATGTCTCAATGCCTGTCATCAGTGCCTGCTGCTAGTCTCATTTATTTCAGCTGGCCTATTTTATCCCCTTTCTACTGTTTGCTGTTAAGCCTTCTGCCTAGTCCATTTTTCTTACAACTTGGTGGTAAGGCAATCTGGGTAGCAGCTACCTATTTTGCCCTATTTTCACTACAGTTTGCTTAGCTTTTTTGTAGGTTGTGCTGAGGGACGTTTATTCTGTACTTCTGATTCAACTGAATACAGACACGCCACAGCAAGTGGCTTACAGTATCCTCAGTGCATGAATATTCTTAATGTCTATAGCATGGATCAGCAAAAGGTAAATTAAGAGCTGATGTAAACCTTTACATAAAATCAGTTCAAAATGTTTTGTTTACCTTTTTTTCTCCTTGCCTTCATTTCTGTGTCTCAGAAGGACTCCAAAGCATCATCATAAGATGGCAGAGAATGATCTCACAACACTGAAAGTACTGCAAAAAAGTTATTCACATGAAATTTTCAGCTTGTCTTTGGAAAAGCAACTAACAGAGATTGCTCAGGGAAGTTACTGCTTTCTTGGATTTGAATAGAATATCTGAATAGAGTTTAAACTCCTGAATTTGCACTCCAGAACTGAAAGATGGCAAATTTAAGTAAGTCAAACAAAATACATGCATTTCAGTCACATACCCTTCTTTATATCATGTTGATAAATTAACAAAATGAAAATTTACAGGGAGACCCATTCACAATGTTGGTGTTTTAGATTATAGTGTAATGTTTTTACTGATATCTGTTTACCTTTTCTAGCATAAAATGGCAGCCATGTCATAGTACAATGGGACAAGTATGGCAGCTATTTTAGAGCTAAGCTTGACCATCACCACGCCAGTACAAGTGTCTTTATAAATCCCCCCAACATACAGTTTTTATCAATTGAACTGGTATAATATAATTTTGCCTAATTGTTTGTTTTAAGCAGAACTTAGAAACTAATTTCTTCTTTTAAGAAGGTACATTATGTATAGGTCAACAAAAAAGCTTCTGTCAAACTTTGTGAAAGCCTAATTCTTTGTCAGTTAGACTCCATTCATCCTAAGAATAGAACACTAATCATTTCTGCCTGCAGAGACACTTGAGGATTTGGTTCTTAATGAAAATGAACTGAAAAAAATCTGAGTATCTGGCATTTTCTTCTACTGAGTTCACTCAGGATTGGGTTTCCATGTTTAGGTCTTGGCTTGGCTTTCAACAAAGCAAAACAGAGAAAAAAAATAATTAGTTTTTTATGCCATATTAAAAAATATAAAAACAGTATAAAAATAGAATAATGTTAAAAATTTAGATAAAAAGATTTACAAGTCTGTTACAATACACATGAAACAATTTTGAAAGGTACAAAGACCAGGTTTGGCAATCACACCCAGTTTCCCCCAGTTATCTACCTTATTTGACAATTTCTCATCTGTAACATTGAGTTATTTCTGATCTTGTCGATCTGCAGCACAAAAGGAAAGGCTGAAAAAGTCAGGGACTTCTTGTAAGAGTAGCCAAGTTAAGTGCTTTTGCCATTATGATTGATAACAAAAGCACTCCTTCAGGAGTTGTAGGCAAACAGCACTATCATCGTGCTTAGAGGAGGCTCTGACTTTTCATGACTCGCTGCTTGTCCTAAAAGGATAAGGAAAATGAAGGACACAAAGGGTTGTTCAAACCATCTAGATGGTAGGTGGTGAAAGGCTTAAAATTGTGTAAGTGTCCTTGAGTTCCTAGATCTTTGTCCCTTTCTAAAAATGATCACACTTGAGACAGAAGAAAAATTCTTTCCTCTACTGAAAGCAGAGACTACATTTGTAAGGACTCCCAAAGTATCAAACCAGAAGAAGTTCTTTCCCCCTCCCCAGTACTCAACATCCCTTGCCACGAATAAGTATGAAATGCAACTCAAATTCATGATGCAGGGCTGTGCCGAGTCATGTGTCAGTGACTGGCAAGACCTGGAATTGGTGTCTTACTCTTCTACTGTTGCCTAGACCAAGTAATTTCACCCCTCTCTGCCTCATTTTCCTGCTTAGAAACACAGAGGATGAGCCTTCCTTTGTCCTCCCTGACCCACTGTCAACCCACCATCATTTGTCTCTCCAAACTCCTAAGACCCTTTTAGCAAGAAGGGCTATGTCCTCTGTTTGCCTAGCAAAACAGGGCCCAGGTTTCAAACATTATCCCTATTACAATGCTATTGATGGCATTCATTTCAGGGCAGATTTTATTTATTTATACATAATTACACTATTTTTGCATAAATACTGCTATTTATGCATAATAATACTAAGGCTGACTTTTCAGGATTCGGTTCACTATTCATCTTCTGTTCTCCTAATCTAAAGTTTAGGGAAAACAGATCACATAATACCTTTGTGTCTTTAGCTTACAAATGAGCCAATCCAACCTTTTGAAATAATAATAAGTATTGCTAATAAGCCTGAACATATAAAATGCTTCCCCATTGAGACACGGTGGGTTGCTGTACAATAAAAACATTATATAAAAAACCAACAAAAATATTTTAATAGAAACCACCCGCTTAAAACAAAAAGAACAAAATCCATATGTCAGCCACATTTAAGTCTTAAACCCATCAAAGAGATAAATGTACAGAAGCTGGGAGTTGAGGACTGAACCTAAGTCTCACTAAAGTAATTGGAAATATTTTCACAGAGCAAAACACTGGCTGGTACCCTCCTGGGTGATGGCTCCGTCTCTGCTGGTGAAAGATCCCATCAGGTGTAGCATGTTCAACTCGCACCAGTTCTTGCAGCTGAGAGGACCGCACAGCAGCCATAGGCTCTCATAGCCACTGATGCAAGGCTCTGAGCGTCCCCACAGGGCGCAAAAATCTTTAGTTTTCCAGACTTTTGATGAGTGAGCTGTCTCCTCTGTGAAATTAGGCTGGGGCCATAATGAGAGGGAACTTTGCTAGACGTTAGAGAAGAGTCACGAGACATCTGTGCAGCCAAATAGTACGATGAGGGAGCAGCAAGATAATTCACTCTTTCTGCCTAGCACTGGGCAGAGCAAAATGGGGATTAAATGCAGTAGGGAACAAAAGAGAAGTTCAGTCAGCCTTAGATTTTGAGGGTGAGAGTTCATCAAACGGTTTAGCATCCTCAGATTGAAGAGCTTGACACAGTTACCACACTACCCTCACAGCCGCTGCCACCAACTAGCATGTCCTTTACATGGCTGGTTTCAGTACTCCTTTTTGCACTGAGAGCCATGAGCTGAAATTGCTGAACCATGGCTACATTGCAGAGGAAAAAAGCTGGTTTTGTTAGGAAAACAGCCTAACATTTACACAAAGCTCCTGAAGTTGTGAGGTTATTTGGCACATAGATTTTAGTGATGGGATAGGATGAAAAGAGGAGCCATTCTTAAAATTACATGCGCAGTGAGGAGGTATGGCTTGAAAATTATTAGCTGGTAGAAGATTAATCACAACCATTATAAGGAGGTTTAATAATTCATGCTGGAGCTTAAATGTAATATTTGCGCAAAGGAAGGCACTGAAACTATAGCGTGATTAAGTTTCTTGATATGCTTCAAAAGCTTTCTGATGAGTTGAGTTGTTTCTACTAGATCCATAAGTCTTTGGAAAGCTCCCAGAAACAGGAATGACTTCTTAGTTTGAAGCTTACCTTTCCACTAAATATTCACCTCATAAACATTACAATAAATAAGCACATATGACCGTCTTTCAGGATGTCCGGATGACAAGACAGGGCTGTTTGGGTCTTTTTATTGGCCCGTTACATAAGCAGAAAGATGTGATATCAGGTGTTGATTTAAGTATCTTCTTCCACCTCTTTGTTTTCCCTCAATAAAAGGTTTTCGAAGAGCCAACAGAAATAGTAAGGAATGGCCTGGGGGTGGCTGTAAACACCTTTGGTGAGTACCATACTGAGCTGATTGGAAATAGTGTACCTTATGCAGCCCTGTGCACCTGGAAAAGCTATCAGGAGCCATTTCTGGGGCACAGCATCCTGCAAATGTGAATTTGCACACGTACAACACCCAGGATGAGTGAATGTAGTAACTGGCCTGGCTTTTGTGCATTTCTTACCCAATTTTCTGTAAGCAACAAATTAATTCAGAGTCTGCTGAACAAAATAACACTCAAACCCACAAATATATGGTTTCTATCCCTCACATTAGCATACAGCAGGTCTTGTTGGAGAGGGTTGTTGTTTGTTTGGTTGGGTTTTTTTTAAGTGGAGGCTGAAGTAGTGTTGAGCAACTACTGCTAAGTTTTTTGCAGCTGGTGTTGTAAACATAACTATTGCCAAACACACTTTATTGGGAAAAAGTAGGGAGGAATCTTACAAGTCTTAAAAAACAAAGTTCTAGTATCTCAAATAATCAGCACAGAAGATTTGAATGGTGTTATTTCCTAGCACCTTTTTGTTAAACCCAGATGAAAGTAAAACAGCATCTATGCTAAGTTAATTTGGGATGCTGGTTAGCAGCTGTAATAATCTATAAGAGAGAGAGCATTATTATTTCTGCTACGGTTTTGAAATATTAAGCAAAAGGTGTCATTTACAGGGCAGATACTATAACATAACTGCAGCATTTTGTCCAAAAGGCACCGCTGCAATTTCTCAGTATTAGTGTTTCTTTTCAACAGCTGTGCTTAGGAACAGCTACTCTGTGGGGGACCCACTTCTGCAAAATGCGGAGCCTTCCTGCATAGCTTGACTCTCTCCAGGGGTCCTTAAGATTTCTCCTGCACCCAATCCAGTTAACAGGGTGCAAACTCCCTTAGGGGGCCATGTTTGGAGAGCTACCCTTTTTTACCCAGGGAATGGAGCTGGTGGCAGGCAAAACACATTGCTGTGGTGTGGCAGGATGAAGAAAAGGCGAGGAAGGCTGTTTTCAGGACCCTGCAGCACAAGGTGCAGAACCAGGTGCTGCCCTGTGACCAGTTCCCCCATGGCTTGGACTGGGCTCCTCTTGTTCATCCTCCCATGCCATGAGAGAAGATGTAGCATCTCCCTTGGAAATTTGCTTTTTTTTTTCCTTTTCAGACGTTCCTAGCTATGGTCCTGTACATGCCCTGGGGTGGCTCATTTGGCTTTTGACAGCAAGAATGTATATTTCTAAGTTTAAGGCAAATTGTTTACTAAGAGAAAGAGGTCAAAGCTGTTATTACAGTAAGGCTTCTCCCCAGAGAGGCAGCTGATTGAAAACAAGAGGCTGAGAAATGCTGGGTTCATTGAGTTTCTAGTTTTGCTTTCCTTATGCCTTCACTCAGACTATTCAGCTACTTTATTTTCTTCTCTTTGTTTCTCTTTTCATTCCCATTTTTATCCCACAAATTTATCTTATGATTCCCTATCACAAAGTAAAAAAGAAATGTATTTTCTCAGACTAAGCATGGGATGAAACAGTGATGAGCTAAGGTTTTATTCTAAAAAAAACAAAAAGAAAATGACTTTGGGGGAAAAAAAAGTAAAGCATGTCCTAAGCTGCCTGAGTTTTTGGGAAACAAAGGAAGAAAAAAATGCCAGAATTTCTGGTGCTTTAGAGAAGAGCTCGAGTGGCTGAGTCCTGAGTTTTCTCCCAAGGCTAGAATTACTCTTGTCAGGAGAAGGGGTATGATCTTGAAAAACCTGACCCAAAATGAAGGAGAGAAGTGCAGCTTGAGGTAGGTGAGAGGAAGAAGCTCTCAGGACAGGCTTTATTTGTTCATGCCTCAAACCTGTCTTAAAACAGCTGTTCTCTCATTTTATTTTATTTTGATGATTATTTTGCATCTTTCTAAAACCTTGCAGGCTTGGTTGTTTTTAAGGGGCAATGCTGAGAGGGATTGTGGCTCAAGGCAAGCAGGAAAAAGCAGCAGCAGGTGCCTTGTTGCTAGTTTTTCTTTTTCTCGGGAAAGGTTGGGCTACATGTGCTCAGCTTCTGTTTCAAACCTGACAGAAGGAAATAAAAAGATTTTTCATCTTGTTAAAATGCATCCAGCCAATGGTTTCCCTTTCCAAAATATTACTAGATATTATTACCGAATGTTCAGACTTTACATTCCTGACAAACAGGAAATATATGCTGCACTAATAGGATGTCAATCAGAAAGATAACACCAATTTTGTGGTTTCTAAATCATCCCCACCACCTGCTGAGCCTTTGATCATCCCAAACAATTAATCTAAGAGATACATGATTAAGAAATAAATACTTCCCAGTGAACCTGTGAGCTACAGTACATATTAGCAAGCTCTGATCTTGCTTTCAGTGATCACAAATCAATTGTATACAAAGAGGAATAAAAGAAAGGTGCAAATAGAGTCTGCTGATCAACAAAGTTATCTCAATAACTGTGCATTAAGATATATCACTGCATTTTAACTAATGTGACTGGCCAGTATGCTTTAGGGATATACTTTTTTTCAGAAACTGGTAGCAGAATGGTATTTTGCAGCTGTATTTATTAAAGTACATTTCTGCTGTGTGGAACATTTTGGAAATGTTGACTTTAAAATTCTGAATTGAAATGAAAATCCGGAGTTTGGCATTCCTATAGAACAGGAAATCACAACTGTTCTGTCAGAAAACTGAAAATGTTACTTCAGCATTGCCCAAACTCCTTGATGTTGTCACCTACACATTTTTGTAAAGGTACTTTATGTAACATAAAGCTGAGATTTCCTCCCAACCAGTCAGACTGAATTCATGCCTGTGTCTGCTGAAGACCATTCCTCAATTAATAACTGGGGGAAGAGGCGTGGTTTTGCCCAAGACTTAAAAAAAAAAAAAAAAAGAAAAGAAAAGAGAAGAAATAAAAAACCTGCCCCCCAAATGTAAAACAAACCCCCAAACCTCTATCAGTGTTTACGTAAAATGTTCTGGCACTTGCACGCTGTGGGTCTGTGCTGTTCCCTGGGGCAGGGAGGTGGCGAGGTCCCCAGTGGAGGCCAAGGACTTGGGGGGCAACGAAGCCTCGATTGCCACGGTGGGGGAAGGAAGGGAGCTGCCGAAAGCTCGCAGGAGGAGGATCATCAGGGACTCATCCATGCTGCGGGTACCGATCCTGTGCTGGCTAGCATCAGCCGCCAACAGCTGCAGGTGAGGGCACAGGCTGCCCGCACGCCGTCTCCCCTTCCCCTCTCTCCTCTGCAGGCTGCAGCGCTTGGTCGGAACATCACGTCGCTTTCAGACATTTTCCACTCAGGGGCTGCAGAGGCAGAGCTGAATTTTTCCCTGAAATGGATCCACACAGCATCAGGGAGATGGTCTGATTGTTGCTTTGGGTAACCACTCAAAAGCCTGACTGCTTGCCAAAGCCCTTCCAGACCTCTGGAGTGGGAATGAATAGAGACTTGCAGTCCTTTAGAAAGATCTCTGTTATTTTCTTTTCCATCTGATTTGGAAAGACTGTGAGCAGGGAGTGCATGAAGCTGTCCTGAATGCCTTAAGCTGCACCAGCCCAGGCTGCAAGGACACGGGGAGGAGGCACACCAGCATCTCAAGAAAAGGAGGCCTGAACAGTTCTTATTTTATGAGTCTTCATCTTAAAACATCAGCTCTCAGAGTGTCCTACCACACAATATAACTTAAGGTTGCAGCAATTAATGCACTGAGGCCTGGAGGCTACCTCTTATTCAAATCAATTAAAGAGAAGATACCTGCTTAAGTGTACTCAAGGATCTGAAACTTCCTTACTCTTGAATAACATTTTAGCAGGGATCCTGTATCAGTGCTGAACTCAGTCCTTAAGCCTAATGCTGGGAGCTAACGAGGAGTCTTTCAGCTCTTACTGAAATGAATGGATACTTTAATACTCAGCAGCTTGCAGAATTGGGCTCTGAAAAGGAAGGAACATATAGCTCACCGGATGGCTGTTTCTGTAATGCCAGATCACAGGAAATATTTCATGCAGGCTCTTTACAATTCATACTTAATCATAATAGCATCCTTTTTCCTGGTTTTTATACTGTGCTGGACCAGTTCGCTTGTTAAAATATATGCAAGATTTGCAGAGAATCAGAAGTTGGTGGTATGAGGCCATTTACAACACACAGCATAGTGCGGCTATAAACACACAGCATTTTGCATGCTGCTCCTTCAGTACCTGCTCACAAATGAATGTGATCATGCAGCTGGAATGCTGGAAATATATGAAGGCTAAAGTACATTTCAGTTTGATGCGAAGCCCTAAGAAGAGTCACTCAACAAGTCATTGAAGGCTTTGGGCTTGTTATGAACCAACTTTCTAGAAGCAACATGATTTCCAGTTCTTTCCTGTGTGCTCTATGCTTTGTCCTTCCTCGCATTGCTGGTTACTAAAAGTGCATTAAACTCAGAGAAAAGTTAGTTAACATTTTTTGTCTAACGAAATATGAAGAAAGATTTTCCTGCCTTTGGATAACATTGATGATATTTTATCCTGCATCTTTCAAAGAGCATTAAAACAATGCATGTCCAGGTTCCTAAACACAGTTGAGGAGTCAGGGTTTAGAAGCACAAAATTATTACTTTCTCTGTATCTGCAATCTTATCTGGTCTCATTGATTTTGGGAATCTTTTTTTTTTTTAAACTCTGCTGTCCATTTTACTTCCACTATTTAAAGAAAAACTTTCTCTCATGTCTAAACATCCATATGTTAACTTTTCTGCTTGCTGTTTACATAGATATGATATTTCATTTAGTGGAAGTGCTACACATATTTAGGAGATCAAAATCGGTTGTCATGTAAGTTTGAGAAAACTGCAGAAAGGCTCAAGCATTCTCTTAGTAGAGCCCATCGTCAGGAAAGGTACAGATTCCTGTGCATAATGCAAAGGACTTGGTACTTAATATTTACTACTATACATCTAATGCTACGATATGCTTTCCTCAAGGCTTAAACATATTGACTTTCTGTTAAAAGGCTTTTAACATAAATTACAAGTGATTAATGAAATACATGGCAAATAGACTATTGCTGAAAATGTAAAGGTGGCTTTTAAATAACATTTTTTTCCTTGATGTAAACTTTAGCTAGACAGTTTCAACCACCACTTATTTTTCTGTGCTTTGATAACTAGAACCCAGTAGGGCAGCATATGGACACGCAGGAACTGAAATAGTTTGTCTTCATTATCTGGTAGACCTGTGCAAGCCTGGAGCCCTCAAGAAAAACCACAAGACTGCACAAACTGGCAACTGCGGGTTTGTCTGTTCTCTATTGATTCTATTTCTGGAAAAAAACATGAACCAATGTGTGAATCATGTGACTACTGAACTGAGCAAGTACCCACCAGCAGATAAAGCTGCTCTGAGACCTTTTGTAGCCTGGTTTTGGTTACTACCTCAAAACCTTTTTCTATTTGTTTCTGAACCATTTGCTTTAACCTTTTTTCTTTGAGGTTAGAGGGTGGAAAACAGCCAGCTAAGATTCCTAAAAAGGGTTTGGAAATTGTAAATGTAATTTCTAGAATTGCTAACAAAATTTACCATTCTGTAATTTTATTTAAATCTGTATAAGAATTTATTTTTTTGTCTCTGGATGGTACAAAGCATTCACATTTCTCTTTAAGCAGAGCTATGTTGAACAAGTAGCAACGGAGAGTGCTTTACAGTTCCAGACACACTGACAAAGGGGCAGAATTATGCAGTTAATTTTCAAAGGACCTTTGAATCATTTTAAGGTAATTTCTGCACAAATTATTCCAATTAGAGTTTTTGAATTCCACAGTGCTGCACTCAAATTTGGAAATGTTTATTAGCAAGTGGTTACTTGCACTCAGAAATGAAATTCTGTTCATGTCATCTGCTCTGCTGCTATATCACAGTGGATCCAGAATGTCAGTTTTCAGTTCAACAAAGTCCTTCCAATAAACAAATATCAAAGAATTATTCTGACAAGAATTGCATAACAATAGATCCTTTAATCCAATATATCCAACTTTGGTTGAAGGCTTTTATGTGTGTGCCACAACTCCCTGCCTGCTTACTCAGAAGTCTTTCTTGAATCCACCATCTTCTACCTCCTGCCCTCATTATTCTAATTCAGCCCGGTTACCCTTTTGGAAATCTCCTGTTTACACTTGTAAAACAGGCACCTCAGTCTTCAACACCCTATTTCTTCC
The DNA here is from genome assembly GCF_026419915.1 of Harpia harpyja. NCBI lineage: Eukaryota > Metazoa > Chordata > Aves > Accipitriformes > Accipitridae > Harpia > Harpia harpyja. Next base: position 31,325,248 of record NC_068969.1, on the reverse strand, counting down.
TTTTCTATAGCTTGAAACTGAATTATTCTCTTTCCAATGAAAATGCTTTTGCTCTGATGTTTTCAAGAACTTGAGCCACTAATTACATGCTTAATGTCCCTTTCCTCCTTTCATCTAATTGTACCAAGTACACAAATATTTAAATAAATATGAACATTAATTTTCAATACAAATTCCTTCCAGAATTCCTAGAAAATTATTTATCCTCTGCAATGGCTCTTGCAAAGTTTTCTGACAACCCCACAAGCTTAAGCTCTGATCTTCAAATCACCATCAGCTTTCGATAGCTGTTGGTTTCCTTTAGGTTTTATGACTGCTTCTTCTCACTCAGTCAAAGCCACCTTTGGTAGGCCTTTTTCTCCATCTCGTTGTCTGTCAGTATCACCGTTGTGCCAGTGCTCCCCTCCTTCCACAATGTGGACACTCACCGAAATCTGTGGTGTGAGAGAGGAAATCACCTCTGCCATCTCTACTGAATTCTCCTAATAAGCCTTGTTCTTCCTTTCCATTTAAATAACATGCAAGCAAACTGTTATATATTTCAGTGTCTTATTCAGCGGAATTATTAATTAGCTTTGAAAAATGCATCACTGCAGTGAAAAACCGGATCAGCAAGCATGCAATTCTCATCTATGCAATGCTGCTGGTGGAAGTGATTGATGCTAAATGTGTATTTTGAGGGCACCTGTACAGGGGACAATTAATAGATATAAAATATCCTTAGATCTCTAGAAGATTCTTTCACACAGGTTTTAGTCTTTATTATGCTTTCTCAAAATCCTGTGTCTTGTACCTCTAATTCTGCTCTGAGGGTGGTTCAGGGCTCTGAACAGACAATCAGACAAAAGGCAAAATCCACCCGTGCACAGGAGATAGAAAGGAGAAAAATAATATAGAAAGACAAAGACTGTACTGCCAATTTACATGCGCTTCAAACACCCCTGATTCTCTGCTACTCAGTTAAAATAAAAAATATTTTTACCTCTAAAACTTTTCTCTCACATGTACTGTCCTTAAGGCTGTCACTCAGCAGAAGGAAACACATATGTCTCAAGAGTACTTTTGTGCTTTTCACAATTTTATCAAGGGAAAATATGTTGCACGTTCTCCTGACTTTCCCAGATTTTCAAATGCAGTTTATTCTAGTTTCTTACAAACTTTCAAAGTTCCCTGTTTTTCCAGCTACAATATAATCACTTTCATAAATGAAGGGGCAGGGGGAAAAAAAGCAGAAATGGTTGGTTGATAGAATAATGGGATTATAGATGGATGGAAGAAATGTGTGACTTTTCAGGGTATATATCGGTGTGTGTTTCTGTACTCTAGAAATGTATAAAGATAGTAGAACCACCTACAATTCCACTGCTTTGCAATTTTTTTGGCAATACCAAAAGGAGTAGAGCATTTCTGCTCATTTAAATAAATTCCAAGGTGCTTCTAGCTAGCTGATCATGTCTATTATCACAGAAGTTAGAACAAGTTCAAAATCAAATAGAAAAGCTGACAACCTCTATTCTGTTACCCAGATCATCTCCAAAACGGGTGCTTTTGCAAAAATACACATTCTTCCACAAAACCTAAGTTTGCACATGCAAATACACAGTTGAACATTTAATTGTCACAGAACCCACATAGGGTTTGTCAGAAATTACATAGCCCAGTTAATATCTCAGCACATCCCAAGCATTTTTCTTTCTAACATCGGTCCTGGTAATTGCCATTTTTGTTTCTGAGTATTCTTTCTGGGTGTAAAGATATTATAAGGGAAAATGCAAAGAAATCTAATTTTAAAACTGATTGGCTAAAATACTAATTTTTCTTCCAGAAGTAAGTTCTGTAATTGTCGTGGTTTAACCCCAGCCAGCAACTAAACACCACGCAGCCGCTCACTCACTCCCCCCCACCCAGTGGGATGGGGGAGAAAATCGGGAGAAGAAGCAAAACCCGTGGGTTGAGATAAGAACGGTTTAATAGAACAGAAAAGAAGAAACTAATAATGATAATGATAACACTAATAAAATGACAACAGCAATAATGAAAGGATTGGAATGTACAAATGATACGCAGTGCAATTGCTCACCACCCGCCGACCGACACCCAGCCAGTCCCCCGAGCGGCGAATCCCTGCCCCCCACTTCCCCGTTTCTGTACTGGATGGGACGTCACATGGTATGGAATACACCGTTGGCCAGTTTGGGTCAGGTGCCCTGGCTGTGTCCTGTGCCAACTTCTTGTGCCCCTCCAGCTTTCTCACTGGCTGGGCATGAGAAGCTGAAAAATCCTTGACATTAGTCTAAACACTACTGAGCAACAACTGAAAACATCAGTGTTATCAACATTCTTCGCTCTGAACTCAAAACATAGCACTGTACCAGCTACTAGGAAGACAGTTAACTCTATCCCAGCTGAAACCAGGACATAATTGATGTTCTTTCTATTCATGAGTGTTGCTGAATTTACCCATGTTTCTCTAACTCTGGTTAACAACACAGTTGATGCTGAGCAGTCATGGATTTAAAGTTTATCACAGAGTTCTTTTTTTTTTTTTAATGTTTTTTGTAGGTCTAGGAGGAACTAATGAGAACTACTGAGAGAAACAGCCATAGCCCATGCAGCAGCTGAACAGTACAGACCAAGGTAGTATAGCGGAAACTAATGCTGAAACTGCAAGCAGAAAAATGCTTTTGATATTAGGATAGACAGAAAGTGTTAGCACTGATAAGACAGGGAATGTGGAAAGAGCTGGGTCTCAGTCGAGGCAGACGTGTGCTCTCTGGAAAGAAGAAAACCAAGATATTGCTTCCACAAAGGAGGGTGCCAAGGGGTCTCTTCCTTCCTTTCCTGCACAAAACTAGATAATTCTGATTATCATTTAGGCTTGTCAGGAAATGAGTCGGAGGATGTTTGCTGGTCTCTCCCCTTTTTTTCCATAATAAGAGTCATTGTGGAGTAAGAACAACCTCTCTATTTTGCAGGGTAACAGTGTCTAGCATAATGCAACTCCATAGCTCATAACTTCAAAACACTTTAAATGAGTTTCTAAATATGAAAGTATCATGTGAAAATGAAAAAGAAAGAGGGTAAAGAGCTGTATTTCTAGAAGGTGGACAGAATCAAGAACAAGATTTATTTCTGTGACTAAGCTATAACCAACCACAACATGAGGTGTGTTTTAAAAAACTGGAATGAGCTATCTGAAATCCAGCCTCATCTTCCAAAGGGTATTCTATACAGAGAGTGTACTTCACAGTGCATTTACCTTGAAGATACTGAGTCCAGTTAAGACCATGGTGATTCAGGTTTTGACTTAAATTACAGGAGCCAGTTCAATCCTGTGAGTAGACATCAATCAGCAGATCTGTGTGATTGCCAGAACCGTGCATGAGGATGAGGCACACACTTAGGTTTATAAAGCGTGGCTGAAATTCTACCACCTTAACTTTTATACACTGGGACTATGCAGAAAGATTCAGTACATTTGCAAATCGATTAGATTGTACTCAGCTGTACTTTTTAGATCTTGGGCATTTGGTTGGGAAGTTGTGCTAGTCAGGGAAGGGCCACATCACCTATTCGCACTAGCCAAGGAGCTGATCCAAGTGCTTCCCTTGTAAACTGGTTACGTCTGTCATGTAAATCAGAGACCAAGCTCAGCATCCCAGCATGACACTTTGGGAGATCATTGCTTAGGCTATAAGCACATTTTGGAATGAAGAAGAAAACATAAAACGACATAGAGATGGAAGCAGTTTTCAATCTGCTCTAGAAAAAAAAGGGATCTGGAGCCCACTTCGGCTCCTGTGCTACAGCAGAGCTATGTAGCAAGCCTCAGGCTTTTCTCTTGCTTCAGCTATCTGGCTGATGTGATTTGTAAACTTAGGCACAATCAGTAGGATGATGACTGCTGTGTCTTATTTTAAATGGACAGTTTTCATGTTCAACATGTTTATAAATGAAAGCAATTTTTAATCAGTTCTTTAAAAATAGTACTGCAGAGTATTGGCATCTGTCATGTATTATGAGAACGTATTTGTCAAGCATGCAGAATAACAAATGCTTTCAAGTATTTGACTGTCCATAGGCAATTACAAAAAATCCTAGACCTTTGCAACCTATTGTCAGAGAGTTTAGTAGCAGGAGGTTTGCATCACCATGTTGTAGTGGGGTTAAATAATTTGCACCAGATCAATACCCTGTCAAAGCACTTCAAGGGGGAAGAAAGTGGGTTATTTCAGTGCATCATGAAAGAATTTGAACTGCATTGAAACCTTTAATTTCTTCAGTATAGTATCTAAGCACCTGGAGTAACCTGGTGCTGAACTCGGGGCTCTGGCCACTGCTCTGTGAAGCGTTAAAAAAAGCTTAGATCATTTTAATAATGGTATCTAAGAGCCTGATCACCATAATGCTGCATCAAAGTGGTTGGATTACCTCAGCGCAGTATCAAAGAGCTTATCTAAAGCTTGGGCTGGAGCACACCAGCAGTGACAGCAGCTGCTATATTTTAAACAAATTCTGACTACAAGTTCATTTCCAGCTTTCCTTTCCCTCAATATTTGTAAGAATTTTGTTGTGGTATACAAAAAAAACCCCTAAAACCCATAGTGAGGTGAGTATAGCAGCAATACAATGCTCCTTCAGTCACAGGAGTTAAGCAAAATGCTTTTCAGATGTGACATGTTTCAGAAAGTATAAAGTGACGGATAAGAAACAGAAAGACTATGAGATCCTCTTTTTATTCTCCTTCACTCCCCCACCTCCACCTCTCTGCCTTTCTATTGCCAGCTTTTTATGTCTGCAAAGACTCAAAGTTACAGGAACAGGGGAGTGAAAGAGAAATATTTATGTCAGAGATGTAATACTTGGAGGAATTCAGCACCTAATAAGAGCACCATTTTCTTTGTGAGCTTGTGAAGGGTGAGAAATAACAAGGGCAGTAGCACAACAGCGGCAGTCTCAGGTTAGCAAAGTCCAGACATGAGGATATTCAACCAGCAGCAGAGAGGGAAAACAACAGCTGGCATAAGCCATCATCATATGTCTTGATCTTCACCAGGGACAGGTGGTCAAAGCAACTCCACACCCTTCTCTCCGTACAATGCTTTGGAGCCGGACACACAAGTATCTGGGCCTGGAATGCTGCTTCAATACGCAGTTTCTTAGATCTTTCTGTTTTATTTTTGGAAATGCCCCATTCCCACAATGCCGGACCCTCTCTGGCTTGCAGCGAGATGCTAAGACGTTAGGGCTGGGATGCTCTCCACCTCCGGTGGGAGGGTGTCTCCTAGCAGCCGGCCCTAGAGCAACGTGGATGTCTTCATGCAGTCTGCTCACTTTATCAACCTCAGAGGGGCACGGGGACTGCAGCTGCTGTCGGAGGAGGGGAGGGAGCACAGGATTGTGCTGGGAGACAAATGTGGTCTGGGTGGATGGGGTGGGTGGGAGCCTTAGGATTCCTCCCCAGGACAGCTCTATTTATGGCTGTCACTGTCCAGCCTTCCTGTGGGTCACATTGACACCCACCTCCCCTGGTTAGTGAGCTGTGCACACACATCTGTGCATGTCGTAAGAAAAATCACCAGCCTCACGTAAGGAGTCCCATGAGGCACCCATCTAGCCTCTGCTTGCAAGCACTGCATGCATGGACTCTGCACTTCCACTCTGTTCTCTTCAAGTTTTGAAGCCGAATTGCCCGTGTCGGGCAGGAGCACCAGGGGCAATGGAGGAAATACATGCTTGTATTTTCAAGAACCCAACCCCAAAACCCACTAGAAAAGCATATGTCAAATGGGTAGTGATTCATTCTCCCGGTGAATTAGGATCAACTGTTCTCCAAAGGCCACAAAAAGACAGGCTGTCCTGGACATACTGGCAAGAGGTGGTTCTCCGCTGGCTTGTGCAGGCATGCATGGTATCACTTAACAGGAATCACTGTGATTTACAAATGAGGAACAACAGATTTTGGAAACTATAATTGTGGTTATTGGGCAATGTTTTCTAGCCCATAGCTCAAAACTTGACACTTACCAGCTTTAATAAGGTTGTGTAATCCACCAAGAAGAGAAGAAAAACCTTGCCTGCAGACCCATGTGTGGTGCTTCACATGTGAGCTGCAAACGGCAGCCGGGTGCCCAGAGGACTTTTGGACTTTGTGCCAGCAGGGACCATTTTCCATCTTAATGCAGAGCAAAACACTAGGGTGAAAATCCTGGCTGTGCTGCAGTAAGTAGACGTTTTAACGCTGACGACAGTGGGACCGGGTCACGCTCACAAATTGTTTAATAAAGGTCAAAGAAACAGGATATGAACACAGAAAATGTTACAGTTGGAGGGGGCAGAAAGCCAGTCTGCTTTCTCTGCTTGGCTTTGGTAGATTTGTCTTCCCTGGTGTTTGACAAAGAAAGAAGCATAATAAAGTGAGAGGAATAATATGTTCAAACCCATAAAGTTTAATTCATAGGTTTAAAAGGCATGTTTTGGATGAAAGCCTCAGCTGCTTTAACACAGATCCAGTAAATGGGAATTTGTTCTTGCTCCCAATGCTTCCAACCAAATATTGTTCTTATTAAAACGTATGTGTCTACTTATGGTTGTGGTAACGCGTTTCATTTTTTAAGATGAAAATCCGGTGCTTGAAACAAACTGTGCTAATGTATGTCTAAATATTAAGAGATACTTAGATGGATAGATTATATAGAAAATTCTGTTTAGACAGCCACAGTAACTCTTTCAGAGATGTCAGGAGCTCATTACTGGTTTTCCATTTTCAGAGATGAAGAAAGAGAGGCACAACAATTATGCACAGTTAAGATGAACAGTAAAATCACAAACAGAATTTAGGTATGCTAAATCATAGTATCTAGATCACTTGCCAGACCACATAAGCTGTTAGCAGAAATCACCACTATCTATTTTCATGTGTTGCTGTAATGATGGATTACTAATCATTATACTTTATTTTACAGTAAAAATATTAGAATGCCTATATAGGAATAAGGTTGTGGTATCAAAATCAAAGCATCTGTTCAGGCCTTATGAGATCCGCATTTAAAAAGTCTATCAGTCAGTTTTGATACTTCTGAAAGGACCTCCTCCATGCCTCACAGCACAGGTACCTGTGCAGGTAAGACCATGAACGTAAACACAATTACCCTTGGTCAGCAAAAATATCAGGGACAGATCCTTGGAGGATGAGATAACTTGGTAGCTGAGTTGCATATGGACAACCTCTCATTGTGTACTTGCTTGAGATAGCTGGACCCAGCTTCTTCAGAAGACATGTGCCTGGGTTAACGTTGTGCTCTGCCAGGGGTGGTTGGTCACACTGATGGCTGAACTTCCATACTAGATCTGGATCCTGCATAGAGGAGCCTGTGACTCTTTCTGTAACCATACATGTAGACATACCAACTGTCAAGTCATGTGCAGATCAGGAAGTGCTTTTTTTTCTGACATTTCCAAATGGCATTCAAGAGTGTATGGAAGGTATGAATCTTCAAATACGGGAAACAAAATTCAAGAAGAGGTCAAAGCCATGTACTGTTTAGATAAAATCAAATCTTTTCCACTTTGTGACACCCTTCTAATCTCATTAATACTAGTTCTATAAAGTAAAATATATGTATTGGCAAAAAATGTAGTGTCAAACAGCAAATACACTGTAGAAAATGTGTGAATTCCTATGGACATACTAAAAGTTCAAAGTACACAATGCAAGTTATTTATTCAGCTCCACTTGTGAATTGCCACAAGGAGAGCGGGGAAAGTAACTATGCCTGCCCTCTCCTCTTCCACCCTTCCTGAAGACCCTAGCCACCCTCTATCTGCATCTCCACTGAAACCACAAACTATTCTGCTCCAGTGGAACTCTGTGTTTCTGCTCCTTGCAGCAGACAAAATATTTAGCAAGGAGTAAGCCAAGACCCTCAAACTAATTGTACTTGAACCCAAACCTCAAGATGCACAATGTTAATTTATGGTTAATTCCACTAAGCGTTTTCCAATCCCACAACGCTGTTTCAGTAGCCAAGACTAACTTCACTTTATTGGGAATGCCCACTGAAGACATCTGCAGAGATTAATTTCTCAAGACAGTTGGACCTGACTGGAGATAGAGTGCTTGTTTGAAAGTGTTTCTGATAGAGGACAGAGATGACAAATTTGGGTTGCTGTTAACAGAAATAGGAATGAGGAGTCTACTAAAATGCTTCTAGTCATGGCCAAGGGCATGATTTAATTTGCATAAGAAACTTTCTTAGGGTACATACAGGTGGATGTAGTATGAGAGTGGTGGGGCAAGAGTTCGTTAGTAGATAGAGTCTTGTGCCATTCAGTCTTCTGGAATATACATAAAAAAGGAGGACACAGACCCTTTTTTGTTGTTTCAGCTTTAATAGCCTTGCTCTAGGCTGAATTCTGTTTTCCTTTACACTGGCAAAATCTGAAGAGACTCCATCAAAGCAAAATAAATCACAGCCATATAAAATAGAGGTGACTTTAGAAGCCAGTCCAGTTTATTATAAGGAACCAAGCCAAGAAACAGTAGTTCTTGAAATAAAAGCAGCAAGGTAGCAATCCATATTCCCAACCACTTCACAAGGAACTAAACCAAGTATTTCATGATGTTTTGCACAACGGAGGTGTCAAAATACAGCTTTCAGAGAAAGATTTTTAAAATCCTTTGAAAGTGCTTTCAAAGCCAATGCTTCTAAAATTTCCCCCTCCGCCTTCCCAAAAGGCTTTTTGGTGGATTCTTCTGTCATGGAGGAATGTTGCTCTTCCTTCTACTGCAGCAGCAAATATGGGATTATTACCTTATAAATGGCTTACTGGACAAACTACAGGATGACCAGGTTGACTTGTAGGTCTTTGACTTGCTATTCGCTCTGCAGTAACTTTAGGAAAACCTTTACCACCCAAATTAAGACGTGAATGCTCTCACACAAAGTCATTCCTTCTTTAAGAAGGATACCAAGATCACAAGTACATATTATCAGATGGGCCAGCAAAGAACTATTACCTGATTTACTTCTGAGTGGTCTCCTTGCTTACCATTTAGGGACCAAGTAGCTGGAAGATCTTAGAGCCATGAGGGAAACCCAGACAAAATAACAGGTAGAGAGCCAAATGTCAGTGAGATGATTGTGTTGCTTAACATGAGTTAACAGTTCATGCTTTGCACCAAGGACTTAGCCTAAATGCATTATTTAGCCACTAATGTAAAGAAAGCCGTTCAGAGCAAATTAATCCTCACCGTGTTCTTCCGCTACTGAATAATAGCAGTGTTTGGGAGGTAGCACTGAGGGGACTCCACAGGACTATGTGCACTATTCCCATAGCAGAACGAGAAGTTTATCTGCTGCTTTCGGTGCTGCACAAAGAAATTCAAGAAATACTGTGTATCCAGGCCTTCCCCCAAACCAAATAAAAGCACTAGATTACTTAAATAATTGAAAATATTATTTGTTGAAGAAATTATAACAAGAGAAGTAAAGATAGTTGCTATGTTTAATTGTCTCCTACTGTTTTTAATAGAATCTTAATAAGTAAATGACCTTTAAAAATCGGGGAATCAAGTGCAACACTTCCATAACTCATGACTTTAAAAAGAAAAGGAAGTCATTTTTCAAGACTATAAAAAATATATAATACAGCCATCATAGAGCAGTGGAAGATCTTTAGATATAAGAGGGAAGGGGAGGCAGAATTAGCCAACAATAATATTATGATTAATGAAACAGTAACTGGGAAAATTAATTTTATTCCCCTCCCACTCTCCATATTGAGTTTACAGCCTGTGCCATTTTTCCACACATTTACATTCTTCCTAATACAGTTGTTACCTGACTCACTTTAGAAATGAGTTGGTGAAGGGCTGAAAAAGTTAGGAGCCTCAAATATATCACACCTAGTCTTTCAAATATTACTTAAATATTATTTATCTTTTTTAAAATTCTAATTTAATGACTAATCTTTTTAAAAAAACGTAGATCTTCCTGTATGGTGTTGCTCATTTAAGAATTAAAGTTAGGCTACACTTGGAATGTCACTTAATATTTATAATGGTGCTTCTTTTTGACTGTTAATTGATGCATTAATGTATAAATAACTTTTTTTTTTTCTTCTCAATGGCTTTCTAAAGCAGCTCACAATGCCCCACAGACTGGTCCTCCTACAATTTGATCAAGCCTGCTCCAGGAGACAAAGCTCAGTGGATAAACAAAAAAGAAGGAAAATGATTAGAATGTGTGTTATACACTCACTTACCTGGATAAAGTGATTGCAAAGTGGACAAAAAAATACTACAGAATGAGAATAGTCATACTTTGAACGTAATTTCTACAAGTCTGAATAAACTTTCCCAAAGTGAAATGCACTGTAGAAACAGATTCTTAGGAAACCAGTATTAAAATTGTTGTGATCTTATAATTTCATATGGTCTACTCTCCTACTCACTCCATATTCTTGTATATAGTTTAGCAACAACTATACAATGCCTGCATATGTCTTGTTAACTCTTTGCATGCCAGCATATATGCACTAAAGCCCTTGAACTGGAATTAATGAAAAAGGTAGAGTAAATATAGGATCTAAATAATTTATCACAAATAGCACACCCCTTGCAATGCTGCTACTTTTGGTTGCATTTCTTTCAGCTGGGTAAGGAGCAGCTTTTGGATAGACTCCTGTAGAGCCCTGCTGTAGCTGCCTGCATGCACATGAAGCTGAGCCAGATGGGGCCTGATCAAGACCTCCCTGAAACCTCAGATACTGTAGGCACAAAAAAACGAGTTTTGGCTGAATACATGATGATTATTAACCCACAGAAACTGGATGAGTTGAAAGCCACATCACCACCGTTCATCGGACAGATGTGCAATAGGAAACCAAACAGCCATTGGAAAAGTCATGTAAATAATCCCAGAACAGGGCAAGACTGGCATGTGCTCTGGGACAGAAACCCCAGCTGCTGTGCTGGATAATCCTGACCCTTTTTCTTGTTTCTCCCTGGCCCACTGAGTCACCGTTCAACGGCCAGTGGAACAGCTCCAGCACAGCCTGATGAGTGCATTGTTCCCTCCTACCGCAAATTGCCTATAATGTGACAGTTCGGCTACCCTCATGAGAGATACGGGTTGGAAACCTCAGAGGCTGAGAAATTAATTGAATCTGGGTCTCCCATATGTTGAGCGAGGGCTCTAATCACTGAGCTTTTGTGTAATGGAGAGCCTACCGCCTCGTCTTCTATTTGTACTTCTTAAGCAATTAGCGAACCTCTTTTCTGTTGTGGGTTTTGCTTGTTTTGTTTGTTGTTTTTTGTTTTTAAAAGAAAAGGCATCATTATATCCCTTCAGGAAAAGTTTTTGGACTGTAACAGAGGGAACATCTAGCTGGTAGCTCTGATAAAGGCTTCTACATCCCAGGATGGAGCCACTTTGAGGACACCCCTCTGTCGTCCCTGTCTTGGCTACACTTAAGCATGTCCCCTCTCATTTTTCAGTCTTTCCTACCTGTCTGATGTACTGAAGGGAATTTCAAGGCCAGCCTGATCTTAGGGAGAAGATATTGTACTGGAAACTAGTAGACCTGAATTCTGTTCCCAGCCTCTCTACCAGTTTGCTGAGCTGCTTGGGCAAGTTATTATCTATCTCTTTGCTTATCCTTTGCATGGTTTTTGTTTTTCAGTGTTAATCCAGACAATATAAATTTCATATTGTATGAGTCCTAAAAAATGCGCTTAATTTTTACTTGACCTTCCATGTGATGGTTTAATTCAAATAATAACTATTGATAATGATTAATTAGGCTTTTGAACAAAAGCATATTTGTCATAAATCTGCAAGTGAGAATGGTCAGGTTTTCCTATCCCTTCATGCTTGGGAACAGGAGATCACAGTTTTTTACAGTCTTAGCAGTATTCTGTTTGAAAAGATCTATGTCCATGGTTGAAAATCTGGCACTGAGTACTCATCTCAGCTTCCTAAATATGTGATATGTTTATATGGAGTGGTTTTTTGTGCATTTTAAGATCTTGGTCATGAAATTTGAATATGAAATGCATCTCTGAAGATTTGTGAGAATTGTGAGTAGCAGTTACATCCAATATTTCAATTTTTTGTCTGGTCTCTACAAATAAAGCTTAAATCAAGGAAGAAAGGTAAAAGTCACAAGACTACTACTTTTCTAAGCACTTTCACATCTTCGTGTCTCATCCAAAAGACAACACACCATTGTAAGGAGTAGATGCTAAACTTTCAGAATGTTTTACAGATTCAGAGGTAAGAAATTAATTTGTCCCAATTGAAATATGATTTATGAATGGGGTAATATTTCTTACATTAGTAACAGTGGTTAAAGGCTCTGAAGCTGGACTTTCAAGGGACAATTTATGGTATCCTAACACAAACCAGAATGAAACACCAAATGAAAAAATGTGGAAAGTATGAGGTACAGCAGCAGTATAAAACACATCAGGATTTTCATAAACATAAAGGGACTTTTTGCAATAAAATACTATTGTTTTGTCAAACATAAACTAAAAGCATGTCAGAGTGTCTTCCTGGACAAATTTATTTCAATCCTGATACTGTTCCTCTACAATCTAGGAAATGTCAACATGGCAACTCGGATTAACAACATGTCAATATACCAGATACCTTTGTAAGAAGGTGTTTGGTGGTATCTTGAAATCAGTAATTCTAGCCTTGATTATATGCAAAAATGCAAAACAGAGAAAAGAAAGTGGCACTTGGAGTATTTTGCTGTTGATGCCATTGATTTCACGCTTCTACCCATAGATCAGTTCTTAAATATGGATGCACGAATACACCACGTTTTCCCCTTGGTGGTTTGAAGGTTTCACTCTTCACTAAGCTAACTGCTGAAAGAGAAAACATGTAAATCAGGAAGGAAGAAGAAGGGAATTTGAGAGCCACCACTATAAAACTAACATTACACACAGTAATTGCATGTTGTGATATGGTTTCATGTTAATTGTGATGATACTGGATGAAGAAATTCAACCTTAAATTTTTCTCAAAAGTTTTCTCAAGTCACAGCCAGAACTAGTTTTTGGATGACCACTGTGTATTGTAGTCAACTTAGGCTGTCAAATACAGATTTAAAAGATGAGAAACACATTTGACTCATTCCTCTGTCTGCACAGCTGACACACAGTTCCTCCACGAAGTACATGGAGTACCTGGAACTGGGCTGGAGCACGTTGCTCCAGGAATGGGTGCACACTGTACCCGCTCTTGATACAGTTCTGCTCCCATCCTTTCTAAAAATACCAGTAGTCCACAGGGAGATGGAGCAAAGAAAATTTCTTTTCCCTGTCATCCTTTTTCCCTGTTTTCTCCTTGCCTCAGTGATTTATTGTAGATTTTATTACACGTTAAAATATGACTTCAATGCAAACTTTAAAGCAAGCCCTTTACAGTTACAAAGCTTAGCTGTTAACAACAGGCGTGGGAAGCTAAACTCTCAGCAGCTTTCTCCATTGCCCTTTACACAAGACAAACTGTAAAATGATACGATCCAATAACAAACGAAGAACCGATCCCAGCGGCCGGAGCACAGACACGGCTTTCCGTTCTGTAATGTGTGCGTGAAAGGAGAACATGGTTAAAAAACTTGGCGGTGGCGAGTTACAGGAATAGCTGGCGCTTCCAGGAATGAGAGCATTCCTAATAAATCTGTGGACAGTGCATTTACCACAACAACAGCAGGTTTTCTTACATTCATGTTACAGAACATCGGAATATGCTTTTTATTGAACTTCCATAAACCTCGCTGGTGGAACAGGACCGCCAGACAGCGAGACAGCACTCTCAAACATCACCTTGGAAAAGCTACCGAAGGGATATTTGTGTGTTTAGGGCACACCGTGCTTCCACTTGCCAAATGTAATTTTGTTAAAGGATTTGAGGACTGCAAAAATATAGTCTCTAATGACATGGCCATGCGCTTGCTACCTTCCAAAACTAACAGTACCTGCAGAGAATCCTAATTTCCTCCTAGCCCTGCTTTACTTTCCTGATTGTAGTAAAAACATACAATCCGAATGGGAAGGGTTTTTTTTTTTTCACTGCTCATTTACCAGTTTTTATAATCTTCTTGTGGATTAACACTAAGTCTAGCATGCAAAAGTATCTTTCCACAGGATGTAATCTGCTTAAAGACTGAATGGTTTTGGCCTATGGCAAGGGTTGAAAAGATAGTACAGTCTTTCTCAGGCTCTCACATCTGGCTTGTACTTATGGAAAAAAAAATAAACAAGAAGAAAAAAAATCCCAGAAGACTAGCTGCCTTATTTTGTTACTAAATATTGCACACTTAGAAGCCACCTCATCTTAGAACTTTACAAATATGTAAGACTGCCTTCGAGAGCTACACATTTAAGCCATTTATGCCAAGAATCAAAACACAAGCTTCATGGTAACTATTTAAAATACCACTTCTTTCTATAAATCATGGTTATATCCTGATTCTGGGCAATAAGGGATAAATGCTCACGATGCAGCTGTACTCAACTTAATTTGGAGACAAACCAAGTGAGCATCTGACCCTATGTTTCTGGCACAGATATGCCATCACCTACATTATAAGAATATTCGGTGCTGTTGAAAGCCTTCACTGAAGCATTGGTAGCTTAATTAGTAGAGTTTCAGTCCAGGATATGGGTACGTTTACCTTCTTTCCTAAATTTTTGCAGCAGAGGCAAGCACATGTCCACCCCAGAGCTGCTTGTCTGTAAGATCCGTAAATAGCAGTGAAAACGTCAGTTCCTCCAGCTCAGGCAGATCCATCACAGCTGTCGCCATGGCCCCCTCGCCTTCCCACCCCTCTTGTGCCGAGTGACACAATGGTGCCAGGATGGACCTGCAGTCACGCGTCCGCCCCCAAACAGCCACGCCGAATGCGTCCTTCAATAACGAAATTATAAAACGGCGATGAATACGCATTTATCACCGCACTGCTCCAATGGTGCTACTGAGTCAGCTCGAGACCACAAACAGTAAAGCCCTGTTTTAATGGCCAACACCAGACATAAAATTTATGCTCCTCTGGCTGCCTGTGGTTGCTGTTCTAGCTGCTGAATAAATGGCTTTATCTTCAAAAGTTCTCGTTGACCTGCTGATTTGAAACTGCTTCCCAGCAGCAGTTAACAGTGGACCCCCAGCTGAGATCAAAGATGGCCCTGTCTGCGTGCAAAAGAAGCCTTTTGAGGAGGCAAAAGCATGAGCATCTCTGCTGGGGAAGTGCAGCCTGAAAGCATCCAGGCTGCCCATCTCTGGAAGCAAATAATTAGGGCCTGATCCAGCACCCTACAAGATCCCGGGGAGGGCAACTGCAGAAAGCGCTTCCCTGGCCCCTCAGTATTGCCTGCAATATTTTCTTCAGAAAAAGAGACAGAACTCACCAATCTTTCAGCCATATTAATTTACTATGCTCTCTTCAACAGAGCTATTAGATGACCTCATTTTGTTTTGTTTTCCATGAATGCCGCAAACACCAGGTCTTCTCCACCATCTCCCTATATCTCCCGTAGACCCAAATGCCTCTCTGAACTTGGCTTTTGGGAAAACTGTATGGCTGTGGCAGAAGTAAACCCAGGGTTGCAGTAGCATGAATGTGCTAAACTCAGTGCTTCTTAAAGTACAATTAACCCACATGCAATTTTCCCTAGCATAGTCTGCATTGATACAGTTCTCCTCTAATGGGGTGAATCTTTAGCAAGTTGGGTTAATTCAGATTTTTATGAATCTGGACATGTTGTGGAGAACAGGAGCAACTGGAATTAAATGTCTTTTCTTTTTGATGAACATTTTTTTGCAAAGTACATTGGTGTCCTGGTTTCAGCTGGGATAGAGTTAACTGTCTTCCTAGTAGCTGGTACAGTGCTATGTTTTGAGTTCAGAGCGAAGAATGTTGATAACACTGATGTTTTCAGTTGTTGCTCAGTAGTGTTTAGACTAATGTCAAGGATTTTTCAGCTTCTCATGCCCAGCCAGTGAGAAAGCTGGAGGGGCACAAGAAGTTGGCACAGGACACAGCCAGGGCACCTGACCCAAACTGGCCAACGGTGTATTCCATACCATGGGACGTCCCATCCAGTACAGAAACGGGGAAGTGGGGGGCAGGGATTCGCCGCTCGGGGACTGGCTGGGTGTCGGTCGGCGGGTGGTGAGCAATTGCACTGTGTATCATTTGTACATTCCAATCCTTTCATTATCACTGTTGTCATTTTATTAGTGTTATCATTATCATTATTAGTTTCTTCTTTTCTGTTCTATTAAACCGTTCTTATCTCAACCCACGGGTTTTGCTTCTTTTCCCGATTTTCTCCCCCATCCCACTGGGTGGGGGGGAGTGAGTGAGCGGCTGCGTGGTGTTTAGTTGCTGGCTGGGGTTAAACCACGACAATTGGGTGAAATCTTGCAATTTTAAGAACTAGTTGACAAATATAGAAAATAATCTCAAAATAGTAGGAAATTCTAAAAAATTTAACCCTCGAGCTAGGCAAAAGTAACCTGCAGGGGAAAAAAAAAAAAAAAAAAAGACTGTTCTGCCTCTGCTTCAGTCAGAGGTTGCAGACAATCAGAAGAGTGTCTGGGATGCGAACATGAGTTTTCCATTTGGCTGAAAATACCCAGTACAAAACCTAAATGTGTTTGTGTGCGTGTGTGTGTGTGCGTGCGTGTGTACATGAAAATCTTTTATTTTTTGTGGAAATCACCTATGTCCACTTTATGGCATCTTTGAACACTGGAATGAATTCGTAACAGAAACATTCAAAATTATGTAGATTCTAATCCCAATGTTTACCATGACTGACTTTGGGACAGTTACCTCAGTAAACCTCATGTCTGAATATTTGATGAAACCAACCCCTGAAGAAATAATATATTTTATAGCCTACCTCCGGACTGAGGGTGTCAAACATAGATAAACATCAATCCATACAATATACCCACTACCCACTTCTAAAGTTGCCACCAAACCACTGGCCTGATTTACTTTCAAGTGTTGTGTTTATTTTTGTTTCATGGTCATTTTATTTATGGAATGCTATAAATATGCTAGCTCAGACATTAATTTAAAAAAAAAATTATTCAATGAATGATTTTTTTTGCAAAGTTTCTGCATTATTTCATAAAGCTATAGAAATAGAGATACTGGTGGTGTCAACTCAACTTTAGCCCTAAAATGGACTGTGAATGAAAGTATTCTCTTATGAATGTTCATGTATGTCAGGAGGCCACTCATGGGTTGCTGTGATTGCCTCCCTCTGATCATGGGAAGTATTGGACTAATGCTAGCGGAAGAATTGTGAAAGGAGGACACTGTCATTTCTTGTAAGACCTAGGGGCACATAAACTGTACCTTGCAGAATATACAGCTGTTTTTTTTCTGGGACTAGGGGAGTTCCTCCAGTAAAAGAAAGAGGACAGACTCTAGAAATAAAGATGAAATGGCTTTGAATATTTATTCCCATCATCTTGCTGTAGCCCTCCTTTCTAAACACTGGAAAGATTTTCCAGTAGTCCTTTTTTCTGGACCCCAAACCTCCTTGGAACATGGGTCTATTTTTCACAAATTGAAGATCTTTCAGTCCAGTGTGGTGGATAGAACAGTACGATCTGCCTAGGAAATACAAGCAGGCAGAAAAATAATATACGTTTGCCCTGGCTTTGGCTGGGATAGTGTTAATTTTCTTCTTAGTAGCTGGTACAGTGTGTTTTCAATTTAGTGTGAGAATGTTGGTAACACACTGATGTTTTAGTTGTTGCTAAGTAGCGCTTATCCTAAGTTAAGGATTTTTCAGTTTCCCATGCTCTGCCAGCGAGCAGGTGTACAAGAACCTGGAAGGGAGCATGGCCAGGACAGCTCACCTGAACTAGCCAAAGGGAGCTTCCATACCATAGGATGTCATGCGCAGTATATAAACTGGGGGGAGTTGGCCAGGAGGGGCCCATCGCTGCTTGGGCATCAGTCAGTGGGTGGTGAGCAATTGCATTGTTGACAGGACAATGTCAGCCATGATATTGTTGACCAGGACAACGTTGAAAATAGAGGGAAACAAAGAAGGTAGGCATGCCACTCAGTTTCTTTTCCAGATGAGATCACCTGGTTCTCATACAGTGTAAGTGTCCACAGGCTTTATTTTCAACTAATATGCATTTCGTACCATGAGGACCATACTCATGGATCACAACCTGACTGGCTTAGTTACTTCTCTTGGTACCTTGGTTACAAAAGTGACTGGTGCACATCTCAAAGGTACCAAATTTGTCTGCTTCCTGTTCTTGAGGTATATCACCTTCAGCAATAAAGGCCTTAAAATGCACATCATTATTAATAACACTAAGTGAAAAACCTAACAACAGGATCCTTGCCCATCAAAATCAATTCACATTTTGCCCTTGAAAGAGGGTAGGAAAGAAAAGAAAATATATATATATATGAATATAATCAGAAGTATAATAATTATGGGTCAAGTAGTAGACTGAAAGCTTCCCAAAATATGTGCTTATAATGGAAGGGTTTAGGCATTTATAATGGAAAGTATTAGGCAACCTTTATCATATGAGCCACTGCCAGTTCCTCCTAGAACAAGGGCTTAACCTATCATATTTACTCTCTTTTCTTAGGAAGGCTTCTGCTGGCGATGTGCCCTGAAAGTCCGGACACCTGAGCTCTGTTGGACCAACAAAGAAATTAATTCCACTGCTGAGGGTCCTCCACTGAAAATGCCCTCCCTTTCCTCCCATTAAACAGACACTGGTTACTGGACTTGCCTTACTGAAGGCACTACTGTTGGATGGGATTGGTGGAGAGTTGAAAATGGAGGTCTCTTTAGAAGGGCAGCCAAAATCTCCACTTGTCTAGTGGGTAGACAACTGAATAAGCTGCTCTCAGTGCTCCTGTAGGAAAATTTTGCTGCTAGTTCTACAGTTTTGCCATTAGTCCCATTTTTATAAATGCACCCATTTAGGTGCTGTATTTTCAATGTTGATAAGGCATGCACTGCTTAGTGTTCACCTTGCTTCACAAAAACAAACAAATGAACAAACAAACAAACAACCTGAGTGTTGCATTTCAGCTTGACATTATTCCCTAAGGAAAGCAAGGTCCTGAAGCAAGGAGGTGAAGAGAGGGTCAGAGGAATTTTCCTTGGTGAGTGTTTGCTCATGGAGCAAGCAAAAGATGCCAACACCAAGAGCTATTGGGAAGTCTGCGTGTTTTTGAGCTTGGGTTGCTACAGCTTAGGACCTTTTTGAGCCTGGGCAGCTGAAATTCAACCTGCTTAGTGCGAAGTTAGTTTCAACAGCATGGTTTAGGTTTTTTTAGACATATTTAATTCTATTTATTTTCTCTACAATCTCATAATGCACTGACAGTCCAGGTGCCTAAGAATACTGAAACTTGGGCAGTCCTTGAAGAGGACACCAGTAGTCAGATGGACAATGAAGCTAAACTCTGCAGAGCCATTTTGCCTAATCTGCCTTCTCAGAGATGAATGGAATTACTTAATCAAACTTTTTCTTCAGTTTAAATTATATTTCTGTGGGACAAAGTCTGTGGGGGGGACCCACAACCAGTTGAACGTAAAGTAAAATCTGCTTGTTTGCTGCAATGGAGAAATCAAGGGGCAGTCTGAGAAACTGTGTTTAGATGTTACTTCTGCAGATCACCTTCTTATGAAGGTTATTATGGGATTGTTCAACTTCTTACAATCATTTTTGCCTCATTCTTGTTTTTTGTAATAAATACACGTTATGATGGTGACAGCTTTTGTTAAAATGCTGAGACTATGGCACAATATGTGAAGAGATAGGAACACCCTGATGATATTCCCAAGGCTCAGACTTATATAATAGGAACAAATACATTAAATTTATTGAAATATGGGATGGATTTTATTTATTTATTTACAAATAAGGCATCCATTTGGGAACTCTCTACAGATGGACGCTGCAGGCTCTTGTATGCTTAACTTATTGGAACTGCCTACATTAGGAGGATTAATAATGGGTAAATGTATGCAGAGTTCTGTTCTAAATTTGAAACAGTATAATATAAACAAGGCAAGTGTAACTAAACAGTTAGGCAATGGGTCATTTTTCCCCTCTTGCAATGTGGTTGCTGGAGAAACACCAACAGTAGCACAGCTATCTGAGGCAGGATCATCTATTCAGTGATGATTGAGTATTGCAATCCTCCAATCTCCACATACTTTACCACAGCAGATAAACATTTCTCACTGTTTAATATATTTGTTTTCATGGGTTGGTGAGATGGAGGAATGATATTCTCTTTTTATAGAAGGCAGTCTATACAGAGGGCTTATAGGCTGGATTCATTAAAAAAGTCTATTCCAGTGCTGCCTAAATTTGGAGGCACCTAAACAATTTAAGTGGTTTACCTTTCTTTGTGGCTCACTCTTTAGTTGTCAGTAAGAACTGGCCTTGAGCAAAGCTGGACTTATGAGTTTCAACCCTTTGCTCCCAGTGCTCAAATATGTGTCCTTCCATGTGTAGAGCCTTCATAATGAAGCACCTGACCCACCATCATTGCAGTTTGTCATCGATTACATCATTTCAAATGTATAATAAACTGTAGATCAAATGCTTTGTGTGACAAATTTAATCACAGTCAGACTGTAATCAAACATTGTAGATAGCATGCAGAAGTCTATTCAAGTACGTGGAAGCAACAATGCCCCTTGCCAAGACAGTTTCATTCATCCGTCTAAACAATCTGAATCATTTTATCATGACAAACAATCCCAAGTTGCCTTTATCTGCATACTTACAGTCTAGTTAGACTTGTTAACTTGTGGATATCTGTCAGCATACACTGCACAACTGCAGTATAAAGCATTATAAAATATAACATGATGATGATGTGTTCTACTGAAAAAAATTTAAATCCTAGGTTTTGGATGAGCTACCCTGTATTTCTGTGAATAATATTTACAATTATGAGAAAGCCATAATAAATGCAATGGTCCTACTAAACTTGTCAATTGCTCTAGATAATTAAACAATGCTACCTCTGTCTTCACACATTCTAATAAGTGCAAATATTTCTTTAATATTCTTCTGGGTAATACTACAAATACTGAGGCAATGTGAACTTGGGGCAACTCGAACATGTTACTGTCACAGTAGTATGTAGAGACCACCTGGTGTTAGGCAGACCTGCCTAGAAATCTGGGTTTCCAATTTGCAAGAAAAGCTGTTTCTTTCTGAAATATCATTCAGTTGAAATCACACTAAAACCATTTTTTATTAATTTGAGCAATGAAACAAAGTGACTGAAATAAAATAGCTCCCCAGACCCTGAAACTGCTCAGTAAAATTTGATATGCTTGTCTTTTTCACTAGTGCTAAAAGTGGATATCCACCTCACAGGATCTGGGGCTACCAGCCAGATTGACCAAAAGGACCATGGACAGGCTGATGATCAAATGCTTTTTGGGTTATCTGTGGGAAATTTCTCAGAGCACTGAATTCTTGGTTTAGGAAAAGTCCACCAAACACACCTCAAGAGTGAGGACCTATAAAGCTGGTTGTTTTGGGGTTGTGTGGTGGGGTTTTGGTAGCGGGGGACGGGCTGCAGGGGTGTTTCCTGAGAGAAGCTGCTAGAAGCTTCCCCAGCTCCAAGTCAGACCCGCCATTGGCCAAGGCCGAGCCCGTCAGCAACGGTCGTCATGCCTCTGGGAGAACAAGTTTAAGAAAGGGAACCTGCAGCGAGTTGGGGGATTGCAATGTGAGAGGAACTCCTCTGCAGATACTGAGGTCAGAGAAGAAGGAGAGGAGGAGGAGCAGGGGAGGAGGGGATGCCCCCGCAGCCTGTGGTGAGGCGGCAGGTTGTCCGCATGAGACCATGAAGGGGAGTGGGGGAGCAGATGCCCCCCAAGATGGCCGGGACTCCATGGGAAAGCCCACGCTGGAGCAGTCTGTGCCTGAAGGACTGCAGCCCGTGGAAGGGACCCACGCTGGAGCAGGTCGTGAAGGACTGCAGCCCGTGGAAAGGACCCACGACGGAGAAACTCATGGAGGACTGTCTCCTGTGGGAGGGACCCCACGCTGGAGCAGGGGAAGAGTGAGGAGTCCTCCCCCTGAGGAGGAAGGAGTGGCAGAGACAACGTGTGAAGAACGGACCCTGACCCCCACTCCCTGTCCCCCTGCACTGCTGAGGGGGAGGAGGGAGGGAAAACCGGGAGTGGGGTTGAGGCGGGAAGAAGGGAGGGGTGGGGGCCAGGTGTTCTCAGGTTTGGTTTTACTTCTTATTATCCTTGTTTTGATTTGATTGGTAGTAAATTAAATTGATTTTATTTTCTTCTTAATTTGAGTCTGGTTTTTGCCCATGACTGTAACTGGTGAGTGATCCCTCCCTGTCTTTGTCTCGACCCACGAGTGTTTCTTTATATTTTCTCCTCCTCGTCCCACTGCGGGGGGGACGAATGAGCAAGAAGCTTCATGGTGCTTTGTTGCTGGCTGGGCTTAAACAACAACACTGATGATGAAGTAATTTTACAAGTGTGTAAGCAACAGTTTCATGAAAATGCTACATGGGTTAAGGTAAAGTTTATTTCAGTAATTTTAATCATGTAGTATGGGTTTGATGAACTGGCATTTTCTAATAAAATGTTGCTTTATCAGAAAATAGCTGATAAATCCGCTTTGTAAATGGAGGCTGCATGACTACTTCCCAAGACCAAAAAAAATGTATGATCTAAGACCAAGAATGGCATGACAGTTCTGTTCCCATCATCCTGAAATGCAGGGATTCCTCTTTAATCCACACCTTTAGGCATCCAAAGACAGACAAAAAGCTGTCTATCGACAACTGCATACAATTGTTATATCAGACAATTTTCATATACCTAGAAGCAGACATTGCCAGTTGTGCTGTTTTCTTCAGGTAAGCCTAGGGATTCACCTCCTCCATGGTGAAGGTTGTGGGTACTCAGAATTTTTTTTTCCTTTTCACACAGCTATAAGATCTACCAGCAAAATTCCAGATTTTGTTTATTTCTAAAGAGCCTTTTTTCTGCACATGATACTGGCCACAAAATGCAATCAACTAAGCAGTAACTGTTTTAGTACTATTTTTAACTTGGTTTTGCCTATTTAACACTCTGACAAAGGAAAAAGTAAAGAAAATAAACCCAAATCCTGACTTAACCCTTAAAGCTTACTTTCTGTAAATATTCATTCCAAATGAGAACAATTTCATTCTGATTAACTCAAACAAGCATTCAGGACACACACAGCATCAAAAAAAAAAAAAAAAAAAGGCTCCAATTCTATGAGAATGGAGCAAACCAAAATAACAAGATGTTGAATGTACATGGCCAGAACTGTTGTAATGTGTGAAGGGGAAGCCATGCCAGTCAATCTTGCTCTCCTCATGGCTGCCATCGACAAGGAGAGCTTTCCAAGGGAGGAGTCTCCCATCCAGTGTTGAGGAAACTCAGTCATTTCAGTGTTCTTCCCTCCTAAATGATGCCTGGTGCTGTTGGAACACAGATGTTATTTTGATTTCTTCAGGGCTCAGAAGTTAGGGTCTCCCCTCTGTTACTCATAAATCCATTTGGCAAGCTGAGTAATGGCACGACTACATTGAACATTTTACTTATAACATGCAAATACGGCATTTCAGGTGCTTGCAGAATGTATGCTATGCTTTATTCTGGCCAAGATCCCTCACTCAAACAATTGCTGAACATGATAAACTGCTTTATAAAAAAAGATCTTCAGTTAAATAACACAGAGTGAGATGAAGCTTATGAAAGCATTTGGAGGAGGATTAGAATGACATGAAAAGATTCGAGGCAGATCAGTACTGACATTTTCTAGCCAGCGCTTGTTGTGTAATGAAGCACTCTTGGAACTTGCACAACTCAATAAGCATTTCTAATCAATAAGTAAAATAAATAAAGGGATTACAAATATATATTGGAGCAGTGCATTTCCTCCTAAATCTTTCATGCCTTTGACATTATATCTTCATTTCAAGTGTAACTCAAGTATATTTAAAGCGATGAGCAGGATGAAAACTTTTTATAGCTACACATTGCGCAGTGTGTTAGAAACAATGCTTCACAATGTTCTTCTAAATTTGCTCCTTTTTTTCTGACATTCATTATATCTTATACTTTACATATCCTGCATTTATATGGGTAATACCATTAAACTGCTCACTCCTGTAGTATTTTGCCAGGTACCACACAGAAGCTCAGATTCAATCACATTTAAGCAAAAAGTTCATACTGGCAAAAAGTCCAGCAGAAGAAAGTTTTACTTTTGTCAAAGCAAAGTGCACCTGCTCTTTTCTTACAGAACTCTCAAAAGTGTGAAGACCTTTCAAGTGTTGTAGCTGTGGTAACTATGGGAGCTTCACTGGCTGAGCACATACTCCCAGGAGGCTCTGTTAAAAATGCCTCCTGAACCTGTGTTGCCCTATGGAGGTATATTTTCCAAGGAGCTATGATGGAAGGGGCAGGAGATAACCAATGCAAGGGAAAAACTTTCTGAAAGAGAAGTTTAGATTGGAAGAGAAGCTGTACACCTCAGATGTCCTCAAAAGTTCTCACACCAAGAGAAAATTAAAAGCCAATGATTACAACAGAAGGAATATGACTCCAAGATTGCCACAGTAAAGCAAATGGTAAAAGGGAAGAATTGCTCTATGTTTAGTCTCTGTCACAGAACAAATAATTACACTGACATACCAAACCTGAGATCGGAGCAGAGGTGGAGTTAAGAAACCAAAGATTACTGTTTTCCCCTGCATTGTGCTGGGATGTTCTCAGGCTCCTGAAAACGTCTGTCACCACTGAGCACGGTCCCAGACAACACACCCAGTTTTAGACAGTCATTTCCTCATCTCAGATGATTTTCTGATTTCATTACTGAAGAACGATTAAAATGCTTCCCCCTTTTTCTGCCTATTCAATGAATATTCATTGTGGGAAATTATTTATTTAGAAATTTATTCAGAAATCACAGACTTAAGGGCCTGTCTCTTTTAGGGCTGCTCTAATGAACCTAACCAAGATTCTTTAGAAATCACCATAGGCCAGCTGCAAAAGGGTGAGTTAACATAAGATTAAGGACTGTGAAAAACCTGCCTTCCAGCACTTCCTAACTCTGACTTACTGGCCTTTATGCACAGCTCTACAGATGTTTTAATGCCATGTTTATGTACTAGACAAACATAGGTGTGTAGAAGTCTGCTCACTGGAGGGATGTGCAGTAACATGATAACTTTTGTGGTCAGTATAGGCATGGACAGAGGCTATTGCTGCGAGAAGATCGGTGATAGTTTGGTGCTCAGCTGAGGGCTCCTCAGTCAACTCATATGTGATGCACAGTGGTTTGGTGACCCAGTCCATACATCCACCTCGCCGCCTGGCAGTGAATGATGTACTTCCCATCAAAATATTTTGGAAATGTTTTAGAGTGTTTAAATAATGTTGCTGGGAGCACATTTCCTAAGTTCTCTCTGTAAACTTAATGTACTTTCCTGAGAGTACAACTTTATAGGCCTTAAGTTCAAAAAAGGAGAAGTATGAGTAATAAATGTCAAAAACATCTACAAATGGCCTAACTCAGACTTTCTCTACAAATAATGGTGCTACTTCAAGCTCCTTTGCTTCCTAGTAAGCTTCAGGAACAGACAGCTAAACACAGA
Organism: Harpia harpyja; assembly: GCF_026419915.1. Taxonomy (NCBI): domain Eukaryota; kingdom Metazoa; phylum Chordata; class Aves; order Accipitriformes; family Accipitridae; genus Harpia; species Harpia harpyja. The sequence continues at coordinate 31,299,535 of NC_068969.1, read as the reverse complement.
CCCCCTTCAAGAGCACATTATGGATATGGCAGCTTTCCACAGGGGTTGACTGCACACAAGCTGCATGGTAACATACTTGTATGTTACCATATATCACTTCATTACCTGTGTCCACTCTCTACACTACATGAAATAGCTGTGTTCCATGTTTCGAGTACTCTCAAACCTGAAGTAACATGGTTTAAAGTAATAAATTCACTATTTATTGTCCTTAAAGGCCATCTTAAAACTAGCCAGCTTTACCAAAGCATGCCAATTGTCACTGCTTACTACAATTTGCAGTAATTACAGCTTGTTTAGTGAGATGGTTCTTAACTGCAGACAACACTGAAAGAACAATCCAACAAAAAATACAGTTTCTGCAATCATTCTTTTTAAGCTAGAGGAAAGAAATTGGTGGGGAGGAAATTAGTTTAGATAACTTATTCTGGAGCATTTTGAAAACAGCTGGCATAAGGGTGCCCGGATGCTCTGTATTGGTATAAATCAGGAGTAACTTCCTCTATCAATAGAGTTACACTGACATAAAACCAGTGTACATGAGAATAAAAGTAAGATTCTTTGTTTTCAAATCAGGAGACTGTTAATCAGCTTTCCTATACAATGTGTTGTGCAGCTCTACTTACACTGCAGTAAATGGTACTATCCTCAGCATTGATCATAACAAAGTTGGTCACAGGTTTTCAAGGCTGTTTTTTCAGCAAAGTAATCCTCTGTGGCAAAATTCAATAGGAGACTTCAGCACTCAGGTAGGACTGCGGTGTTGGACATCCTCGACCACTGCCAAATTTCACCCATCTCAAGCTCATGCTAGTGACTGCTAGGGCAAATGCAGGCTAAATATGAATGCTCCCATCCCTCCTGATGAAAATGACAGGAAGAACCCAAGTCATCTGTTCAGTATAGGACAGAAAATGGCACTTTGAGCTTAATTTGAAAAGGGTAAAACAGATGAAGGTGTTAAAAAAATTTCTTCAGCCATAAGCCTGGAGGAGGGGGTTGAGAGTGGCAGGTCCTCAGGCAAGTGGTGACTGCAGGAAAAAATCCAAAAGGAAGAGCACAAGCAAAGAGGTGTGAATGCTCAGGAGGTGTGTAAAATTGGTGCCTTATATGAACCGAGTGGACTCCACGTACTGGAAGTCACACCTTATGAGCAGAGTTATTCCTTGCTGCACCTTATGGCTGGAAAGCCACCCTATCCCATCACTTAAAGCAGGCAGGACAGCCACTCTCCTCTATGCTTTTATCCCACCTACTCCTCTTTAAGATACTTGAAGAGCTTTATTACATCATGCACAATAATAGTGTGATATACTTTACTGACACCTCAACAGCTTCTTGTGGGAATTCTAAAAATAATTTGCTGCTGATGATATTACTCCATGCAGAAAAATTGATTAAACCTAATACAACACTAGCAGTGAAAAGAAGGCTTCTAATACAGCTGTGAAATATCCATGTAACAGCAGAAGAACACCTTAGCCATTGGATAAATATTCAGGTCTCTGTCAGAAATGCCACTGGAGCACAGAAACACAAATGTATGGGTTATGGGCCTTGTTATTTTAAATTCTTTTATCTCTATCTATTGAATTGCTTGTGTGCAATTTTCAGCAATCCTAAAAGAAAAACTAAGGCTGAGGTGGAAAAAAAAATCTTGGTATTGTTGCGTAGGTGGTTTTGATCAGAGTTGGCAGCAATTTAAAATGAGATGCAACTTCCAGAAGAAAAGACACTTTTACTTAGGGAAAATACACGTGATACATGAATAAGACCTTTGACTAGTGACGGGCAAATCTACTGAAAAATGTAAGTGCTTATTACATGCATTTTCAAACCTTTGGAGATCTCCCTCAATTTCTCTCCTCCTTCTCAGAGGTAGTATGGGGATTTTCAGGTGGATTTTTTTTTGCTGCTCTTCCCACACCCACAGCATCCCTGATTACAGGTGATTATTTATGCCAGAGCGCACAGAACATTCAAAAGGCTGTTGAGATGATTCAGGAGGCACAAAAGATTACCACATATATACAAAATGGCTATGGAGCATTTCTAGATTTTTTTCCTGGCCTCCTGCTATGAGGGTTTCCTGAAACCTGGACCAAGCTTTGTGTGCTCTTCCTGCTACATTAAAAAAAAAAAAAAAAAAAAAGTCTTTGAAAAGATATCCATCTTAAAAAGCAATGTCAGGGACCCACTGGATTCTGAGACAAAAAAGCCAATTTATCCTGGTGATTTCTACACCTTTCAGACAATTCATCTTTTTCCCATAGTGACATCACCAATTATTGATATAATTTTAAAATTATTTTAAAGCACCAATTATGTGCTTCAGACTACGTCTATGAAACAAGGGATCAGGCTTGTTTCCGGTGCAGGTGGTGTCAATCCTGGTCTTCAGCAGCAGGGGAGACCTCATTTTGCCTGCAGTCCAGGCAGCCATGAGCATGCGCTGCCTGCACCCAGAGCTAAGTGGAGGCTGTGTAGCCACAGTAGCACAGTGCTGAGCCTGAACAAATATATCCTGCCTTCTCAGCAAGGCTTATTAGCTTGGGCTGTGTGCCTGCAAAGTGCAGCTACATGGCTCCTGGTTTGAGGCCAGTTTGCATCTGGCTGGCTCAGAGCACAGGAGGAGCAAACTTGTGTCTGCTCACAAAATATCTTGTAGATGTTCTATCTGTCAGTTCAACAGGGGAAAAGCTAAGCATAACAGCAGGGGCTTGTGCAGCCCCCTTGAAATCAGCGGAAGATCCGAGCCTGTGAGCATAGAAAGAAAAGAAAAACAGGGAAATATGCAAGTATCCTGGAGAAACTTGTCTTTGAGTGGATGCTGTAAACTTGCTTAACCCTTCCATTACCTGATTGCTTTGCTGCATCCCTCCGTTCATTCTTCCATATCTGGGAGTATAAGTTACACTCATACTGCACTCCCACTAAATGCCAAGTTGCTGCAAGTCGAACAGCTCTGGCACTTACACCCACATACACCTGTTTCCTGACCGACAGATATACGATGTGTAACTTACACCATTGCTAACTCATGATTGAATTCAGCAGAGTTTTCTATTTATTTATTAATTTTTTAAAATGCTCTAAGGTCAATACAAACACAGGTGCTCTCCTGCTCTGGCCTCACTCTATTTAAGCCCCTTTCACTCTCTGTGAGAGGTGAAATGGCTGGATTTGCAGAATCTCACAGGGATGACAAGACAGACACTGCTCCTGTGGTTTAACCATGGGACACACAGCATTTATGGTTCAATACGTATAACACGAGACTGGAAAGCAACACTGGTGTTTCCATACACCTGTTCACAAGTGGGGACCTAGACTGGCCAGTTCAGATATGTCCAAAGAAAAGTTGGCAGCATTAAAAAAATGAGAATATGTTGTTGTAACAATATAGAGGAGTGAGTGTGAAGAAATTCAACCCAAGGAACATCTCCTGTGTTGTTCCTGAAGCAGGGCAGAGTATGGGACAAGCTTGGAAAAAACAGAAGTTCTGGTGAAAAGATGAGAAAGGAGGAATCTTGAAATGTCAAATCCAAGAGTTTGTTTTTTGTAGTGTATATATAGCAAACAGCCTTACTGTTTTGTTTCTTCTGTGTGTTATCGTGCTTACAATTTTCCATTCATATGAGCATAATGTTTCTGGAACAGATCAGTGCAATCTATTTAAAATAATTTTCCAATCAAGCTATATCCTAGAGATGGAAGTTAGGTCTATATTTAAAGAAAAGGATTTGATATTCATCAGTGCATAAAATATAGTAGTTCCTGAAATATATTTTAAATGCAACTGATAAACTCCACCTTTCAGCCCCTGTTGAACAACCATGAAAATGGATATTTAGCTTTTTTTTTTTCATAATTCCATATGAACTCTGTATATAGCAATATGCGTGTGTTAAGACACAAATATACATACACATTTACCTGTGGGTGCATAAGCCTAGCGCAGGTCATCACATATTGTACGCAGCGATGGCTCTTACTGTTTCACACGTCTTGTTTCTGAAAGACATTTAATTGCCTCCTACATTTCTTCTGAATGGAGAAGAGTTATCACGGTCATCAATGTGAATGAGATTCACCTAATCCCTAAGACTTTTTTTTTCTTTTTTTTTTTTTTTTGCGGTGAGAGGCAGAAACACTGCCTCAGCACAAAGAAACCCCAATAAACAGAAAGGTCAGATCCCTAGGTTTGCCTCAGACAGCCACAGAGCATCAAGAGGAAATATGAGAAGCTCTTCACTCCCTTCACAAATCTGCTTACAGCCAAGGTGGTGAGACTGGCCTCCAGAGCAGAGCAACCTCAGAGTTTCCCTGGTTTACAATAAATGAGTGACCACCTACATATTGCGCTCTCCTTGAATGGTATGAGCATGTCATATTTCAGACATGGCTTCTTCCCTGCAGATGTGTTTGCCACATCTCATTCGTGCTGCACTGCAGAAGTAGGAGGGATGGATCTGCCTATGCCGGCTTCACGCCTTAATGGTTCTCCGTGGGGTTGTAACCCCCCCAGGCTGATCGTATCTACTTCTGGCCCCTTCTTTTCCAGGCCTAAACATCAAAATTGTGTCTTTAAGCTTGATGCCAACTAAACATATGCACAAAAGCTCACTTCAGCCCAGAAAGACTGTCCAGGTTTCCGTCTATAGTCAGTGGTTCTTTTCTGGGCCATTGAGCACCCAACACAATCACACCTGGGAGGAGACCTTCTTCACTGCCTGGAGAGAAATGGGCCTCCTCCAGGCTGAAGTTATCCTTTGCGAATATCCTTTGAAAATGTTGATGCCAATCAGGCAAATGCAAGGGGCATCTTGAAGAGTTATGCTTGCTAGCATTTTCAGAAAAACTGTATCTAAACTGGAAAGCTATTTTGCTCTATTTCATGCAAGGATCTCTCAAGAAAATAGTGATTCAGCTCTTTAGCCCTTGAAAAGAGAATACTGGCGGACTAAAATTAAACACAAAAATAAATACACAGATTGGATAGGAAAAAAAGAAGATTTTTTATAAACTCCATGAAAATAATAGCATGGTTCATAAAAAAAGATGTAAGGCCGTAGCTACTGTTTGCATAAGCCCACGTGATGAACGATGTCTGGTCGTAGTAGAGTTACACACTATAATCTTACTATATCATGCACTGAGTTGACTAAAAAGAGGTATGAATGTGTCAGTATGGCCCTGAGCTATGAAGGCTTGCTTAGACACAGCCTAAGTTCTGTTGTATTAAGCACTGTGTGAATGTGGTAGCCCAGCTCTTGGCCCACATGAAGCCTGAGCAGACCTGACCAGACCTCACGTGCAGCTGTCTGGGGCGCACAGCGCAAAGAAAACCAGTGTCAGGTCGGCAGTGTTTCTCATAACGCACAGACAACCCTCAAACATTATGGTTTCTTTCTAGAAAGAGCTGTCACTGAAGATGTACTTCTTAGGGGAAGTTCAACAGTTTCCTTGTTCTTCCTGCATCTTGGTAAAAGGGGAGTTGAAGGTAATAGGAATAAAAGTGATAGCAGTGGAAGCAATTTACAGACCTATGAGTGTTATGAAATATGTTCATGACCAGGTATTTATGTTGGGATTGTTTGCTTGCACTTCATGGTAAGCGCATTGAAACTCTTTGTTCCCAGGATGTAGGATGATGGCAACAAACAACAGGCTGCAGAAACCCTAGTGCATGAAGCAGACATGGAATCTCTTGGTAGTATATTTGTAGAGGTTGTTTAATAAATTATAAATTACAAATGTTTTAAAGAAATTACAAATTACCTCTCCTGCTGCTGGTTTTGCTGTTACAATTTCAGTTGGGTTCGGTTCAATTATACTTGGCATGACAAACTTTACAAGTGTTTCCAATGTGTAAAAACACATGGACCCTTTGGATATCTTTCAGGAATAGGTTTCCGTTGAGGACATGACTATGCGATTTGTTTGGAGTTTGGTTCCTACAGAACGTTAGTATTGCCCTGCTCCAGGTCAAATATATTCACCATTACTTTCATACTGGTAATAAACTTATCCCTGACATTCCGCATTAACCCTCTTCTGCCCTGCAATCTGATCCACCGTAATCCAAGTCCTATCCTATTATGAAAAAGGAGAAACAGACAGAATTTTTTCAAATTCTTGGCTATTCCTGGTTTCTCTGGCTACAACTTCGTTGTCTGACAGAGATCAGACAACCTAATTGGCAGCACCAATGTGCCAGGCAAATTTTTCAGAGGAGAAATACAGCAAAACTCACTATTCTCAAAATGTTAACGGTCTTTTTTTCAAAATTTTTCAAACCGGTCTTTTTACCCAACATTGTCTTATTACCATATGCTCTGGTATTTCTGTTTGATCAAAGCCAATTTTCTCCTGTACTGTTGTTTAAATACTCAGAAACGTCTCTTTTTTACAGTTAGGTATAGTGTGTTCTCTTCCCCCCAATTACTCCAATACTATGATGTTCAATAAGCCTCTTACTTTGACTCTGTCAGAAGAATAGATACAAAGGGCTTATTTGCCAAAGCGTTTCTTGGTCTGAAGCCCTTTCCATGTAGGGGTAGATGACAGATCCAAGCATAATCCTGCTGCGGTGCACTGGAGTTACAGAGGCCACAGCAGGGATCAGGGAGAGAAGGCTTCCCCACAGCAGGAAAAAATGGCTCATGATTGCAAACCAGCCTTCAGTCTCAGATGCTGACAGAGTTAATGCCATGCTGCAACGAAGTGAGAAGAAACAGCAGCTAAGATACACACATAAGAAATACAGGAGGAAAAGAAAAGAAAAAAAAAAAAGAAAAAAAAGATTTCTAAGATGATATCAAAACAGATTAGATTTATCACACCTGTGCAAATATCTGTAGACGATTCTATATTAGGATGTGACACACAATATTCTCATGCAAATTTGGGATTCTTTATTCATCTATTAGTTTGGGGCAACAAGAGGAGAATGACTAAGACTGATCCAGGGAAAACTGGGACTGGTGTTTATCCTGCAGAATAGGAAGAAGATAATAATATTCTCTGAACTAATATACAGTGTTAAATCAGAGCATATCAGACCATCTTCTAGAATTTAAGTCTCAGTGAAATAATTATATCATCCTTTTTCACAAGCAGGCAACCTAGACAGAAGAAGTTGATTAGACTGCTCTCTAGTCAGACAATGAATCAGTGGCACAGCAGGAATATAGCTCTGTAGTCTTGAGATCCATGTACATACTCTGGTAATTGGATCAAACTCCAGGAAAAACATCCAGAAAATGAAACAGAAGTAAGTTAGGTCTTAACTCCTTGTGTGTCTGTCAGCTGTATAAATCTCAAGTGCACTCTTTAAAATGAGCCTTTTAATTTTGTTGTTAGTCGTAGCATTTTAATTCTTCCCTTCTCATGTTCTCTGAGCATCTCTGCTTTGCTCACAACACACTAGTCAAATGGATCTTTAGGCAAAACAAAATGAGAACAATCCTATAAACCATTTAAGCCAGCCAAAACATGGAGTGAACAACAGAAAGCATTCCAAGATCCATTTGTACTAGACCCTTTTTGTTTCACATCTGGGATCGTACTTAGCCCAGGCAGCTTTGCAGCAGTTCTAGTTCACTTTCTCTGCACCTCAAAAATGTCACTAGAGCTCCTCTCTCCCGCAACATGTCCCTGTGATCCACAGACATCTCGATGAGCTTACAGAGAGGAAATCCATCTGAATTAAAAAATATACAAAATAGATCCTCTTTGGGGTGCTTTTTCTGGTTTTGTTCGTCCTTTTTCTTTTTTTTTTTCTTTTTTTCTTTTTCTTTTTTTTTTTTTAACTAGAAAATGCTATTGCCAGCAAAAGCATTTCCCTCACTTGCACGGCTGCCACACAACCTGGCAGTCCTCTCATTCTCATCTTTCATATTAAGATTCTTTTGAATCTGAAGTGATGGAAAAGCACCTTTACACCAGAGGTTTGACACTCCATGAAATTGAACCCCAGCAGCAGGTCATTCATTCACCATGTAAACCCAGCCTTTATAGGGTGTGCTGTCGAATCCTCTGCTTTTAAATGACCTTACAGATCACTCTGCCTTCACCAGCTCTGGAGGGGCTATGCAAAAACACGACATTCTGAAGGAAAAATGATGTTTTGAAAAACAGTGTCTTTCCTCCTTGCCCCATCCCCCCTGCAACCTTTTCCAGCTGTATAGGAAAAATATTTTCCTTTTAGAAACAGAGAGGAAACTGTGGAAAAAAACCCATACTTTTGTTACCACTTTCTGTCTAGACGCAGACCAAATTGAAGATAATAGATAATCATTTACGAGTTGACATAGACAGCAATTTGGTGGCCTGAGAAGCATGTGTGTTTGCACTATCACTTAGGACAAGCCTTGTACATTTTGCTGACTGCTACAACCACTTCTTTGTTTAAGGATGATAAAGCATGGGCTCAATCCATACGTGAACAAGTATAGGGCTATAAAAGCAGAAGGAAAGTAATTGATCCCTATTCAGGAGGCACTTCAGAAATTACACGCTGTCCAACTCTGGGAAAGGCAGTTTGATGACCTACCCCTTGACCTGATTGCATGAATCTGAAAAAAAAAGGTGGGGGCTGTTATTACAAAACTTCACAAGGCCAAGAACCAGATCTGCAAAGGGGGGTTACATAGCACAGTCCCGAGTGCTGTAGCACTTTACTGCATGGGTCTAGCCACCTTGTGGAATTTGTAATCTCCAAATTAAAAGCCCAAGGTGGAAAGTCAGTCCTTTTTTTTTTTTTTTTTTATAAGGACAGCAGAAACAGAAGGTCATAGTGACCAGTGGACTCAGGATGTGGAAGACCTCATTTCAGTTTCCTGCACTGTCTAAACCACATCTTCTCTTCCACCCCCAGAAAAACCTCTCTCACCACCAACATGGTTTTCTAACCACTGGGAAACTGGCTAAAGGGTTAGGGGCACCATCTCCTCCTCTGACTGTGAGTAGCATGGAGTTCAGGCTAGGAGACGAAATTTGAGAATAAGTAAATATGAGGCTTGTTTAGGAAGAGAAATGGGGAAAACCTGAGCAGTGAGCTCCTTGCTCCTTTCATCACCACCATGTCTGCAGATATACAGGGAAGTAGAGCTCACTTGATCTGATGGGACTTTATTGACAAAAACACAGGTGTGCAAAGACTTTAGATACCTCTAGAGTAAAAAACTGCTAAGTAGAAGTTCTGAGGATTTGAAATTTGGATGGAAATATAAATTGTTTGTATTCAGACATTTTGTTCTCTCCACATGTATCACTTCATAAACTGAGTAGCCAATTAACAGGCAAAGGCATTCCAGCCCTAAATAAATCCCTAGTCATTGTAGCAGCTTTTTATCTCATCTGACTCCTGCAGAGAATAGTGAACGAAGCTTTTTTGCAATAGGTCCAGTAGATGCACCCTTCTTTCTCCTCAGTTCTGATTCTGACTTTCTTCAAGTGGTGTGGTGGGGGGAAGAAGGGGATTTCTTGGGAAGCATCCACCAAAGAGTACATCTGCTGGGCAGAACCATTATTGTTTCCCTGTATCCCAGAGTCCCTGTGGCTGAAGAAGTGGAGCTGTCTCCATGAACATTACCTAACCACAACTGTTTTTTTCTCGGTGTAATTAGGTATATTGATCTGCTTTTCGAGATAATTATAGAGCTAGTAAACATGGTATCTGGGTGTAAAACAAAAGACTTGCTATTACAGAAGTTCCCTTCTAATTGCATTTCTATGTCAGTAAGGTATCTCTCTCATTTTGCATCTTTTACTTTTCTTCCTTCATCTTCTCTCACCCACTATTTCTGCTGCTTTCATCTGTGAAAGTCAGTCAAGTGCTCTTTAGCCCTGTCTTTGTAGGAAAGCCTTGATTAAGAGGTGGGCCTTACAATAAACTTTAAAGATGATTAGGCTTAGTCTTATCATGATTGCTTAATTAAGGCTTTCATAATTTTTACTGTTAGATTCAGACAATTTTTGAAAATGTTTTGCTGACTTAATGGCTGCCGAGTGGATGCCATCAGCAAATGGTAAGGCTTATTTCCTGGCCAGCTTACTGAAGGTCACTTTCTTCTTGCCTCATCTGAGCTTGAACCAATGACTTTATTCACAGAATTGTTGAGGTTGGAAGGGACCTCTGGAGATGGTCTAGTACAATCCCCCGTGTCCAGGACTGTGTCCAAATGGCTTTTGAATATCCCCAAGGATGGAGACTCCACAACCTCTCTGGGCAGCCTCTGCCAGTGTTTGACAACCCTCACAGTTTTGTTTTGTGGGGGTTTTTGGTTTTTTTTTTTTTATGTCGAAACAGAATTTCTTGTATTTTGATTTGTGCCCATTACCTCTTACCCTGTTACTGGTTACCACCAAGAGTCTGGTTCCATTTTCTTTACTTCCCCCATCAGGTATTTATATACATTCACAGGATCTCCATGAGCCCCCTCTTCTCCAAGCTGAACAGTCCCAGCTCTCTCAGCCTCTCCTTGTATGTCAGATGCTCCAGTCCCTTCATCATTTTTGTGGCCCTGTACTGGACTCTATTCAAGAAGTCCATGTTTTTCTTGTACTGGGGAGCCCAGAACTGGACGCAGCCACTCCAGATGTGTCTCACAAGTTCTGAGTAGAGAGGAAGGATCACCTCCCTTGACGTGCTGGCAATGCTCTGCCTAACACAGAGATTAGAATGCCAAGGAGGCTGTTGGCCTCTGCTGCAAAGGCACATTGCTGGCTAACAGCCAGCTTGGTGTCCACTAGGATGCCCAGGGCCTTCTCTGCAGGGCTGCTTCACAGCCTATTAGAACCCAGTGCGCATGGATTTGTTTCCCACCACGTTGAGGACTTTGAATTTCCTCTTGTTGAAATTCTTGAGATCGCCCAGCCTGTTCAAGTCCCTCTGAGTGACAACACACCCATCTACCTGGTCTATCAGCCACTCCTCCCAGTTTTGTATAGTCTGGTAACTTGCTGAGGGTGCACCCTGTCCCATCAATGAAGATGTTGAAGTGCAAGGGTCCTGGACCCAACACCAACATCTGGGGCACATCACTGACAGCTGTCCTCCAGCTGGACTTCGTGCTGCTGATGTCAACCCTTTGAGTGTAGCAGTGTAGTCAGTTCCCAATTCACCTCACTGTCCACTTATTTAATCTGTACTTCATCAGTTTTTCAATGAAGATGCTGCAGGACACAGTGTCAAAATCCTTACTGAAGATCAACAACATCCTCTTCTCTCCCCATGTTCTCCAAGCCAGTCATCTCACTGTAGAAGTCTACCAGGTTGGTATTCACATGCCTGTAGCATGACTCACTTACCAGCTTTTTTGAACTGAAAAGAGAAAAGTTCCCTCTGTATTCTGAAAACAAGAGACAATCCAAGAAGTCAGCAAATGACTTCTGGAAGCAAACTGTTTGACTGCAACAAGACAGTCTGACTGGCATGAGTAAAGGCTAAGGCAGAACCATAGCATCCTCCCATCATGGTGGGAGATGCAGGAGCACACCAGCAGAACCAGTCACACCGAGAGGCTGACAGTTCAGGAATGGCAGTGTGCCTTTATTCTGTGGCCACAAAGAAGCTATCATCCATCAGCTAATGTCACAGTCTAACTATGTCTAAGATAGTCCAGAACTCTGGCTTCAAGTAGGCACTTTTGGGGTTGGTATGCTTGCAGACCTGATGGTTGGATACAGGGGTAAAATATCAATGGCATTTCAATGATCAATGGCATTTCATGAGTGAGTTTTAAATTGCTGGTTTCTTTTTTGAAAGTGATGATGGGTAGTAGAAGTCTTAGATTTTCTTTAGCAAAAGGATGAAAGATGTGACATTTTAGATTTGCCTAATCACTTCCAGAATCCCTTTTTCTTTTGCTTAACTAATCTGTGTTATTGTTTAGGCCAAGATCACCAAATTCAAACTGCTCAAGAATTTTTTTGTATTTACTTGCTGTTATTAGCAAAATAAAAGAATATCTCATTGATAGAAACAAGGTATCAAATTTGGAGAGGATAGCTAATTAAGTAGTTCACATTTCAAAATTATTTTGAGTCTTGACTTTGCAGCATCTGTGACAATTGTCTGAATTCATTTTAGCATGGCATATTTGTGAAAGTTCCTTGTTGTTCATGAGATTCAGAGCAGTTTTGTGGCCAAAGCTGCTATAGTCTTTAAAAAATGTGTTCTATAAGATACTAATGAGTTGAGGTTGTCTATTGTGCTGATGAGATAAAGCAGGCACGCAGAACGAAGTGCATAGGAGAAAAGATGACTGGGAATTCATGTCATTGTTCACTTTACGTGAATAACAAAAGATGCGATTAGCATTTTTCATTTTGGATTGGGATACAAAAAATGCTGATGTCAGATAAAGAGGTAGGATCCATTCCCTATTAGTTTGTGTTGATTGGAATAAGAGATTTCATACTCTGCTATGAGACAAAGATTTTTCAAAACAGAAAGTACAGGATTTGCCTTAAAAGCCAGGCTATGAATCAGTCATGTCCTATCTCTGGCAATGGCTGAAGGAAAGAAAAGTCTTCCACAGTCCACCAACCTAACAACATGCAGTTCAGAGGAGGTTGGGGGTGAAAACTCTGCTGCTCTTTTTTAACCCTTACTTTACAGCTTGAAGAAAGAGGTTTCCTACATGTCATCTGGAGAGCTATTGATCACAGTCACCCAATATTGTTTTCATTCTGCCCTTTAGTGCACTGTTTATGTGGCAATAGTGAATTTTACAGGCTGAAGCAGTGTGTATCCAATGAAACACTGAGTATACAATTATTGTGAAGCCAACCACCCTCTTAGTTTGATGGAGCACCTCTATAATGCCAGGAGAAGCTTAAGGCTTGTCTTTATTGCCAGGAAGTAAAACCTTGATAAATACAGGGGAATTAGCATTTTTCACACATTTAGCATGTTATCAGCTAAATTATAATCCTAATCTGACAAAAAGGATGGATGACCAAAATCAAGCCAGTGGTGTTAAATGGTGCCAAACTGGATCTAAATTGCATTTTAATTGAGGTGAGTAAGTTAAAGAGGAAAACGCCTGTTTTGTCAGGGCTGGTGAAGGGAGCTCAAGCAACGGGTCTGCAGTGCTCCTAACACCTGCACTGAGGCGCTTCCTTTCTGCACAAAGTCGGTATGCTGTTTACTTGCACTGGAAAATAACAAACTTTCTGCAGCATTTTCATGGATGATTAATCACTGCTGTTAACAGGGGCGCGTCCAGCTGTATTTCCTATTGTTTTCCTTTCCTTAATTGTTTATCAGAAGCAGAAAGCTCCCATATCAATGTGAGCTTAAAAAGTTTAGCCTTTTGCAGATTCTTGGTACCAACTGTCTACTTTGTATTAAATGAAAAGTATATTTTAAAGTAGATTGAAATAAGGGCTGTGCTAACACCATCTTGGTTCTGTATGCTTCCTATTCATGTAGAGACAAAAGAGAATGGTAGCTTTAGTAAGTCTTTTTCCGTTTTTGCACAATGTTAATTCATTCTATGCTCTACCAGATGTGCTGTGTTTCATTTCCAACCAGGTTCCCATCTGTCCAGAAGGCTGGAGTTTGAAGGATCTCATTACTGTGAGGATGGACTACTTCTTATTCTGCCCATTTTGAATAAAAGGTAGGAAAGGGTGAAAGTGTGAAAGAAAGTAGAAATAAAAAACCCAACATCTTTTAAACATTTAAAAAGTGAATGTAGAGGATTGTGAGCAGTATTATAGGGAGACCTCAAACAATGTATGAAATTAGGTGTTTGGTCTGAATTCAATGAAAGATAATGAAGGGTTTTGATATGATAATCCCACTTAAATGATTATAGAGTGGGGGGTGTATGTGTGTGTGAGCTGTGAGGGGAGGAGGGGTGTTACAATAAGCTAGCCAGCCAGTTCTGCTCTCAGTAAAGTGTCAGATCGGCTGTTTTGCTAAAGATAAATTTTTCATGTTCCAAATATTCTGAGAGAAAATAAACTATACTAATAGCAAGATGCGTAGTGATTTGCACATTATCCAAGCCATTGAGTTATTCCTGACTGTCCCTATTCTAGTTCTTGATTTGCAGGCCAGCTACGCTCTGCAGCTGGAGCAAATTATATCAACAGAAGTGCTGATGTGACCACAAGTTGACAAAAGGACATGATTTCTAGTAGCAGAAAAGCAACTAGATTTTATGAAATTGTATCTAATAATGTTGTTTAACTCATGGATCTTGCATCTGACGTCTACTTTTTATCCAGTCCTTTCAGCAGCCCTTTGTTAGCAGTCACTCAGAAGAGGAAATAAAATGTAGCCATTGAAATAAAAATTGCTCTACGCTTTTTAATAGCTCAGCTGCAAGCTCTATTGTTTTATTTAATGGATTGTATAACTGAAGTCTTTCCTCATGACTATACTCATTTAGCTTCCTAGTTTCCAAACTAAACTACAGTATCTTGGGGTTCCAAAGTAAAGGATTGAGAGGAGAGAGATGAAAGGATAAAAGGGTCTTTATACATGTAGAATGAGAACTGCTGGAAGTAATGTGAATCAGGAGTCAGAACAGCGACCAAGAGTCAAAAAGTTCTGCACTGCGTTTCCACTTCTGACATTGACTTGCTCCGTGCCCTTGGTTATTAAAATCAGCCCCTCTAGCTCTCAATTTATTAGTCTGTAGATGGGTGTAACAATATCTACCTGATCCAAAGACATGTAGTGAGTGTGAGTATTTGCACTTCGAGAGCCTTGTGTAGAGTTACAGACAACTGAAGTATTGTTGCATTAAATTTCTACATCACCCAGGAAAATTTCTCTCATCACCCAGTGTTTGTTCAACTAAGCCAAAAGTATCACGCAGTTAAAGAAACAGGATGCAAAACTGAAATAATGGGTAGAGAAAGCTTCTGATTACTGTTCTCTAGCCACTTAACTGTAGGTATAGGAGATCTAAGTTGCTTTTACAGGTCACTCACTGCCCCATTGTGTAACTTTTCCCACACCTGTTTTTTCCTATGATGATTTCCTAGAAGACTGTCATTCACAATTTGTACAGAGCCTGGCACCATGGGTCTCAGCTCCAAATGAGGCAGCAATCCGATAGCAATAGCAAGAATACAGCCATCCTAGGGGCAACGTGTGATGAAAAAACTTATTTTCTGTGACTGCATCAGTGGTAATCTCAGTGTAAAAATTCAGGGAGCTCTTGTAAGTCAAAACGACTCTGCAGCACTGCTGAGAAGAGTGAAATCACTGTGCCACTGGTAAAATATACAATCCATTTCAACAGAAAACTGAGAATGGCAAACATTCATGCAAGATTTGTAAAGTCATTTTCAGCCAAGTAACCCAAAGCGGCTTAAAAGTTAATTGACAGGTAATATGAACTTTGAGTGGTGATCTAATAAAACCAGAGAGAATTAATCATCACTTCCAATATCTTCTGAATAGTCTTCAAATATCTTAAAAGCAAAAGAATCTTGGGTTATCTCTGTGGCCTTTTGAAACTGTTTTTCAGCGTATGTCTTGCACATGCTCTTTAAAGAATTTGGGGAAAGCTTTCTTTTTGCCATTGTCCCAGATGTACTTGTGCCTTGTAGGCATGTTCAGTGAAATGGAAAAAAAGGCCTTATTAAATCATCAAGTGCTAAGAAGGCTTTCAGCTGTGGAAGACACGCAATGTACATTGCAGTTGAAACAAATCATACAGTATAACCTGTTAAGGATGTAATTGAGATACATGTAATCATTAACCTTGGAACAGACTGGGAATCAGTTAATGAATCAAATCAATACCCTCTCCACTGATCCATAATAATTTGAAAGAAATGAAAAATTTAACAGTTGCTGTATGTGAGGTTATCATGGGCTGCAATTAGCTAGCCTCCGGGAGATTATGTTACCTAGTTACCAGAGGGTAAGTGTAATTTCCGTAGATCTTTTGGAAAGATTGTTATAATGACAGGTGCCAGACAATGAAACGGGTCAGAAAGATACTTTAGGCACTGGCTTGTAGCTAGGTCAGCTTTCTGTCCCTCCAAGCAGCACATCCTTCTCCTGACATTTTGCACTCTCAGTTAGTGCTGCTGCCTGATGAAGACATTTCAATAGACTCTCAGCTGAGTGTATCATCTGTTACAAAAACTAATGAAATGTTATCTTTGTTTTATGTGCTGCTACCTGTCTGGAGCTCACCGTTTTGTGCTTCTTCCAAGGTGCAAATGAAGGCTACGCTATATGCTTTAAGCTGTACAGTCTCCACAAAGAGAGTGAAGCTTTTAAATTTCTAGGTATGTGGAAAGATATACTGGCCGAAGGAATAAATACAAATGGGAAACGAGATTCAAAAATACATGTGGAATATGCGTGCCTAGATGGCAAATGTTAACGAGCCTATTTTATAACACTAAATAGGATAGAGGAAGGAAAAAACTGCTGTTTGCCTCCACAGCATGTACTCAGTGATACCCATGCACAGTAGGATAGTTAGTTAGCTACCACATGCAAAGCAGAAAGCAGATGGTATGGTTGATATAGATCACAGGAACGTGAGTATCTGTGAGTGTGCATGTCTTTGTATGTTCGTGTGTAAATCAGCAAGGAGTTTGACATTGACATACTCCATCAAGTCTAGTTTATAAGGAACAAGTAGTGCAACATTCTGTGCATCTGGCAACATAACTAGCTCTGTCAATCTGTGGATACTGCTGACATTGTACTATTAGCGTCACTTCCATCTGTTTTGTTTATATAGGGCTTGATTTACTTTCACCATGTGAATCGGTAGTGGGTAGAAATGTCCAAAAGTCTCTGGTTCCAATTAAACCTGCAGTGTATCGTGTTGCACAGTATTATCAGAAAGGGGAGCATTATTGCAAAGAGTGTTACCTGTTTCCTCGATGGGAAATATCAATGTACATTATGGAATACCGAGTCACTGAAGTAGATCATAAAAGACTATTTCACCAAGACAAATTCAGTCCTTGTTCATTTTCCTGTCTTCAGGGATAAGGAAATTAAGTTTGAGACAGGAAGCTGTTCTGGTAATTCACAGTCAGGTTAGTCCAGCATGTGCCAAATGCTTTTGCCTCTTTTCACCTCCTTGGTGCCACTCATTGCTTTAAATTAAACCATGGTAATGTTCTCTCTGCCAGTTATTGCTACCCAGAACCATGGTTGGAAAATCTGGGTCTCCTTTTCCTTGTGTCCCCCAATACTCTAAGTGCAAACAGATAATAGGAGTGTTCTAGTTTAGGCACAACTTCTAATCTACACTAGGAGTTCACTGCACTCACCACTGACTTTAGCTACCTCTAAGGAAAAACAAATGTACTGTTTAGCAGTATAAATGGGGACAGAAAATGAAAATGTGTTATACAAGTGAAATCATCAGCTGGATTAGATGGGCATATTATGATACTAATCAACCTGGAATTTGAGCAGGTTAGATAACCTTCATTATGTGTCATAGGATCTTTTCTGCCCAGGCATAGTCAGGTCTACACTTTTATATTTCATAAAAAGAAACAACCACAATCCTATTTAGGAGAACTTAATTAGTTACTTGGAGGTCTGACTGACATCTGTGAAAAAAAAACTGTTTTCTTTGGTACCTGATGCTTGATTAAACAGCATCCTGTTCAATCCTAACTTCAGAATTATGCAATGTACCTTATGAGAAATTTAGCCATGTAAAAAGGTGTTTATTGGAAACCCTGTAATGCATTGCTTTTGATGTTGAAAAGATGGATTCAAAAGTAGCTGTTATGAAACTGCAGGTTCCCTGTGGTATTTGTTAACGGTTTGTGATTTGGTAACAAGTCCCAATATTCAGACCTGATTTTCTGCGGCTCCCAGGTTTAGTAAATGGCAGTTAGCTGCCCAGGCATATTCTGCAATACAGAACAGGAAACAGGTAAGGATAATTTAAAGAAGCCAGCCTACCATCTATTCTGAGAAAATAAAAATTAGTAACTTGAGTGCTGTTTGTCCGATTCCCCAGGTTACCCAGAGAAATCAAATGTTTTCAAACCATGGCAATAAAAACCTCTTGTTTACTGATTTGGTGCACTTAGCTTTACAGAATAACCTTCTGTCAGAATAACCTGGTCTCTTTTCTCCCATAGGCAAACCATGATGTCATCCAGACCAGCTAGTTCAGCCAAGCGTGCACAAGGCATACCTTTAGCTCGACAGTCGATACTAAAGACATTGTTGATGCTCTGCTGTCATAGTTCAACCAAACAACCTGCAGGCAAAGATCATGTCCTTCCCTCTGTGTCCTTAGAGGAAAGAAACAACAAGACCTTTTCTTCTATGACAAGAAGTTTCTAAATCTTTACACTTCAGACACAGCTCTCCCAGAAGAATAGCATCATATTTGTTGCTAAGAGTTCAGAGTGAGTTATGATTCTCAGTCTAGTGGCTAAAAATGTCACTACAAAAATGATCACCGTAGAAAAAGAAGAAAACCCTCCCTACACCAAAGGTACTCAATAGTTCTGCTGAAGTCCTATTTCAAATACCAGGAGGTGTTCATCCTGAGGTCTTTCATGGTTATGACAAATCTGAGATCTGCTACTCAAGTGCAACATGCTGACCCAAACTGGAAAAGACAGGTTAAGTACAGGAAGCCTGAATTGCATACATTTCGACATCTAAACAACATTTAAATTATTCAAAACATTTAATTTTCTTATTCCTGTGTTTGAAGGCATCCAGAGTTCCCACTGTCTCAATTTCAGGCAGTGCAATGTGGTATGACAAGACTGGGACAACATTTTCTTCTGGCTGTCAGGTATCACACCAGGCAGGATCCCGATTTCCTCGGGTTTCTTCACTTAGTAATTATTTCACTTCAGCTATTTACGGAAACTGTTCAGCAGGAAAGACAGCCACTGCTCTGGCTGTCAGGTCATAACACAGCGTATGCTCTCTCCATCACTCCACCATCAATTGTAATGGGGTGGAGAAAGAAAGAAGATACTTGGTGGTCTTTACTTCACAGGCTTGCTATTGATACCTAATGGACTGGAGATAAAACTTCCTTTCCACTATTTGAGAGTAAATCTTGCACTATATCACAATAGCTGTCAAGAGAATAGAGCATGCAGAAGGGAAAAAATCTGTAGTAAATACAACTTATAGGGGCCCCTCTCCATTGGCATCAATCCTTTCCCTTATCACAGGTGAAACATTGTGATGGGTTAACCCTGGCTGGACGCCAGGTGCCCACCAGGGCCGTTCTATCACTCCCCCTCCTTCTCAGCTGGACAGGGGAGAGAAAATATAACAAAGAGTTTGTGGGTCGAGATAAGGATAGGAGAGATCACTCACCAATTACCGTCACGGGCAAAACAGACTCAGCTTGGGGAAAATTAACTTGATTTATTACAAATCAACTGGAGTAGGGTAATGAGAAATAAAACCAAATCTCAGAACACCTTCCCTCCACCCCTCCCTTCTTCCTGGGCACAACTTCACTCCCGGATTCTCTACCAACCCCCCAGCGGCACAGGGGGACGGGGATGGGGTTTACGGTCAGTTCATCACACGTTATTTTCTGCCGCTTCATCCTCCTTAGGGGGAGGACTCATCACACTCTTCCCCTGCTCCAGCGTGGGGTCCCACCCACAGGAGACAGTCCTCCACGAACTTCTCCAACGTGGGTCCTTCCCGTGGGCTGCAGTTCTTCATGAACTGCTCCAGCATGGGTCCTTTCCACGGGCTGCAGTCCTTCAGGCACAGACTGCTCCAGCGTGGGCCCCCCACGGGGTCACAAGTCCTGCCAGAAAGCCTGCTCCGTGAGCTCCTCTCTCCACAGATCCGCAGGTCCTGCCAGGAGCCTGCTCCAGCGCAGGCTTCCCACAGGGTCACAGCCTCCTTCGGGAACCCACCTGCTCCGGCGTGGGGTCCTCCACGGGCTGCAGGTGGATATCTGCTCCACTGTGGACCTCCCTGGGCTGCAGGGGGACAGCCTGCCTCACCATGGTCTTCCCCACGGGCTGCAGGGGAATCTCTGCTCCGGCGCCTGGAGCATCTCCTCCCCCTCCTTCTTCACTGACCTTAGTGTCCGCAGGGTTGTTTCTCTTACATGTTCTCACTCCTCTCTCCGGCTGCCGAATACCGCCATCCCAACTTTTTTTTCCTTCTTAAAAATGTTATCACAGAGGCGCTACCACTACCGCTGATTGGCTCGGCCTTGGCCGGCGGCGGGTCCGTCTTAGAGCCGGCTGGTATAGGCTTTTCTCGAACACAGAGGAAGCTTCCAGCAGCTTCTTACAGAAGCCACCCCTGTAACCCCCCCCCCCCCGCTACCAAAACCTTGCCACACAAAACCAATACAAACATATAATTGCACAAACAAGAGCCTAATTGCAAAATTCAGGAACCTTATTAGCACATGTATGTGTGCAAGGTGTTCAGAATCAAGTTAGGATTTTATAAGTATCTCTCCCTCTCTCTTTTTTACACAGCTCACATAGTGCATAAGCTTTTGAGAAGGTGGGTAGTCAGTTGTATTTGCTTCTCTCATCTCCAACATGATACCTGAAGAGAACATTTAAAAAATGGTTTTCCATATAAATGAGAAAAGGAAGCTCAAACATCTATAGAATCCTTAGATACTGCACATAGGTAACTCCAAGACATCCATCCTTGTAGCTGGATGCAGGCTGTGCACTGAAACAATAGGCACTTAATGAGATAGAATAATGTCATGTATAGTTTAAGGCAGTCACGCTAGGATGAAGGTTGTGGGTCAGGGCTTTATCCCTGGATCTTCTGTTCATTGTTTTTTCGTTGTATGGAAATATACAGCAACTCTCATGTACTGCTTTCCATTGGCTGACCTGAAAGCACTTTGAAAAGGCAGTCCGTAACGACCTGCTGAGGCAAGTGATATTCCTGCATTGCTGTCAGGGAATGGAGGACCGTGCTATCTCTGAACTATGGCTGAAGCTGTGAACTTCTGAGCTCCATACATCACGAGGTCTAGCTTCTGGGCTTTGGGCTGTTTGTGGGTGAGACACATGCACCATCTTTATCCTATGTCCTAGCTATATACTGTGCAAAGTATGTCTGAAAAGGACTTTCAAGCATACTAAGTAGCAGTCAAGACAGGTTAGGGATATGGCCATTGTGTGAATCCAGGTCCTAGCCTTCTTTGGGTAGAAGCTGCAGGTAATGGGGAAAAAGTCAAACAGTGTTTCTGGGGCTTTATTTCTGTCCACTTTTTGAATAACTAACAATTTAGATGGCAGCTGGAAATGGAGTACATCTTCTGTCATTTTGCTGTGTTTCATTTGCATGGTGTTTCATTGAGTTTCGAGAGAGGAATCCAGCCTAATTCAGCCAAACCGGCTCCTCAACCAGAATCTTCATATGTGGCATATGATGTGAATCGTTTATTTTTTAGATGCAGTACCATCACCCCTTCACAGCTGTTTTTTTCCAGAGAGGACAGAAGGCAGATAATTCAATAAAACTCAACTGAAATACAAATTTCATTAAACTTATTAAGAAATACAGAGGGTTATAACTCTCTGAAAAGCAGATAGTAGCTTAGTTGGGGCACCTAAGACTGCCGGCACTTAGTGTTTATGGAAACATCAATAAATTTTGCCTTTGCAATTCCAAGAATTTCATATTTAAAAGGGAAAAATTAATACTCATCCTAAATCTCTGAGCAGTAAATTATCAGTAAAATTCTTTGAGGCCCATAGGTAAAAGGTAACATAGGAAAGCAACAAAATATTTTTATTATACCATTATCATTTTATTGTGTATTATAGCCAAAAAAAGGACTCATAATCTGAAGCTAGCAAAGAGTTATTATTTTTCATAATTTAATAATGATGATGCAGAGCATATGGCCAAAAAAGGCAAGGAAAACAGTTTTTATAAAAACAGAGCTCTGTGGATGCACAATATTGAGTTTGTTTCAAAAAGAGAAGTGCATCCTTGCAGTTTCTAAAGCACTAACTCCAGGATTGTATTTATTCATCTGTTATTTACTCCTACTAGAAACCACAGCATACCATTAACCTGCCTCCACTCCTGCATAAGGGTATGCCATTGCTGTTGTCTCTCCTCCACAGATGGTTAGTGCAGAGATGAGACATTCAGTGAATGCTTCTGCTTTCTTCTGAAAATGAGGAAACAAGAAGCCCGATACCTCCTGCAATAGACAGCTATGGGAGCAAAGCGTGCAAGTCAGGACTGAGACCTCCAATGTGAGTACCCAAATTAGTAGACTACAAACTATAGCAGGCCACTGTGGCTCAGTGGCACATCATCATGACAAGAAGTGCAACACACCTCTCCAAAAAGTGCAAAACTCACCATAAATAGCATGTGACATGATGATCAAGGTTGTCCTTGAGAAGAAAGCTGATGAGTTCCTTCATGAGCTGACTCTGGTGTCCTAGGTCAAGGGAGTTGTCCAGCTGAACTCTCTCCTCTGACCACATTTTGAAAGAAAGTGGCAGCACCCCTACATTTTCTGTGGTTTCTTGCTGTGCTTAGAAAGTCCTAGTATGTTTTAGCCCGTAGAAGGAGACATTTTACTTGTAGTACAGGCTTTATATGGGCAGCCAAGTATTTATACCTGAAAGAGGGGAAGTATTGTACCTACTCAGAAGGACTTAATTATGTGGATGGAGATATAAAAGGTAGCCCCATGGACTTTATAGTTTGATATTTGCAGAGATGCCAATGAGAGCTCCCTGCAGGTTTTTATCAGGTACTGTGTTCTTGCTGAAGCCTCTAGAAGAGACTGTCATTTGGAGAGTTACAGACTGAAATTTTCATGTGTATAACAGTACATTTGAAGTTGGCCCATATGTCTGTTTCTTTCAAAGGAGAAAGACAGGTTAGTTACTTCTAACTGGAGCTGACTCCAGCAAAGCTTTTGCAGATCCTGAAAGATCACAGGTAAATGAAATTGGCAAAATATGTACTGGTTCTAGAAATAAACTAATCACTTTCAAAGCATGGAGAGTTTGCACATCTCATGTTGATGAAGAAAACAGTTATGGCCAACATGCCAACCTCTGAACCTGGTGTTGGTCCATGAGTGGGAGGACTGTCTGGCTACCATACCTAAGTGCTCTGAACCTCAAGATGTACAGGACCTGGTGGCATTTGGCCTTTCCAGTGAGCTCCTGAGTCCTGTAGGCAAGTAGGATGGAAACTCATTCTTCAGTCAATGAATATTTAAACTGTTTAAGCTGTTCACATTTAAGCACACATAAGTGAGTTTGGGAGTCTTTGAGATTAAAAAGAATAAATACTTGAAAGACTGACCCAAGCTGTGTCTGGAGACTCCTGATGTTATTATCCTGATGGATAACAAGGGTGCCTGCTGCCATGGGCCCAGAAGCATTCTGTCTGCATCTAAAACACATAAATGTTTTTTTGAGGAATGAGTAGAAAGACCTAGCTACATAGGAGTGTATTGTAATTGTACTTTTTTTTTTTTTTTTGTGGCAGGTTTGACAGCAATATGAAGTGTCTGTGGAAAGATAGTTTACATTCTTTACTTCATGGCCACAGACATGAAGCTGTCATAAAGACACCACCTTGGACCTGCCGTCATATTGTAGCTATTTGAAACAATCAAAGCTCCCTGCAATGAAGCATTTAGAGATTCTGGAAGATGGCTCTCAGGTAGCATGTGCACTAGCTACAACTCACTCTGGACTTTACTTAATATGCTAGAGTTACTTTGATTCTTCCTGTGGCTTACAGCACAAGTTCCATACTGAAAAAAAAGTTTTAACTCCAGGAAAAAATAGCCAGCAGGTGATAACAGGTTTTGCCTTGAGCTTCAACCACTTAAATGACTTGAAAGGTTATAAATAAGCCTCTAAAAAGAAAAAAATCCACCTCTTTGACTTTACCACTAGCAGGTGACTAATGGGAGAGAGAAAAAAGGAGAAACAGGAGGAGAAGTGAGGATGAAGAAGATTACCTCTCCAAGCTGTTCTTATTATCCTTTTGAGTTTTAGTTAGTCTAGATTAATTTAAATGTTACAACCTTTAAATGACTACCTTTCCCTGTAGGTACAGTTCATTAGTTTACATAATGTATGTTTTGCAATAGCAGTCAATCTCTCTTCCATTTGTTTAAAACCCTGTTTGTGAGGAATAATGGACAGACTTCTTTGAGCATTTTCTACTTTAAAAAGTCTAATTTGTACTATCTCTGAAACTTTAAATGCATCATTTCCAAATCTGGTAAAATTGATTCCTCTCTGAAAAGAAAGAAATCCTTCTGAATTTCTTTTACTTTTTCTTTTTTCTTATATAGCCCATTTTATCAAACATTTATAAAAGTTTAAAACTTTACAACACACTTGCAAGCTTTGGACTGGCTTGTTCCTGGATGTCTGCAGTATTTGACTCCAGGAACTCCCAACTTGAAAAGTCCTCTGAGAGAAAACGTGTGGATATGTGTAAGGTAAAGAAGAGAGGAGTTCTTTTTAATTGTATAAATGTACTGGTTGATTAAAGCCAGGAAGGTGCCTTAGTAATTTTAGAGCATATTTTTCATTAAAAAACAAAGAAAAATGTTGAATAACTCAACATTTTAACTATTGACTTAAACATAGCCAATCTATTTTATCTATAACTGACTTTCTTAGGCCTTGGGTTCCCCACAGTGTAAGCAAGAATACGATAACCTAGCCTTATTCAAGCAAAGCAATGACCATTCTGGCTATTTCTAATATATCTAATTTGGTGAGTTCACTAGTTACTTCTCATTCTCTTGATTCATTTAAATAAAATGCATCTTAATTTGGAATTGATTCTCATTTTTCTGTTCATTAGTTAAACTGTGTGAATTGCCATGTCCATAGATCTCATTCACTGACATGGCAACCAAGATAATCTTTTATTCTTAACACCTATAATTTAAAATATTATTTTCCCTTTTGATCACATCTCTGGATTTTTACTGATGTTTGGATTTTGAAAAGACACTCTAGGGATTCCCCTACAAATATGTGAAGATATCATAAAATTCTCATGTTGAATTAAAATGTCTTGACTTTTAAGTTTGGTTAAAACATGAACATGAAATGTCTATGGTATTATGCTGAGATTCCATCTGATTTCCTGATGAGCTCCTAAGGTGACAGTTTCTTGATCTACCATTAGGGATGTAAGGTATGATCAACGAGAGCTGGCTGGATTATCCTGACAGCCTCTTCAGTCAAAATCTCCCATATCTGAAAGCATCTCTGATGCTCTTAATTTTCTTTTTCATAAAACTAACAAAAATTCAAAGAGAGACACATGGCTTATCAGAAAAGTGATGACTCTCAGATGAACTACTGGTCGTTTAACAAACACCATGGTTTCCCTAGCAGGATCGTGCTCTGTCAGCCCAGCTGGCAAATGCCTTAAACTTTTGACTACAGGCAAGACAAACAAGCAAACAGCTCCCTCTGTTCTACATCACTAAACTGACAGTCCCACCCTTTGTTTTAGACCAAGACTTCAATATACTCGCAACGTGTGTGTCATATGAGTGTGAGTTACTTCTCATCTACACCCACTCATACTTCCTTCCTAATAGCAAGTTGTTCCAAAATATCTCATCAGCAGCCCCTTTCCTGCTGCTTCAAGAAAAAAAAGGAAAAAAAAAATTGAATCCGTGGTCTGTTGGTTCATTTTACCCAGTGAACTAAACTTGTTTGTTTTGCCCTTACAAAGCTTGATCTCCTTCCTGTTTGTGAATGAAACACTCATCAGCACAATGTAATGTGACTTCATTCAGTAGCAGCAGCTGCAGAAGCAGCCAAGAAGGGAGTTTTGGACATTCAGAGGAGGACTGTGCAAATATTTGGCTTTTGAGGTTTAGGAAGAAAAGAAGAAATTTTTTTTTTTTTTTTTCTGGGAATGTTTTCATTTTGGCATGATTTTTTTTAGTTCAGTTTTCTGCATCAAATAAAACAAAAAAAAGAAGAAAATATTTTGTTTGGGTTGAACAAAACACATCATTTGACCAACAGGAGACGTCATCTATTTTTAAACTGAAACTCACTTAAAATGCAATTTAGCTATTTTTTATGTAAGTTCAAAGCAAAAACATGATATACTTCCTTTTGAAAATATACAGGTGTTTCCAAATTCTGTTTTTTTCTCTTTTTCATTCTTTAAATTAAACAAATGATTGCATCTGCTGCAATACCACCCCCGTACTTCCTGGTGCCACTCCATGGTGCTATATAATATTACATAGAGTCAACTTCGAGGCAAAATAGTTTCACTCATTTTTAATTCACATAATTATCTAATTCAAATAACGCACTGGAAAATATCTTTTATCACTCCAGTATTTTTATCCCAAGGTTTCTTATTTTTAAACTCACCCTATAACAACCTTCCTATTCTTTGCCTCTGCTTGCTTTGCCCTTTTAGTATTTTGAGTCCAACTATTTTTCTTTCCAACTCCTACCCCCACTTCTAAATTCAATAATCCTACTGCATCAATAAATTAAATTACATATTCTGCCATAACATTGTTCATATGGGTTACATATGGGTTACACAATGCCAATATATCTGCCTTGTCTGCCTAGACTATACATTTCCACTGTATATAATTCCACATAATTAAATGTACGTAGGTGTCTAATCCTATGACTTCAGTGTGGCTGAAATGCCTAAATTCATGAGGTTTTGTGTCTCGGGTCTTTGGATAGGGGCAATATGAACTACTTTGTTCGTACAACAGTCTCAGCTGGTTAATCGACATGAGCATAGAAACCGTGGTTGATAATAATTGTCACTATTGTGTCATCGTTGTTAACATCATCACTTAGTGCAAGACTAAAGTTAAGACAAGGCTTTTGCATTTCATGAGATGACTCTTTAGAAGTTTCCTGACAGTTGTACCCTGAACCACTCAAAAGAGCTCTTTTCTACTGGATTTTAGATGGGGCTTCCACTGCTGTTTCACTGCTGAGCCTTGTAGACATACTGTCCACTAATTCTGTTTTCCAAACTAATGACAGCTGTCTGAATTCAGCGGTGATAGCTGGGATCACCATTTTCCTTTCTGATTTGTAATTTTTCTCCTTTAAAAGTTCATGTAAAATAACTGCCTTCACTGAGCGAACGTAGAAAACATATTCTGAAATCTGGTTTAGGGAAAAGTCAGCTAATTTAGCCTTTCTTATAACCATACCAGTCACACTGCAGACCTCAGGCCCATTCCTGTCATCCTTATCCAGACAACCTTGCTTTCATATTGATTTTGCCTGAATAAAATAGGCTTTAATATTGTCCAAATAATGCAATGAAACTAATGTGCCAGGGAAAAAATAATTGTCCTATATTTACACCATTTTCACACTCTTACAGATTTTGCATATTTTTTCATTTCTATATTTTTGTCAAGATTCTCATTAATGTTTTTGAAATTCTTATATTTATTGGACAAGCAATAGCTTAATGAATCCCTTAAAAAAACCTTGACCTTTAAAATTAAACTATCATGCAATTGAGTTTCTGTATTCTGAACATTTATTCAGATCATGTTACAACCAGCACAGTAAAGAAGCATATGTGAAAGATTCAAGACCATTTTCTCCAAATTATGTTTACAATAATGTAAAAAATATCTATAAATCCACGCTGAATATAAGACCTCAGTACAGATTCAGATGCCTGGCACTCTCATGACCAGTGCAATACAGCATCAGCAGCAGAGCTTCTGAGATGCAGGCTCTCAGTTTCAGTCACACTACAGTTTCTCTCCCAGAGAAACTGTGTTTTTTTCAGCAAGCTGAGAAGCATTTTCTACTCTGATTAACTTTTTCCTCAGATGTATTCATCACATAATTGTAATCAGGAGAAGCCATTGTGTGTTGTTCCTACTGAAGTACAGCATTTATAGTATTGCAGTTAAGAAGGCTTCGTTGCTAATACACTGGGCATTTGCCTTTTCTGCAGATTTAATGCGACTTTGCTGTGTAATGAGTTCAAAAAGGATGTGGAACACCTCTCCAAAAAACTTAATGCTTTTCTTCAAGCACTTTAAGTATCTGCAGGCTTCAATGCAAGGGGCTGCACGCCCCCCTTCCTGTGGTGAAATTTAATGTCAGCTTTCTAATACAATCCTTCTCTCAAGCTGCACTGTCTTTCAACAGATTTTTGCAGTTACCCTGGCAAAAGCAGGTTGTCTCTTTTTCCCATGCAACATAGTTTCAAAGCACAAATGTAGCGGTTTTCTCAGCTGAATGCAAAAGTTTTCCAGTTTTTACAAGAATCACCGACATTTGGAAAACTCTTTGCATCTCAAACAGTATTAAAGACTAGAAAACTCTGGCAAATAGAGAAACAGTGGAAGCAGGGGAAAAGCAAATTGTGCACAATGAAGTAGCTCATCTTCATCTTATTTTGTACATTCTCATTCTATAATAACTTTAATTTCTAAAGAAGTTGCTCCAATCTCTAAGAAAGTAACACTTGTTTAAAAAATATTAAAAAATTAATCTCTGAATTATTTCTGAGAGGTTTTTAATGGTTTCCCCATAACAGGAAACATGTTGCTTCTCTGAAAACAGATTTATTTCAACAAATTGCCATTTTCCTTCCTCCCTAAAATGTTTAATTGAATAATGTTACAAATGCTTCTAGTTGTGCAGTGTCATTACATAGGCAGGGAGCCACTTTAGGTTTCCTTACATTGAAAGGGAGTCGGGAGGTAGCTGGGTGCCCAGCTCTTGGTTGCATTGAACAATGTTGCTGGTGGATTTGGTTCCCTGGCAGGATCATGTACCAAGGACCCAAAGTGTGACAAAAATGGCAATCAGGTAAGTCAGTCCCTGTTCAGTACTCTGTATTTCCTCACACCTGCACAGACATACTCAATGCAAGCCTGTGTAATAGCTGCATAAACCTCCTAGAGTATGCTTTCCTTCAACACAAGGGTGCCCCCAGAGAAGACGACCCATCTGAGCCCAGGCTATTCAGGCATATTGACTGCTTGATATTTGTCACTCCTACATAGCTGCATCATTTCTTGGTGCTAAACTCATTCGTGAAGATAGAGGTATGGTGGGAAATTACACCCACTGGTAGCAGCAAGTGGTAAAATTTGAAAGAGCTTTCGTTTACTCATTTTACAGTGTGATGTATTTGGGTTATGTTAAGTTATCAATATATTTTGTCTTTTCTGTTTTTAGAGGTTTTTTTTTTCACTCTGTTGCTCTGTAACTCCTTAGCCCCCTTCCAGATGATCTTTGCTCCTGTGACAAGCAAGTCATGGTAAAAAAAAGGGAGCTGGCATGAGTACTGGTTTCCTCCCACCTCCCTCAGCTTGAATTCAAGTTCATTCTGGGTCATCAAGATTGTTGCAAGGAAAGGACTGTGAGCAAGGATGAGCAGGACTTGTGTGGCATTGGCTCATATTGTCACCTTTCCCTACTGAGTTGTAACTGGTCTTCAATTTACCAAGAAAAATGATCTGACCTGCCTTGCAAAAATGAGACCCAGGATTTATTGAAGCTGTTGTTTGATTTCAGCTTTCAATGCTGTATCCACGGCAAAGAAACCCAAAGAAAAAATATGTAGGCAATCTGCTATTTTGTACTATATATATATATTTTTTTTTTTAATTACATGGCTATTACTTTAGTGACACAACCTTGTCCAATGCGTTCTGGGTGTTTACTACTGATGGGCAACTGGTTGAGTTCAGCAGCACTGTGCACAGGGGCTGAAGAAATGAGGAATATGCATACAGAAGGCTAGAATTAGGAAGATATTTTTGGGAAGACCAATGCACTGAGTAGCACACATGCAAATAGGGAGGAAAAGTAGAAGGCAGGCTGTTTGTATCATAGAGTCAACTACAGTTTTAAGGATGTGCTTGTGTGACAGCAGTGGTTGTGAATCCACTACGGTTCCTATCTCTGCAATAATCTGACGTGATATACCTCTGTATTGTGTTTCCAAAGCGCCTAGTTATAGGACCTTCTGAAACTGCAGTCATTTCATGACTATAGCACACAAACACCTTTTTCCTTACAATTCATTATGGCACGGGGAAGTGCTTGTGCTCTGGTTTTGCAGACAGTGAAGACCCCTGAAGCACTGAGTGGCTAAAAGAAGTGAATGCACAAAAGGCAGTAAAAATGATCTAACCATCCCATTCTTACTTAGCATAACAACTTAGATTCTCAAACCTCCCACTCATCTGCAGCCAACCCACAGGGAGCATAACCTTTCCTGCCAGTAAAAATCTGGGCATGTTCAGAACTGTCCAAATCCTAATCATACTCAGCAAGTAAAGAGCTATCTCATGCCTCAACAAGAGATCTGTCTGGATTTTGCCTGGTTTTCTTCCATGGTCTGCTCTGGGTCCTGTCCAATTAAAAGGTAAAGCAACAATCTCATTTTCTCAAGTATGTTAGTGATAAGAATATTCGCCTACACAAACTGGGGAAGAAAATAATAATAAAGAAAGAATAAAATTGTTCCTTCTCTGGATATGTTTTACAAGAAAAGGCTGGCTATACCATGTATTTTCAGGAGAAGAATCAGAACCAAAAGTCTTAGCAGAAGACCACTACCTCCTTGTAGTCCCAAAAGAACATGTCTACCCTGCCAAAGTATCCTTGCTTGACATGCTCATTTTTGTAGATCCCGTTCCTAGGTACCCATTCTATCAAAAGCACCTGATCCACTGTAGTGGTTTCCACCTGCAAGCTAGAGCAACTTCATTTTGCAGGCTTGTCACTTGCCCAAGGTTATGCAAGCTGGCTATGATGGAGGTGTGAAATGAACCCAGCTCTTCCAAGAACAATCCAAGCCCCAGAGCACTATCACTGTCTTTCCCTGCCTGGGTTGGAGCTGTGGTTACTCTAATTGCTCCAGAAAACCTTCCTGCCAACCTTGTCTTGAAGTTTTCAGTGCAAAGAAAGCTCTTAAAAA
Source organism: Harpia harpyja (assembly GCF_026419915.1). Taxonomy (NCBI): domain Eukaryota; kingdom Metazoa; phylum Chordata; class Aves; order Accipitriformes; family Accipitridae; genus Harpia; species Harpia harpyja. The sequence goes on along the minus strand of NC_068969.1, from coordinate 31,268,604 downwards.
AGGCACAGACAGGGCTATATTGGCAGGAGGTTTGAAATTTCAGCTGGAAAATGACACAGGAAAATGTGTTTCAACTGGAAAATGACACTTCCCCTAAAGTTTTTTGGCACAACTGGAGAAAAAAGCATTAAGAAAAATTCCAGTGCCGTGAGAAGTGTTAAGATGCAGTAGCTGGTAACTCACTGATTTCAGTGATGCCAATGTTTTTACCCTTCAAAATGTCTGTTATTTTCAGAAAAATAGCTTCAAATTTTAAAAGACAGGAAACTTTTCATTTGCAGTTGCTACTATTTGGGGAAAAGGCTGATGATCAGGTACATGTGTATTAAACAACTTGGGGGTTATTACAATATTACAATAAAACAGGAGCTACCACACTGGGAGATTTAAAAAAAAAAAAAAAAAAAAAAAGAAAAACATGTTGTAGATTATCATGGCCTGCATGTGTAAGAAGTGCATGCATGTGGATAATCTTGATGTGGTTTTAAAACAGCACTAACAAAAGACCTAATTCAAACCCCAAATCTCTTCTGTTGTTAACAAAAGAGACGAAATTCACTTTTTTACACAATGACTTGTTTCTTGAGCAAATACAGTCATTTCATTAGATTAATATTATTCTGAATCTTTTAAGGGTTTTCAAGCTTTCACATTTGTCTTCTCTCTTCTTCCTCTCATATATAAACTGGCAAAAAAGCATGCAAAAAGTTTGAGTCAACCTTAAACTTAGAAGAAATGGCTAGCCTTGGAGCATTTCTCATCTATGCTAGAAATTCAGTTTAGGACAGTGAAACTGACAAGTCACTCTCTATGATGACAGATGAAGACCTTGAAAATGAGAAGGAAAAGAGCCATTTACCAAGCTTCTTTTTTTATTTGATGCAAACAAGAGAAGTCATGTCTTTCTAGCCGATGTGGACATTCATTCCAGTTATGATCTCAGCTGTGAAAAGGTTACGGGGAAGTATGTATGGACAAGAATACTCACTCTGTTGCCAGGAGTATGGGAATAGTTGAGCTTACATTTGATCTTTTGTTGCCCATCATACTTCATACTTTTCATCTGTGTCATGCCACATCACACCAACATGACAGAGTAAGCTGCCTGAGCACCTTGACCCAGCCGTTGCTGTCCCTCTATGCTCCCCCGCCCGGTCACCAACAGAGACTTTCCAGAGGTACAATAAACAGGAATCTTTTCAGACAGTTCTTCATGAGGCTATTTATAGAGCAAATTGTTACAAAAATAGCTCTAGAACTGACATGTATTTTTCTTCTCTAGGGTAGGAGATGACCTATCACTCCCTGCAGTGCTCACTGTGGGTTGATGCTTCCTGAACTGCTTCCATATAATGCAATTCCCGGACTCTAATCCAAGTTTTACTGTAAAGAACACAAAAATGCATATTTTACCCTTAACAAGCATCTCCAGGGCTGTTTCAGCAATTGGTCTCTGCACTTGATGCAAGCAGGACAGGCACATGCTGCTATAGCACTGAAAGAGTCAATAGCTATTCTCTCTCTTAGACAATTAGAAGAACAGCACTCTACAAGGATGTTTTGTGACACTAATCTGTGACTTTTCTATTTGCTTCTATAGCAAATTTAAAGATTTAAAGATTTCCCAACCTCTCTCTACATTCAAAGGCTGTTTATGGAGTCCATTTCTGAATGGGTATGAAATGGCTATGAGAGGACTTAGATGTGAATAAAAGTTACCTCAAGAAATAGACCTAGATTATTTTGCTGTTCAGGAAAGACATGTTGAGAGAGACCAAGTCCTACTTTGCTTTTTACTGAGTGTACTTACATGGTCCTTACTGAGTGCTACTATCTGAAGCAAAATATGGCATGTTATGTAGTCTTCCATGTGCTAGATCTCATGGAAGATAAGCAACCCCTTCTTTCCAATATTTTTACCAGGCATCTGAAAAACAGTAAAAAATTTGATAGCAGAACATTTTCAGTGGAAGGCGTACTAACTCCAGAACTTCCTTTCTTCTGATGGATGGAGATCCACATACAACAGCTTCAGGACATATTGATTTGCTCAGATCTTACTTAGCTGTTAGGAATAAGTCAAAGGGACTTTTCAATGCTCTGAGTTACTAAATTAAATTAATCTGAGCTACGCTATGGGGTTTTTTTTACTTTCTTAGACACAGAGAATCATAGAAGTGTTGGTTGCATGGGACTTCTGAAGGTCATCAAGCCTCCCACTTGAAATGGGACTATTGCCAACACTAGATCAGGTCAGCGATGGATTTGTCTAGCTGAGTCTTGAAAATATCCAAGGACAAAATTTCCTCAGCCTCTCTGGGTCACTTCTTCTAACCAGCACTTACCTCCCAGAGAAGAGTTTTTCTAATGTCCAGTACGAAGCCTCTGACCCACAATCTGCGGCCATTGCCCTCTGTTAGGTAGCCTGGCACTACCTAGAAGAGTTTAGCTCTGCTGCCCTTGTAACAGCTCTTCACACAGTTGTTGGCTGTTATTAGACTGTCCCTTTGCCTCCTCTTCTTCAGACCAACCATGCTCAGATCCCTCATCTTCCCCCCATGTACGGTGTCATCTAGGTGTCTGACTCTTTTGGTGTCCCTCCACTGGAGCTCTGCAGCTTCTCTACAGCCCTCTTGAACTTGGGACAAAAAAACAGAGACAGTATTCTGCAGTCAACCTGCTGGCCACATTCCCCCTAATGTAACTCAGTATGAAATTAGTCTTATTCATAATGAGGGCTCTGTTGCTCACCTTTGGTTTGGCCTTCACTGCAACCCTCAAGTTCCTTTCAGCAGGCAAAAGGTAGTAGGATTTGTCCCTTTGCGGGACACACAGGCAAAATCCAACAAAATTCAATAATCCAGTGATATCTTTCATAAGAGCTAACATTTAGCTCACTCCTACTTTAGCTCACTGTTTACCCGTCCACCTGTATTGTGCCCGAGAACTCATTTTCCTGACTTTTTTCATCCAGCAGCAACAGTGCTGCTGAACATGAACTACATTTACTCATGGTGTACTATGGGAGTAGCTAAGACTGCCCTGTTCCAGTACATGGAGGGACCATGTATCAGCTGGAGGTGCCAGCAGTAGCTCTGCCTCTCTATTCAACAGCAGCCACGTCCACTGACTCCTGGGGACCCAGGGCAGATCCATGATGCATGGCACCAGCTCCTGGAGGCCTCTTTTTCTAGCATCAGTATGGGAAGTAGTAGGAAGAAGGACCTACACTGTCCTGTCCAACTGCATCTGGTGTCTGCATGTGTCTCAGTGCTCCTCTGACTTTTCATGGTCTTTTGTCTTGTAATGTAACCAGGTTGGTTGGTTGGTGGACTTTTGGTTCTGCATACCTGACTACTTATTCTATATGAATGGATCTGCTTATTGGTAGGTCTGTTTATCAACCTGTGTGAAGGCTGTTATCACCAGGGTGTCTGGACAGCAACAGAGAGCTATATTCAGGTCCAGGGGAACTTGACCAATGTCAGTGAAATTCCAGTAAGTATCAATTTGGCATTTGTGACTGCAAGAAGCAAATTACAGACAGCAAGATGCATTCATGTTTTCTAATACAGGTGAAAGGGAGGACTAAGTAAATTTTGAATAATTTCACAGTTGGTTATTCAGCAGAATGCCATGTTCTCTTCAAGCCTCAGGTAAATGTTACATGCAGAGCATACCTGTTCTTAGTATTTTTTCATTCTTCTCTTTCTGTTCCTTTTCACAACAACAAACTTTAGTAAACAAAGAAAATGGGGTTCATTTTACTGTGTAATACTTTTTTTTAAGAATTCTAGCAGAAAGGCTTTCTATATTTATGGTTCTATCAAAAAATGTGGCTAAAAATAGAAATTGTTTCCTCTCATCAAGGAATGAATCTGCCAAATGTTATTGCTATAGGAAATCTAAGTCACATTGGGTTACCACCTGACACTATCAAAGCTAAACTACTGTAAACTTTAAAGCAAGAAAAAATGATCAAATTATTACGGGTTTATGAAATATGTTTAGAACCATTTTAATTCCTTTCAGTCCTTCCATAACAGAGTGAAAAGGAAAAAGTTACTCTTCAGTGGAGGAATCTATTGTAGCTCAAAAGGTGTTAAAAATGAAGAAAATCAGAAAAGTTCAGATTCACAACTCAAACATTAAGGAAGGAAGATAACAGTGAGAAGAGCATGGATCATTTTGATACAATCAATTATGCAAAGCATAGATTTAATTTTGGGGTATGCTTGAGCTCAGGATTCTAAATTTACAGCTAATTTCACCATCAGATGAAGTTTTGCAAGATGATCTAACCAATTTGGAAAAGTCTAAGATTCACTAAACATAAAAGATCAACTCTGCCCTTTTAAAAGACCTCTGTTGATCATAAATCATTTGGTTAAATTTGATCCTTTATATACGTAATTTTCATAAATATCGTTCAACCAATATAGATATCCAAGCTGCTGAGAAATCTTAATGAACCAGAAATCATAAAGTAGAAAATAGAAATATCATCCCCTATATATTTTTTATACATATATATGTGTGTGTATATACATATGAACACAGAATTTTATTTATTATATAAATTAAGCCACCAATTTTGAAAGTAATTCCTCAGAATCAGTCATAAGTCTTTAAGCACCCACCAAACCATATCCATGTGGTCTTCAATTCATTCCTCCAGTTTCGTCAGGACGTCTGCATTTGGCTAAAGCTGAGGAGCAGTGTCTGCATTTTCTAAATGCTCAGCATGCCCTTTATTTATTTGGACTCTGTCTTCTTGGCAGATGGAGAGGCTGCCTCAACTATTTGGAGAATTTAAGGCAAGGACACTGGCATGGGTGTCTCCATGAGCTCTGGGAGCTAATGCAGCTGGAAAGGGTGTCCCAAATTATTTTGGGACTTGTAGATCTCAAGTTATCACCATGTTACAGACTACATCTACAAGTGAAATTTACAGTACTCCCTCAATTAGGAGCAAGCACAGGTAATCAGGCAGCATCCTGGCCAGCCAGCCATGGCTACTGATTTGACTTCTGGGACTGCATCACATAGTGTCCAGCCTAGTAACTGATGCTTGAGAAATAGGATACTTTTTTATTCTGGCCTAATTCTGTCCCTGAAGGAGTATGGTGGGAGCCAATAGCATTTCTGCAGGAAGAATATGTTTCATAGAACAACAGTGTTAAATGTGAAGTGTCCTATCCATTGGCCACTATTGCTATCCCAGCTAGACCAGCATAAAGGTGAAGTAACCTCTGATCTCTGATGCAACAGCTGGAGCTGATCCATAAAGTGTTAGTAAAATAGAAAACAATATTGCAAACCACATGTTGGGTGTTACAGTGCTGTGGTTGAAATTCAAAATTCATTTGTGCAATTTTGCATCTATATCTGTTTCTAATCAGTTGACACGTGTTGCATGGTGTATCCTGACTGGGAAAAGGTAAGTAGGTTAGAAGGAAAGGATGTCTGGAAATTATTAATGCATTCAAGCTAGTTCCCTACAAATCAAGAAATATATTCTCTGACTGATGATGGTAAGATTATTTTTCTCTACTAGGAATGCCCATCTTTCCTAGAAGACAAGAGTCCAATTGTAATTAAGAATACTCTGGTCTAATATCAAGTAAGGATAACAGTATTTCCCAACATTTTTATATCCTTTTTTTTAGGTCAGTAAGAGCAATATGATGGTGTTGAATTTGTTCACAAAAGAATCTACAGTAAGACTCACAGTGTTTTTAAGTCACAGCAAAACATCAATAGTCTTATATTTTTAATAATGATCTTATTTGCTGTAATCTTGGCAGCCTTGATGCATATTAGTTTCATTGCTGACAACATCAGTGGAGCCAAAATATTTACTGTAGGTGGGTTCTGGTTAGTTTAAGTGGAATTTGTGGGGTCACAATATATCTATTTCTAATTTTAGTATTGTTGTTTTGGGACCAGTGCTGTGTATAAGCCTAATTTGCTATATGTTTGTAGTAAATTTATGTGAAAAAATACACACTCAAACAAAAAATAATGATTTTAACCTAGTCTGTGCCTCATACAATATTCACTTTCACTTTTCATTCTCCTCTTGCTGATGGAGTGCTTCTGCTATTAATGACAAAACTCCTGTTGATGATGCTAAGATCAAGAGAGAAGCTGTTTGGCTTTATGGCAAGCATGGGGATAACTGGTTGATTTTTAGGGGCCTGACAAGAGAATTAACACAGAAGAAAGTGGGCAGGCTTAGGCTGACCTACTCTGCGGCAAGCATCTGCCTTACACGCGGGTGATAAAGGGGCAGAGGGATGTCATGCAGGTAACAATTTTACTCCTTTACAGATTGGTGATTCCTTTCCCAGTGGACTCCCTTAAAATAAAAGTGTGAAGTACTGGAGAGAAGTGGTGGTGTTGACAAGCATGGAAATTACCCTGTTGCTTCATAAAGTCCCGAAAAGGGGAAAACCCACCTTAAGGAGAGAGAGTGGCCACTCCCTTGATAACAGGTAAATCTGACCTGCTGTTTTCAGCAAGGTACATGTTGCTGGAAAGCCTTAAGAAATGTCAGCCTAATGCCTTGCTCTTAAGTACTGACATTTTTTCCTTTGCATGATTATTCTGATAAAATCTGTGTGACTAGTTTTACACAAGCTTTTAAATAAGGAGGCATAACACCTTAGGTTTCCCAAAAAGCAAACACTATCGTCCAAGGATTCCTTGCCAGAGGGCACAAAATTCCCAAAGGCTCACTCATCCCAAAAGATGCTCAAGTCCTTCCCAGGTCATAGTAAGCCAAAGAGTGAACTGTGTTCACTAACCAATCAGGGTTTTCTTTAAATTGTTAGTTATTCACTACAGGCAGCTATTTAGCAGCACTTCCTTTGTAAATGAAACAGGTTATAAAGTCTAAATCCCGTGAGCTAAGGCTCTCAGATCCTGTCCCTGCTTCCGTCATTGGTCTAATGCTCTATGGACTTAGGCAGGCCACTTGAGAGCATTTTAAAAGCTTTGATGTAATTTGTTTGACAGAAACTACGATCTCTGTTATTATCGTAATTTTCTGAGATGCTGACGTCCTACCTCTTTTCTTTACTTTTTCTCTGAAAACTGAACTGTTTATTTAGGTGCCTGTGTAATAACAATGTCTGTTTTCAGACTTGCCATGCTGAAAATATTGCCTTGCAACTGGAGATGTTGAAGCAGTTTTCCTACATTACATGCTGGTAAGGCAGTAGCAGGCCCGCGAAAATAATACTGAAGGATATTTTTCAATTTACAATATGAAGTTGAGACCTTCTTACCTCACTGGGGCAAAATAAGGTTATCACAGCAGCTGTCCTTCCTGCTTATAGTTTCAAATTTTTCCCCTGCCAAACTGACAGTAATTGCAACCTTATCATTGAGATACCTCTGAGGAAAATCCTTCTAAACATTAAAACATTAAAGGGGCAGGGTTGGTAAGTTTCCTTTCAAGCATAAAACCAGAGGACTGTCTTTCAAACCCAATTTACCTCTATGGTATGAGTTAAAAATCAACATGATTTTACATGAGTCAAAGCATGTCTGCAAAGAGCAAAAGGTGGTATTTCTGATTCCTGCCTGCACTCCTTCGTTTACCAAGAGGGAAAAGAGCATTTTCCAAGCAAGCCCATAACACTTTGGGTATCCAATTTTGTATAGTTTTTGCTGCCTGGAGAGCGGAGGAGAAGCCTGCAGACTGCAGAACAGCTAGCATAGGGCTGTGATTTAATGTATGCCCCTACAATGCTATTGCCAATGTACTTTTTAAATTACATCAGTTGAGCCTTGTTTACATGCTCATGCTTTACCAAACAAACCTCGGTGAACCAGAGGCAGCCTGTCTTTCACCACCTAGCATACCCCACTGAAATGCAACTTCCCAGTTTTAGCAATATATCTTTTAATTTTGATTTTAGCATCAGACTGAATATGATCAAATCCCCTCCAGCTCCCAAATGCTCCTCTAGCTGTTCACTGTGTTTTCCTGCTGGAGCCACAGCCTGATGCACATTCTCAGACTTGCTGATGAGTCACCCGACAGAGGAGGACGCAGGGATGGAGCCTGCCCACTGGCCCGCGCAGCTGAAAACCAATACTGGTTGCTATTTAGATCAACAGTAGAAATGCCAGTGTATTTGCAACATTTTTAAGGATGGCTTAGGAAGCTAGAAGTAAAAAAAAAATATTCTCCTTCCCCAGTCTAAAGCTGGATTTGCAGTGTTTACAAACAGCTGTTGCAACAGCCCCAAGCTCCAAAGAAATATGTGACACATCTGAGAATCTGACAGTCAAACCCAGCATTTGTTCCAGTGCATCCCTTCTAAGGCTTGGCGTAACAGGAGACGTGGTCCTCCTGGTATTTGTCACTGTGGCAGCTGTGTGCATGGCAGTGGCAATAGCTATGTGGTTACTTGCTCCGATACTTACTGCAGCAAGTAGAAAGCGAGCCCGCAGACACAGGAATTCAGACAGCCCTTGCTGCAGCCAGCAAAGACCGGGGAGAGAAGCCCACTGCAAAAATAATTATATGAATAAAGGAATAAATAAAAAGATTCAGCAGGGGTCCACGTAGCAACATGGGTATTAAAGGCAACAACACAGGGCTTGAAAACAAGTGTTGCAACAGCCCCATGTCTTGCTTCAGCGAGGTTTTAGGAAAACAGCAGTCCCACATTGACCTGTACCCTGCACCTCCGCTTCACCATGGCTGTTCCTTCACCCGCTTTCCTGCTCGCTCTGAGATCCTGCAAAGAGAACTGGCATTTGCAATCCCTGCTGGGGCTAAAGGCGAATACAAAGACCTAAGATCTCTTCCCCAGAGTACAGTACAGTGTTAGGAGCAGAAGCAGCCACAAGAGCCACACCATTTTGTTTCAAGAAAACACTACACAAATGATGCAAAGTGTACACAAAACTACACGGCAGCTGTTTCTTTAAGAAAACGCTTCAGAACAACTGAGCTGTGTTCAGGTGAGGGATGATTTTCAGTGTACAGAACGTGTTAGGAGGGGAAATGGCTATGCACAAAAAAATACCAGATCTTTCTCAGCTGTTCCCAGCAGCAGCTACTGGGTTAAACCTTGAGGTTCTTGTATTATAAACTTTTGTTCCTAAAACACTCCACATTAATCGATGGTAATGTCCTCTGCAGGTAGTTTGAACTTTTATTTTATATTTTGGACAGGGCTCTTAAGATACCATCTTAAGGTTACATTCTTTATATAACATCAGTGGCTTATGTTTGCACTACCAATGAAACCCTATAGCTTTTAAAACACATGGAAAAAAAGATGCCTGGCATTTTTTACATAAGTAAGGTTTAGAGCAAATAGATGTCAGGACTCAGGGATATTTTCACTTTTATCCCGTTAAACTTTACAAGTTTTAGCTGTGCTTCTGAATTCTTCAGAGAAGCTTCGAAATTCACAAGTTCATACAATTCACAGAGCATCTGTTGTGAAAAATAAAGAGATTGTGACTTCTAATTTAAATAACTGAGATTTCCATTATTAAAAATAAAATCCTTGTTATTTAAAATAAAGCCCAGAATAGTCAGCATGGGAGTGGCATAAGAAAATCTAACTTAGAAATTTCAGAATAAGCAGGGAATTGATATGAATTGGAGGACTCTGTGTAGCCCATTAGAATTATCTCCATGTGCATGTGCAACATGAAATTAGAAATTAGGTATCTAGCTGCCATTGAAGCCTGCAGGAGTTATGCACCAAGGCCTGGATCCCTAAAGAACCAAAGCACCTATTAAAGTGCCCTTTAAAGTAGCTAAATTCCGATAAAACAAAACACCTAAATCCTTTTCCAGAGCTGTGCCTCAATGACTTTTGGGGATTCTGAAAATCTTCTCATTGTAAAGTATTTAGCTGGGTATCAGAAGAAACTGTTTAATAGATGGAGAGCACAAGGGGAGAAGGCAACAAAACAAGGGAGGTTGGGGAGGGACAGAGGACCTGCTCTTGGCAAAGGAAACTTCTGAAGAGGAGACTAAGAAGCCTGAAGACGTGGGTGACAGTCAGTGACACGCGAACGTTTCAATTGCATCTGAGTTTTGTTCAACCTTTTGTGCACTGAAAATGAAGAATAAATTTGCATGTATCAAATTCAGTGTGAATTTTGCACAGCCCTAGTTCAATAATTTAAGTTTCCCAAAGATTGCTTTTGTTAACAGCCTCTTGTTGAGTATCTTTCACGCAGAGGTCTCAAAGCTTTATAAACAATGTTCTGTGAGGCTGGTTTTCCTTGACAGATTGCAAATGGGGACATAAAGTTCTATATTTTTGGTCTTGAGTTCCCCGAGATCACCCAGAGGGAAATGGCACAGTTTGGAGGTTGTGCCTCGCAGCTGCAAAATGCCATACCAACAAGGATGTCCTCTCAACAACATGTGTTGGGTGAAGTGTATTGTCATTTATACATGCAAAAATAAGCCCCAAATAAGGCAATGGTCTTACTAGAGGTCACATATCCTGGGGTGAATTAGTAAGCAAGAGGTCCCTATTATTGCACTATTCTTTGCCAGCCAGGCTATTCTGCCAGATTTCTTACAGGTATGGCAAATCAGGCTTTTATAAGGGCTTCATCCATAGTTTTTTTATTCTTTCTTAAATAGTCCTGTATCACCAGCTGCTTTAGTCATGCTAAGGGAACACATCAATTCAAAATGAAGTGATGGTATGCTTAGGAGTGTCACCTTAGCAAGGCAGGGACCACTGGTTTAACAACACAAAGGAAGTTTTTAGAAAGGTGTTTTAAAGGTATAAGTGGACTGAGGAAAGCACCACCCTAAAAGGATGGGGACAAGTAGCTTGTGGTCAGCTTAATGTGGCTCTGACTGCAGCCCACCATTTTAGCAGAACATTTTGAACCATGCAGAAAAAACCCCAACCTCAAAGCCTCTTATCGTTTGAAGAAACAATACCTAAATAAAGGTGCTAGGCTTTATTGCTGTTTTTTGCACTTCTGCACTGTGTCTAAAATATTCCCTTTGGTTACCACGTGAGCAGCAAATTATGTGAAGATTTTTGCCCAAGGTTTCAGGGACATCGCTGTATCTCTGCCCTATCTCTACCAAAGCTTCCTACAGTCAACCTATAGCACTCTTTGCGATTGCAAAACTTTGTTGTACGCATAAGCCCCCATGTCTCTATAAATGTCTCATGTCTCACCCAGGCCAGGTGCCCACAGCAGACCACTGTCCATTTCAGTTGCTGTAATTTTCAGGTTTGAGAGATAAACATTAGATTCTCAGGGTTTGGGCTTCTCTTCTTCATTATTGCTTCCTAAGTTGTCATGGTTATCATTTGACACCCTCTCCAAATTCTTTTTCTATTTAACAACTCTTGTACTCTCTTTTTTTACCCTGAATAAACAGGCTGCTTGAAACTGGAAGGGGGGGGGGGGGGGGCGGGAAGAGAACATTTGTGTGCAGAGAAAAACATTCACAAGGGGCTGAAAGACATTTCTGACCCACAAAAAACCCCCCACAGACTAATAGACTGCATGCCGTGACCAAAATGTCACTATTTTTAAGGTGTCTGACTTATACCTGCCTTGCATAATGGTCACTCTGAAAAGGATTTGGCAGCCAGTTGACCACTAAGTATGAAGCTGATTTTTTGTATTATTTTTATTTGTTTTACATTGTGGTTAGGCTTTCAAACTTTTTCAGGGCGGGAAGGGAGAGGTGGGGGGAGGGAATGGTGAAGACAGAGAGGGAGAGAAGAAGAAATAACCTAAAGAGATTCAGAGAGATAGAAAGTTAGAAGGACAATTTACACACACAGACAACCCACATAGGCACACCAGAGAATTCAAAAATAGGATAGCAGAGAGGATTCATAAACAGCCCCTTGAAAACGCGCGCTCCCTTTTCCTTAGGAAAACACGCTGTCTCTCCGAGGAGCATCCCGAGCACAGAGCGCTGCAGATCTGTCATTACAAGGTGTGCTGGTGCGGTGACTGTCTGCAAACTTGGCTCCAGCACCGCTCAGCCCGGCTCCTCTCCCTGTTAGCTCAGCAATTTCCCAGTGGTCAGCCCGTCTTGCCATAATCACACGCTGGCGCCACAACTGTACGCTGTACCTTGTAATGAATGTGTACTAAAATATACCAAACCGCTCCGATTCTGGAGCAGCCATGACCTCAGACTTGACAGCTCAACACCATATTTGCTTATATAGTGTACCTGATAAAAAGGATGCCAGCTGCAATGAATGGAGCATTTTCTCTCCCTCTCTCTCTCTGTCTGTTAATTTTATGGTACATGGAGTATGAATTATTTCACTCTCATTCCACTCTTTCAATGGGTTTAAGCTGGGAGCTTCTCTGGGTTACCAGTAGTTAGAAGATGGTCTATGTGAAACGTGGGTGCCCAGAAAGATAAAGTGCACAGAGGGGAGATGTTTTGGAAAACACTTCTCTTAGGCAGAGGAGAAAAGTTTCTGTTTCTTCTACAGTTACACACTTGTCCTTCCAGAACATGGGTTTTGCATCCATCTAGGAGTGAGTTATGTTAAATCATGTAAAGAGCTGATGTCTCTGTCAGACTTTGCTGTAACTCATAAATAAAGGTGCCCTGAGCTTTAGACCCCCTCCAAATGTAAATTAAATATGATTTTCCATTGCAGAAAGGCTCAGATTTCACAAGCCTCATTCAAACTCAGCAGTACTCTCTTTTTTCCCATTGCTTTCCTGTTATCAAGGGCAACAAGCCACAATATTAGGGCCTGTATCATATCTAACAATTAAAAAAGCCCAACAAACAAAACACAGAAAATCCAAGCAATGATGTGCAGGCTGACTGAGATTAAATTCAGGTAGTTTTCTGCAGCTGTTCTGTCATGTTTTGCATGCAGTTAACATGAGGAAGCTTTGAACCCAATTTTCAAAGTATTTCTCTTTTTTTTCCTTTTTTTTCTTTCCCACAGACGCGTGCTGGTAAAAGAGCCATAATTCACAAGAGAAGGTTCCTAAAAGCACCTTGCATTTTGGTAATATTAGCTAGAGCAGCTGTTATCATAATCCTACTACAGCAGTAGTGATTTGTCATCATTAAAGAAAAAAAAAAGGTTAAGGAGTCTTTACAAACCTGCATTCACAGTATATTTTGCATTATAATTTTATCTAGCTTTGATAGAACACTCAAAATGCATTAAGTTTTTTGTTTTGTCTTGGTTTTGGAGAACAAAGTCATGTTCCAAGTTATTTTAGAGGCCTTGGAAGGTACAATGCAAAGCACAGCTTTTCAGGGTTTCCCATCAGGTGGAGCACAGTGTGGGTCCACACAGCTTGCCTTGCCTTGGTAGACCATTTTGCTCTCAGTAAGAAACTCTTGCCAAACTTTCTCCACTATAAAATGCACTACTGATTTTTCTGCCATTTTTCCTTGGTGAGACCTGTAGGTTTACTGCCAGCCTTTTTCAATTTAGAAGCATCAGATGCAGTGTTCTCCTCACGTAAAACCCATACCCGTTATCTGAACTATATGAAGACGAGCAGGCAGCTGGGACCTGAGTCTTGTAATTTGTAAGAAAAGTTCACAGCGGAGGAGTTCCTCTTGACTTACAGTTGCGTAAGGGAGAGCGAGTTCAGGCTGGGGACCTTAGTGTGCCTTGGTATGACCCCGAAGGATGAAGTGGCTTCCACTGGGGTGGCATTGCCTCTGGTCTGACTGCAGTCTGTGAGGTATGCATTTCTAGGGACAACTGAGAGGGTTGTCAGCCTTTCTGTAAGGGTTTTTGGTGTCTCTGGCCATGGGGGACAGCTGAGGTTGAGCCACCTCTTGCCTGGGAGCAGCCTGGGTGGAGCAGGAGCTGGTGGTCCACCTTTTTTCATTCCACCAGTGCAAAGCTGCAGCAACTCAATTGAATTGGTTTTAGAGCTTCTTTGTACATGGAGGCATACAGTGGTAAAGAACCATTCTGGCTGCCTTTGTTCATTCATTCAACCTGCTTAGGTCAGCAGAAGGACTGTTTCGGTGAAGATAAGTTAGGGCAGCCTCACGGTGGAGGCAGTAACTCTAACACTGACCTTTCCTGCCTGACTCCTTTGTGCAAGATAGCTCAACTGAGTCTCGCAAACGGTTGGAGCTTTTTTTTCTTTCTTATTTAGATACGTAATTTAGGCAGCACAGCAAAGTGAATGACATTTATGTGAAGTGATATTATTTCTCATATTTTTCCTAAACTTGAAAATTCTGGCATTGATTCCTTGCTCACTTCCCACTGCACTAAACTGGTACTTCTCAGATACTGACAGCCATGCACATAAGGTGAATGAAGATTGAGACAATTGTCAATCTATCCCATAGAAGTGCTGGTGCTTCAAAGTTTTTTGTGCAGACTCTATTCTGATGCTGGTAAGAATTGCTATTACAGTCAATTAAACATTTTCCTGACTGGCTGCTTTCTCTTTGATTGCTTTCTATTTTTGGGGGGGGGAAATAAAGTAAAAATAATTATAAAGTATATTTTAAAATGAACACAAGCAGCTCTATTTGCATGTGAAAAATTATATACTCAGGGGAGAAATAGGCTGAGGTTTGCATTGACAATCTATTTTGGCACAGACCACGCAAAATCACATGGAAGAAGTTTGTATCTGTAAAGGAAAATTTTATAGACACACCAAACTCAAGAAATTGAGTTAAATATCCACAGGAGAGATGCAGAAAAAGCTCAGTGAAGACACGGGCTAACCAGAGCAGCATGAGGACATTGGCGAGACCAGCGACACCAGACTTTTGAAATTCTGACTTTGGTCAACATTTCTAAAGTCGTGGGGTCTCTTTCAGCAATCTGGAACAGCTACAGCACCTCTAAAAAGCCTGCAACATGCTATGCAGATGGATCTGCATGAAGTTAATGCTGAATTGAATTAATTTGCATAGCATTAGTTCTCACAGACTAGTAAGTGTTTTTCCATTCCTTTGTACATTGTAATTCCAGCCAGACACTTTTTTTTTTTTTCAGCTGCAACTTCCCTTCAACACAGCTATGGCTCCATGTCTGACCATTGCTCTCTAATGAACATCAGTTTTCATCATTTCTGTTGAGTCAGCACTCAGAATCAGTGCCCTCAACAAAATCTGGACTTTTCTGTGTTATTTCTACTTCCTTTGTCACGTATGGCACACTGTGATTGCATTACCCTTAAAAAATGTCCCCCTCAGCTTCAGGCTGATGTCCTTTTAACAAGACGCAGCTAGAGAGCTGCGTGGATCTGCTCCGGGGGAGACAGAAGGAAAGGGGAAGAAATGAGAAAAGAACAAGTGAAACTTTCTGCGCAGCCGAGCAGGGAGTTACTTCCCCTCATGCAAAACACAGGAGAAGGCCCATAGCTGGCTATGCTACCGCACCAAAAATTAAAGGGAAAGGGAATAAAGAGAGACCCAAGTCTCTGGACAGAGCTGTCAGGGTGCTCCTCGCATAAAGGATGGGCATGGGATGGACAGTTACGGCAAAGAGAAGCAGCCAGTGCTGGATGGAAACATCAGGCTGACAGGGCTTGAGGTCAGAGCTACAGAGCTGCATGAAGGAGGTGGAGGTGTCACCCAGGTGCCAGAGAGAAGGCCACCTCCTCAAGGGCAGAGGGAAAGGGAGAAAGCTGCTTTAAAGTCATGGGGGCACAGAGGAAAATATTTGAAAAACCAAATTGCAAAGGAACAGGTGCTATTTTTCAAGGACAATAGGTTTAATACTTCCAATAATCCCTCAGAAAGGCTCTAACTTTGCTGATATACAGCAAATAGTTATTTTTTCTGCGTGCAGCCACCACGTTTGTTAGTAGGAGGAAGAGGTATTGAGTAAATACCCCAAGGTACGCTACAGACTATGAGATAGAGATGACTTAACAGATTGGACGCTGAGAAATTGGGCGCTTGTTGCCAAAGCTTGACCAACACGTGCAGGATAACTTGGGCATGGGAGGATCAGCATCTGGGGAGAGAACCACGCTCCTTCCTCACTTCCCAAGGAGCTGTCATAGCTGCAGTCAAGGCTCTGCCATTGCACATGTAGTTGCAAGACGGGTCAGCGAGAAAGCCTGGGTAGCAGGGTCTGTCACCAGAGCTGCAGAGAGCATCTGACAGACGTGGTGAAGCAGGAGATGACGGCCCATCTCTTCAAGAAAGGCAGCCGTTTGAACCACCTCCCACCCCCCCCCGGGAAAAAACCTGAATTAGAAGATGTGGGAAGTCAGGGAGAGAAAGTCAAACAACATAAAGAAAGAGAGAAACAGAAGGTTATGCCTAGTGCCAAAGGGAAGAAAAAGACTAAGCCTTAAGCTAAGAAGGGGGGAAAGGCCAGGTCTGCATTTACAGGGAAGAAAAAGAAAAAGGTTTGAGCACAAAATCAAAAGGAAGGAAAAGGACAAGCTGAAAGCCAGAGGGGGAGAGAGGGCAAAAATAAAGTCAGAGAGAAGAAAGAAGTACAGTGTGTTAACAGAGAGCCTGCTGAATAGGAGGCAGGATAATTCTCTCAAAAGTTAAAAATTTGATCTCCTCGTGTTTTCAACATACCCAAGCATTTCTGTAGTTAAAAATGGGAACTGGGCTAGAACGCACAGAACATGTTATAATCTGCTTATCTCAGTACACTTGAAAGCAAAGCAGCCGTTTGTGTCACTTCCATGACATTACTAATACTGTGTCTTTTGTATCCACAAGCAAATCTTGGCACAGCTTGGCTCTGGCTTGCAGCATGGACACAAGAAGAAGAAAACATATTAGGGCCACAGACACTCAAAAGTGTGAACAGTTATGTTCCTAGAAACCTGGATTTTGTTGGATCACTGGCAATGTGCTTAGAGTAAAATAGTAATTTGTCATAGTGAGAAAAATAAAATATTATACAAGACAATGACAACTCAAATATTTACAGGTGAAACAAGTAATAAAGGCGGAGATGTTGTCAGATCTAAAGATAAACAGAGAACTGACAATTTTAAGTGACTAACATAAAATTACAAGAGTAAACATTCTACCTAAGAAGTCTAAATTCATCTGCTGCGAAGCCAGGAATATGCAAGTACTGCACATGCTACTTAGGAGGAGTCTATTTATACCTAAGAAGAGAATACAATAAAGTTCCTAGCTGCATGCTTTATCCTGGCAGAAAATAGAAGGACACATAGCTCCTCTGGATGTTTCTTTAGAAGATGACTTTGGAAAGTGTTTGATGAAGGCACGCTAACTGTCAGTTTCATTTGCTACTCTGCTATTGAGCACAGTGGACAGACTGCAGTATTAGAGAGCAACATACAGTAGGCTTCACGAGAAATGTGCCTTTATCTTCAAAGTAGCAGATTTATTGATTTTAATAAGTAGAAAATATCTACCCGGACATTAGACAAACACAGACTCAACACAGACTGAGGAAAAGCTGATAATTGTATTAAACTGACTGAGTTTTTGTTACATGTGCTTGGGAAATTTCCAATATCACAGAGTGCCAAAAGGCCTGCTTGTGAGTCTGACAAAAATCCCACAGAACTAAACAAGATAAATATTATACGATTTTTCTCAGACACAAATTTTACTGCATTGCGTAAGTATAAGGGCAGGTTTCTGCAAACTTGCTTGGGCAATATAACGCTTACCTTTGTGGGTAGTTCTGCTATTACTGGGACTGATGTCTATACAACAGGCGCTGTACCTGAACACTTGCAGAACATAGCCCATCTGTAACGCTGGGAAAAACGCTGTAAGGTTGTCCCCCAGGAGCAATGGTCATGACTGCAAGGTCTTGTTTCCTTCAGGGTTCTAGGTCTGTGTCTAAAAGCAGGCTTGATGGGATTAGCACATTATAAAGCTCTGTAGGGATGGATAATGAGGATTTCTGCTCACATTTCCAGTAAGTAGTAAGAGTCTAACAAGGTTTATGGAGCTAGTGCAAGTGGAATTTTAGAAGCTTTTGCTTTAGTGCATGACCAGATGGTGGTGAAAAGAAGAGTGGTCGGGCTTCCGCGGTGGAAACTGTGACTGACTGGGTGATGAAATAAAAGCATTTGGGAAAGGAGAGTGGGAAGGCACCGGACTGCGATAGCTTGGAGCCGAAGGAGTAAGTTTGGGGTAGAGGCAGAGAAGTCTGCACCACTACAGCAAACTTCAGAAAACTGCTACATGTAGGAGCTCTGTTTCACTGGTGGCACAGCTAGAAAGTATGTACTGTAGAAGGCACAACTCTGAATTGTGGGAAGTAAGGCAGGCATAAGGACACACGCAGAACAAGGAAAAAACAAAAAACAAAACATCAAGAGGCTTATTATTAAATAAGCATCCTTCCTCCAATCTACTAGGTGAGGTGGAAGTCATATAAAAAAAAAAGTGATCATGTCATTAAGGCAGTACCGTATGTGTCTGTATATATCCAAGGGGATTGAATTCAGTGTGCATAAGGTGCCTAAACTCTTCCAGTGCCTTGCTGATGATCATTCAATATTTTGAATATTGTGCTTTTTATGAAGCTTGCATGAATGCATGTGTATGCATGTGTAATTAAGTGTAAAGTAAGATCCCCCAGAGGTAAGGAGAGATCTCTGAGAGCTGATCCAATGGCTCACTAGATCTAGTTCAAACCTCAGGGCTGATCCTATGCCTGCAGAAATGAAAGGGAGTGCACACAGTTACTGGTATACATACGCCATTGTACTGGGGTGTCTAAGTCAGTTGAGAGTGGGGTCTGAGCACTGAGGACCCTCCTTTTGGAACAAGTCCTGGGACGTTTGCCCCAGGATGTTTCAGAGACGTGAAAGAATGGTGCAAATAGAAGGGTGACTCTAATCTTAACTTCTGGCTTTCGTAGAGGGAGGAGGCCAGATGGTGTGATTAAAGGGCAGAGAGTGTCAAGGTCATCCATAATTACCATAATTTTGCATTTCTTGAGCTATTTCAGTTTGTGTCATAACATTAATGTTATTTAAAGTACACTCGTTTGTTGCTTGTTTGATTTAGAAAAGAGATGAAATTGCAAATTTAAGAAATATATCCAAATTCCTGCAGTATTCAGAGGACTCCAGACCTGCAGCTCCGAGCCAGCCTCTGAGGAGGTAGGGCCAGCAAGGCAAGCAGACTTTGAACCAAGGCTTCACTTTGGCTTTATACCTCCTCTTCTCTTGTTTCTTTCACAGAAGCATGAGTAGTGGAGAGGGTTTTTCTTTTTCTTTCTTTTTTGAATCAGCCGAGTGAAACAGCACAAACAGCTAGCTGTTTTCCAGGGCTTGCTCTTTCTACACATTCTCTGTTTTGTATTTTAATGCATGTTAAGATGTACAGTTATTACTGTAAGCCTTGACATGAGCTATAAGCATGTGCACCTACAATTTGAGCACCTCACAATGCTTGTTATGGAAAAAAAGGTTTTACAACTTTCATTTACTAGGTACCAGGAGCTTTTTCTTTCATGGAGTTGAGACCTCTGAGCAATGCTCAGCATCCTTTCTGTGACCGATCATGCCTGTCACAGTGGTCCTGTCTTTAGCAGGTGGTGGGGAGTGGGACAAGTTGTTGCAGACTGTGATCCACTGGTCTTACTCAGGCCAGGAAGCAGGTCTGTGGGTGGAAAGTGGAAATGGTGGTCTTCTCAGCAGAATAAAGGAAGTCTCACCAGAAGACAATAACCGAAAGGAAGTGCATATGGAAACATCCCATCACCCACACCGAACTGCAGTAAAACCTCATGCAGCTGAAGGAGGTTTATGGGCTCTTTGAAGCATAGCCACCCACAACTGTCATCAGACCAATCTGTGTGGTTTTTTTTTTTAATAGTACTTTGGGTTTTTTTCCCTCCTTTTTTGATTGGCAGGCATAAGGTCTAATCTTCATGTATGTGTGTGTATATATATACATAAAGAGAGAGAGAAAACATGCAGGTTTTTGTCCTTTAGCCTGTTGTGTTCTAAAATAAGGTGAAGGGTATGTTCCACAAAATAATTTTATTTACCCCAAAACTGAATGAAAAAGTCCCCAGAGATATCCCACAAGTGGGACTCCCGCCATGGTCGAACATTTAAGAGGAGTTGAGTCACAGTCATGGTTTGGCTCATACAGAAGTCATGATCTTTCTCCCTTGAAACTAACCTCAGCTGGCATCAGCAGAAATACAATCAAGTTGAAGTGAGATTTCACTTTTACAGTCTGGGGCCAAATCTCCATTTGTTCTTGTTTCTTTCTGCAGTTTTTATTTAAAAGCTGACCCTTGAATGGCTGAGTATGGGGCTCAGGGGTTGAAATGCTATAGCTGGATGAAATGTTTTCAGCTAAGTGTATGGCTAGCCTGCTTTAAGTTTCATCTGAAGAACACTGCTCAGATGCAGTTTTCAGATAACTATAATCCCACCTTTGACGAATTCAAGTGTGGTAAACAGAAAGCATAAGTTGTTGACACTTCTTTGAAAAATTTGCATTTTATTTAATATGTTTTGTCCCCTTCCTGTATGATTTTTTGTGTATTTGCATTCAGTGCCGCTTATTGACATAAGGTCCAGCTAAAAATTGATTTTAAGTCATTCTCTAAGAAACTGTTCCTGTTCAGTGGAATGAGCAAGTATGTGAATGAATGAAGTGCTTAAACCCAACAGGTATGCACCTTAACTGGCTTGTTAAAAGAGACATGGCCTCAAAAGCACAGTCGTAAAGAAGAAACACAGCATGTTTCCATCCATCCAGAGACCAGGAAAGCTGCCATCTGACAGGGATGCCTAACATATGACAGCAACAGCTAACACTAACACAAGCCATCCTTTTCTCTTTCCATCCTTTCCAAGTCCCTCTGTCTGCCACTGCACATGCCCAGACACAACCCAGCTCCTCAGTGCAGGGTATGTTGGTTCCAAAATCTTGCTCTGCTCAACATGGTATACTGTGCTACACAGTTCAGGCAGTAAGGGGAGGCCGCTGCAGTCAACTATTAGGAAATGGAAATGCATAATGTGGGACATGATAGCAATGGGGCCAGGATCATGCCTTAGAGATGTATGCAGAAATATGTAGTCTTCTCAGACTTCACAAATCATATCTGAAGTCCTTCTGATATGATGCAGTCCAACCTAGGCATTGGACTGCAAGGATTGAAAGACACCATCAAAGAAGGTTTTTCTTCGTTTATTTAAGGTCGTGTCAATAAAAGGCCAAAACCGCCTGAAACTCCCAACAGGTCAGGTCACTCCAGTTATCTTAAGACAGAATACGAGCAAAGCAAGGGAATACAGTGTTCAGGCTGAGTGTCCATTCTCCAACATGGCAGGCACCTTGCACCACATGATCGGACCCTGTTCACAGCAATGCATGTGAGCCTGTCCCTCTCCCTCGGTGCCCGCTCTCTTCTCCTCTCACAACCCACACGTGCCTGTGCCAGGGTCTCCACTGGCAATGGATCTGATGATGCAAGCAGAAGGAGCAGGTTGATAGTTTGAAAGTGGGGGCTGGGAAAAGAAAAAAGAAAAAAAAAAGAGGAAAAAGAAAGGTCTTCCAATTGCTTACGATTTTCAGTTTGCCAAGCAATAAACAAAACCCCCAGAGCCGCCAGCTCCTTCAAAATTGCCATTTTTATCTGCGCTGCTCCACCAAGCAGCTCGGAGTGGTACCCGCAGTACCCTGACACAAAACCACGGGAGGGTGTGGTTCCTGCTTCTGCTGGGCGCAGAACAGGGAAGCTATTTATTTCGGGTGCATCTCTGTTCAGTGAGTCATGTTTCAACTGGAAAATTGGCCACAGCTTTCTCGCAGATCTTTGTTGCCAGCAAAGCTGGCATGTTACCCAATTCCTCCCAGCTCCCTTTCTCCCCCCACCCCCCACTCCCTTCCCCAGCTTGGGCTGCCTTTACATTGTTAGAGCCCCCGTTTAATAATAGTCATTGTTCCATGTTAACCTTGAGAGTTGGGGAGAAAGGACAGTGAAGGGCATAGCTGTGTGCTATAATGAGCATTTGGTGCTATAGCAGGTGGGAAAGGCTTTGGGGATCTGGGCAGATTAGAAAGAGAGGGGGCTCTAGCAGATGTTGAAGCAGGATGATGTATTGCTGTTCACTCTGGGATTCAGACAATACCAGCACAAAAGTAGAACAGGGAAACGGGGAAAAAAATTGATCCCTTCTGATACAAACTGGGCTAGAAACCAGACATGCTTGAAAGTAAGCATTTAAAAAAGACAAATACGTTTCCAGGCCCAGCACCTTCTCCTCTCTGTGACTGCCAGACTTCTCTTTTAAAACACCATCTCAGGTTTGATTTATTTTACATTAACTTAAGCCTTGAAGCGTTACATACAACTTCTCCTTCCTTTCCCCTCCTCCCAGGCAGAAGCTGGAAATTAATGCGTCTGAACTTCGTCCTCTGCAACACACACCTCACAGTCAGCCCAGACAGGACACATACAGCAGCTGTAAATAAGGTCTCACATACACACCAAAGGTCAACAACACTTAGAAATCTAAAATGCTTTCTTCAGTTCTTATTGCGACACTTCCAAAATCTTTTAATGGCATGATTCCTAGTCTCATTATCCCATAAAGCATAGTCAACCTCAAAAGTAAATGTCACACTATTGCCTATAAGCTAGATAACTACATTAAAAATGTATGTTAAGATGACTAAAAAACAGATCTTAAATGGTGAAACTTTGTCTTATGGAGGACTAACACCTCAAGAGGCAATGGTGCATCTGTTGTAATAAATAATCTGCAGGAGATGAAAGAAAGTCAGGCTTAGCTTTGACCTTGATTTTCTGGAATGCAAATCAAAGTGAGATACTGGGTGCACAGCACATTGAAAAGTGAAGTTTTTTAAGGCAGATACCTAAATATGGATATAGGACCTTAGTTTTGGAGTCCCACTAGAGTTGAAAATCTAGGCCCAATTTCTGTTTCTGTTTGCAAAAATGTTGTCAAGAAACTCTCATCTTTCTGAAGTTTACTAGATAATTAAAATTGTTCTCTGTGAAATAATTTCTGATCAGCAGATCATCCGCTTTTGCATTCTTTACATGTGAGTAATATACAAAATCTGGGTTACTCAGTCTTGACTGGCACTGCTCTGTGCACTGACTAATGATCGCATCTGAAGTTATTGCTGTAAAGGAGTTTATCTGCAGACTGTCCCATAGACAGCCATGGGTCAGGACAGGTGGTTGCTGAGAAACAGCTCAGGCCAACGCTTCCCAGCATCCTGGAAATCCTTCAGCCGTCCCTGATTTCTGACGTCAGAAGGCTGCCAAAAACCCCAGCAACAACACCCTTCCCCATCAGAAGAAACACAATAAAATAACATAGGATATTACTATAGCTATTATCCTTAGTGGGGTTGTCTATCGAGGGGGGAAAATACTCTGATTCCTACAGGCATCAGCGTTAATATTTAGATGGCCAAAAACCAGCATGTAACAGGAATACGTGGGAACAAAAGGAAAATAGAACCAGTTGGTAATAGTTTATAGCAATTTCAAGCATTTGTAAATCCAAAGTTGAGCTGGAATTAGCAAGGGCTTTTCTGATAAATATCAGCCAAAGCCTTCCTCCTCCAGCAGGAGCTGTCTGCTATCCTTCTCAGTAATTGCTGGCCAGCGGAGGTTGTGCCGGTGGTCTTGTTACCGCTCCTGCCCTTGAGGCCCTGCAGGTGATGGCATCCTCCCCTCCCAGGCTCCTTTCTCCTGGAGACAAAGGGATGCGGTGTCACTCTCCAGTGGGAGCAGAGGGTGAAAGTGCAAGTGAGGTTTTCTCCCTCGTTACATATCTACGCCTAAATACATTTCTTTTGTGAGTTTACCTGGCAACAGCAATCCCGTGCCTCAATTAGCCGATTCCAATTAAAAAAAACCCCAAAACACACCAGTTCAGAGAAGCTTATCACCTTATTCTCATGGAGTGCCCTGTTCATCCCCCCCATCCTGATAAGTGCCAGTGCATGGAAAAATCAACTCTTTTTGTGACACTCATCCCCTTTGTGGCACAAACCTTGTTCACATCCACATGTATTCTCACATTTTATATGCTTTTTTGTTCATGGCTGGGAAAAAATTATGAAGCATGAAATTGAGGTAAATTAATAATGCTTAACAATGCTTTACATGTCAGTCATGTTTTTTATGAGCAATTGCATTGCATGATGAGCAGCACTCAAAGGCACAGTCTCCAGAAGACTCTGTTTGTGCCCCCTGTCCCTTGTCTAAACAGACAAGCCCCAAAGTAACAAATAAGATACATATGGGGCACTGAGGAGAAGCCAAGCACTCATGACAAATTTTAATTTGTGTCTTCTTCTAGTATCTAGAGACCTCAGGTCTGGACTGCAGGTTTTGCTAGTATATAGCAAATCTAATTGCATCAGAGTGGGAAAGATCATGGGCAAATGATCACCTCATCTTGTTCTAGTCATTGGCAATTATGTGGCTCCAGGAACATCACTGCACTTTGGTTTAGGCACCAGAATAGAAATCTACTATTTTCTGTTATCCTATATCCACTCACCATCAGCCCCAACAGAGGTGGCTGAGGCCAAGTGCCTCCTTCATTCCAGACGAGATCACCATTATTGCTGGGCTCCAGCGGTTAGGGACAAACACACACAGACACTAATGGAAATGGGTGAGCAAATAAAACTGACAAATTTGAAGCAAAATGGCAAGAGGAGAATTATGGACTCCATTGTCATAGCAGATGTATGTTGCATGGACAGCTCTTTCTGGAGTCAGTGGTCCTTGGACTTCTCTAGAAGTCATCATTTAAGAAAGTGAAAGGAAAAAGGGAAGAGATGACTAATGATGATTGTTAATTGGATCTATGGACACAGCTAAAATAAAAAAAAAAATGCTTGAAATATGGTTTGATTTATTGGTATGCAGGATAAGCTTTGAGCAAAATAAAAAAATATCTCTGAAATGAAAGGGAAATATGTTTCACAGTGGAAAAAAAAAAAACACCACAATCTAGAAGTGCTGACTGGGAATAACAACAAAAGCCAGATGGCATAAAATGGCATCTTTAGGGATTATGTGGCATAAGGAGCTGTGCACAAAAGCATGCTCTGAGTCCTTAAAAATCTATCACCACTTACTGGGCATGCTCAGTGTCCTTAGATACCCACATTAACTTACTTAATGTGCTCTGGCCTTAAAAGCTGGACAATCATCTCTACCATTTAAGCTCTCTGCCCTTAGTTATCCTCGGCAGTTCATCAAGCTTCCTCTGCTGTGCTGTTATATATCCTCAGCAATCCAGGATATTCTGCATTATCAGAAACTTGAAAGAGGATCCTTTATCATAGTTAACAACACAAATCACCCCCCTATAGGCAGAAAACTCCTCCCACTATCTTGTTCATTTATTGGGAATGGTAATGAAGCTTTAAGGAGCTCTCTTAAATTTCTTCTAGACAGATCTGCAACATCACTGAAATGTTTTCCCATTATATGAATATAAAGGGGCAGGAAAGTTATTTTCATCTACCCACCCAAAATTATGCTCTACTGGATGTGAATGCGAGATTGAGTCATTAGTGAAACATCCATTTAAACAACTCATTAACTTAATACCGTAACCAGTATTGAACTTCACATTTGTCAAAACTGAAGTTCTCTGTGTGTTTAATTCCAAGCAGGCCCTGCCTACTCCTTTTCATCTTTCCACCAACAAGGAAATACTCTAACTGCAATCAAAAACAAGCCCAGTATCATTTACATTACAATCGTAAAAAGTCTCATCAGTAGTTCAGATATCTGGACACCATATTCCATTTGCTTATGGAGATTTACAGAAATCTTCTTAACAGCAAAGAAGATTTCCCTCCTCAGACCATCAGCTTCTAAACTCAGCCTTTTCTTCTTTCTTCATTGCAGGATTTATACATATAAAAAGAAATAAATGAATCAGCTTTTTCTAGTTACACAAGAACCCAATGCTTATTTGGATCAAATCTATAATAGAAATGCTGTCCTGTAGAAAATCTCTGCAACAAGTCTGTTGTATTTGCAGACCTTTTCTTTAAACATACGGCAATATCTTACTTATAATAATACGGTCTATAATACTCATTTCAGGACTGAGACTTTTATTTCTCACTTATGAACACAAGACATGCAAATATGATGATCTGGCTCAATATGCAGTTTTCTTCCAGCCAGTTTTGGATCCTATTAGACTGCAAACCACAATATTCAGGAATGGAGCAAAAGTTCCCAGTATCAGTGGAATTCTAGAAATCCTGCTGAATCCACCTTTAATTAAAAGTTAAACTGTAGCTGGCCTTATTTTGAAAAGCTTAGATAACTGTGAAACATTACACTACTTTTTTTTTCTTAAATGGTGTGTGAATTTGTTACTCATGAAGTGTGCCAGATTGACAGTCCTCAACCCTCCTGTATCCACAGAATGGGTGGAACAGTAACATAATCTTCTGAATGTTTTCTGGCATTGATGGGAATAATTTCACTTGGCTTCTAATTTAGATAGAAATAGAGTCAGTCCTCAGAGCAGGAAATGAACTTTCACAAGATGAATCCTCCCAAAATACTACTGAAAGATATTTATTTTAGTGACTGTGAGACAGGTACTAAAAGTATCTGGGAGTGAGGGAAGGGAAAAATAAGCACTCAAATTCTCTGTATATATCCAAAAGGTGTAAAATCACTACATATCTGTCTGAAATTTCCAGTGTGAATTTTCCCACAGTGAGAGAAAGCCTGACTGGTATAGAAATGGTATATCCCATTTCTATTCCTCTCCTATGGATCTTGGTACACAGGGTACATTATGAATAACAAAGAACATAGCTATTCTCCACTGTCATCTATGAGTTGAAGATGACCCTGTAGAGCAATGATAATTTTGTTCCATTTGCAAACAGCCCAGAACTCTCCTGTATTGCCTTAGAGTGTCAAACAATTGACCTGGAAATCACCTCTGCTGGAAAATTAGCTGTGACTAAGTCCCTTGGACCTCTTTCTTGAGAATCAGGAGCAATTGAAACATGAAAAATATTTAGATGGGGATTTATGAAGCCAGAACTGTCCTGATTAAGTTGAACTGAAAAAGACCAGGGAAATAGCAAGGCAGTTAAGAAAAATGGAGCTGAACCTAGGTAAATTGTGGTGCTGAGTATTATCTTCATATCAGAGACCCTGTCTGACACAGCAGATTTAGCAACAGCCACACTACGCCACTATACTCTGAGTCCTTTACCACAAGGCTGCCCATTGTACCATTTTGAGGGCAAAACAGTTGAAGTGAATATCCATGAGAACCCCATTACCAGAGGGAAAAGATTTTAGTGCAAGCTAATGGAAACCACATTACAAGAGTAAATTATTTTACTGCAAGCCTATGAAAACCACATTACAATGGTCAAACAATCTTATTTCAAGTCCACTGAGACCACATTAATAAAGCCATTATCAAAGTAAACCAATTTCAGATGAACTCTATGGGGATTCAGTTTTAAATGGCAACAAGATTTCAATGCATGTTGAAAAAGGCCCCTTGAATGCTATTATGGTATACCGTCAAATGTACAATCAAAGTTATGGGGGGATAGCTACATGATTATAAAAAAATGGGTATAGTCTTTTCCAAAATCTACTAATTTGACTAACAATTTGCTATTAATTGCCATTCATGTTCTATTTATTCCTTCCTTTCCAATGTGTGAAGTGAGTTCATTAGAAAGCAATACATGCAAAATGAATTTTAAAACAATTCAAGAAGTCATTATGACAACCTAAAAGGCAGTAACCTCATTCAGCCACTTGTGACAAGCACGCATACAATATTTTGGGAAGGAAAAAGCTGCAATAAGTCCTCCCTTTGCCTCTCATGTGCCAGGAGAGATAATCATCATGGACCACTTGCTGAGAAGAGCACAGGACATTGTCTGAATTAATCTGCAAAGTAGACTGTGTAGGAGAAGGAAAAAATGGAGAGCCTGCATGCTCCCTCTTGAAACTGGGAAGGCTGCACCCATATCAAACAAGCTTTTGTGATGTTTTTCAGTTATACATGCATCTGTGTGCACACACTCATACACACATATAAGAAATGATGTCAGGTGACGCTTTTACCTTTCTCATTTGATTTGTTCCCTCAAAATCCTTTGTGTTCACTCCTGCTGTAGGAAAACAAGATTTTGCCATCAAAAGCTGAAGAAGGAAGAATTTATTTATGCTTTTTAGAGATGGTCCCAAGCACTCATCTTTGATGTATGAGTCCAAATGTTAGCAGGTCCTTTTCACTTTGTAGAGTGACCAGACACGAAGCTCAGAGTGCAACATGCTCACCCTCTTTCAGTCTCAGTGAATCTCTAATGCTCATCTGCAAAGGAAAGGAGCTTTGGCAGAGTACACTTGAGTCTGCTCTTACCAGAATAAGCTATATTTTGTTGGCTAAGTAAGTCCCCAGACATGTGCATTTGAATCTACTCAAGCAGAAGCTGTTGTTAAACGTGGCTCCTCAGAAGAAAGTAAGACAGACTAATATGTGATTCTGTGGATGCCAGTCTGGTGTCTATATGCTAAGCGTGGTCTGACATACAAAAAAGGCTATATCAGAAGAAACAGAAGAAATGCCTTGCTTAACCTGAGTCATATATCCTGACTTATCTCTTGAGGTGCCTTCCAGTCTAACATTTCCATGAGTCTACAGTCAGGCTTGGTAGGTATCAGCTTAGCACCTCAGCTCTGCCTACCAAACTCAAACCTTCTGCAAGCAGAAGACAAGAAAAAAATTAGACATGAGAAGGATTCTGGCTTAAATCTTAGATACCTGTGGATTTAAAACATCTATAGGTTTTGGTAGTGGGGTGAAATATTTTGCTGTGTAACTTTAGAAACTCATTCGAAGTTGACTTCAGCTGCCAAAATCCTTTTGTAGATCCAGCTGTGGGTGTGTGAACCCACTATACAGAGAAATACTTTACAATCAATGACTAATTTCAATGTGTATATTTAGATATCCTGTTGGAGTATGACAATGTTATAAGATGGCGATAATAGTAAAAGTAGTACTATCTCCTCTGGTATAGAAGACCAAAAGTTCAGGCATTTTGCTGAATTTTGAGATCATACTGATGAATTAGTACAGTTCTAACTATTGAAATCCTTTTTTCTCTTCAGATGAAAAATCAAATCATGATCCCTAATGCATCTTTGTTGTCTAGATGTAGTTAAAGATCTTTTAAAAAGTTACAATAGAAAGTATTTTCATAGTATTATCAGTTCCAAAATATTGTATTCCTAGGTTGCAGCTGTGGGTCTTTGAGCTGTCCACTAAGTTTGATTAGCAAGAAAAAAAAAGAACAAAAGGATCCCTTGATATTTCTGAGTGTCATATTATTGAGAGCCAGCACAAGAAAAAGAAAAATAGGATCAGATAGAGTATAACATAAAAATAACCCATTCCTCCAATCTTGACTTGAAGTTCCACAGAACTGTAAAATTGCCAGATTTGGTGAAACTCACCTAGATTATGTTTGCCCTTAGACATATACAAATATTTAAGTTAATTCTAAACTTTGCCTGCTCTCCATTATGACTTATGGATGTTACAAAAGGGATGTGCAACAAACATTGTAAAAATATCTCATGTTACTGGGAGCTAAATCTGTCAACTAACTATAAATATTTTCCTAAGCTACATATACTGGAATGATTGGAGATGTATTTATCTGTATGAACTGCACCAGAGTAATTCAGATGAACACATCACATGTTTTTTTGTAAAGATTTGGTGTTTGTAAAGGGTCCTGTCCTGCAACAGAAGACCACAGGTCATTCATCAGAAGAAGGCACACCTCTGGCTGTGGCTAGATTTAAGTCAGAACTGTTGATTTGCTCAATTTCTGCCCCACCCTCAATGATACAATAATGCATTTTTTGTCTTCATCTCTAACAGTGCTTCTAAATAGGTCTGATTCTCTGGAAAAATAACAGTTTTTCAAAATCAGCATTTTCCTGCTGATTTGCCAGCTGTTTCAATAAACCCCTCAGACTCACTAACTGCTAAGTCTGAGTGCCATCCATTGCAGTGATGTTCTGGGTTTAGATTCTGCTGATCTCAAATACAAAAATCTCTTTAATAAATACATAATTTTCTATCAAGCATGGAGTAATTTTGGTGGTTTTTTTTTAATATTTTCAAGCAATCTCAAAGCAAATACACACTGCCCACCTACTTAGGCAAATCCAAATACCTCTGACAGAGAATCAGCACCTCCCCTTGCATTTCTGCTTTTTCTGTTGCTGTGACTACTACTGATCAACTAAAAAATAATTATTTGAGGTTATTTTGTTTAAAAGTAATATTAGGGTCTTGAGTTTGAACATGTATTTTCAACAGCTTCTTTACTGCACTACATCAAGCAGAAGTGAGGATTTCAGATGCACACACAAAATAGTAAGCACAGCACAATGAAAACTGCCAAAAGACAGTTGATTTCTCAAAATTCATTTGTGACAGAGAAAAAATGAAATAAACACAGCCCACAGTCTTACTCAGACTCCAGGTGTATCACAGGACTGAGTTTTCATCCTTTTGTCATTTTCATGAACGTCTTACCTTAACTGAGTGTGCACATTTTCATTACTTCTAATTGTTGAAAGAAATGAGAAACTAAGGCTGGTAACAACAGTAAGAACACAGCTATAAGTTCAGTAAGGCAAGAATACTTGTTGTGGGTTTATATTTAGAACCAATTACTTGTACCCACAGATAATTCACAACTGTTGATTTGTTGCAGAAATAAATGCCTCCAAAACATATTTGAGTCACTACATGTTTCTACAAATTAAAAAAAAAAAAAAAAAAGGTTTTCCCTTACTAATACAATGAAAGACTGTGGATTCACTTTTCAGAACCTTATTCTCTTGTAATCCCGAGCGCACATATTTCAGTGTACTCGAAGATAGCCACCATGCTAGTGGGTGTCAGTGCTGAAAACTTCTGGTATGGATTCTGGCTCAACAGCTTCGTGGTAGTATATAAAAGTTGCAATAGGTACTGTAACTTAAAAAATATCAAAATGCTAGAACTTGAGCACTGAACAAGAGGGGAGATCCTTGATCTAAAAGCATCAAGCCGTCGCACTCTCTAAGATCATTAATAGAGGAAACACACACACTAACCCAGAAGTACAAAAGAATTAGTCTTGGAACAGTAGTCCATGGAGAGCATTTCACTAAAATACTTGGAGGATCCTGAAGTACTGGTCAGTCACTATTGGCAGCTGGCCTGTGTATTGGAAATGAAGACACGTAGGCAACTGATCTGGAACTTGGTAATTCCAAACTGGAGATGCAGTGAGTAGACACACAGATTAATCTGTGCTAAAAGCAGTCCTTAGGCCACTTCAAAGATATGTGTTAGCCTTGCAGATTGCAAGACTGTAAAGACTGCCTCAAGCATGACTGGAGAAGCCTCTAAAACACTTAGGACCCTGCACACCCAAACATACCTGCTGGGTTAATACATCGGGTTAATAGACTCAGTAGACTGTGAGGTGGACAGAAGGTAGGTGGAAGCAAACCACATTTACAGTCAGTTTGGAGGCTGTTTCTGAGAATGGCATTGATGTATCCAAAGAAGAAAAAAAGAAAAAGAAAGGAGACAATTTGATAATATTGATAAAATGGAGGAAGTGTTTGGGACCCAGTACAAACTTAGACCTAAAGCTTGATCTGAATTTCAACAAACTCTCTCTTTATTACCATCAGTTGCAAGTAGAAATCAGGATATATTTAATTATCTTGATTCCAAACTCTGTACTGATATCCCATTCTTAGGACTGACTCTTTGAAAGTCAACAAATCTCTACGCAAGACAATGAAATATTTTTAGCAGCTTTCATACATTTGCACATTTGCAGATGCTGTGGTCACCATGTGTGCCACATATCTAGCTGAGTCACAGGCTGTGGCTCTGACAGTCCTCATGGGCTAAAGAAACATAAGTCAAAGTATGGCAATAGTGTAAGTGAATGGATAATGAACAGGTGTAGGAACTACACATAAAATGTCATCCTACCCCATAACCAATGTCAAATCAGCCATTTACACGGGCCTCATTTCTAAGTGGTAGATTAAAAAAAAGAGGATGAATGAGGTGGAAACTAGATGAATTTGAGAAAACTTAAGCACAACTGTCAGCATTTCACGGCAGCCTAAATCAGCACTGGTGTCATTGCATAGTGGCTTTGCTAAAGGATGCAAGCGGAGAATCCAGACCAAGCTGTTCTTGCATGCGGAGTTCAGATATCAACTCCTGCAGGCCACTATACCTGATACGACATTCACCTTAATATAAAGTAGGGTTAAATTGTCCATAAAAAGGGTTGAGAAGATATAGTAATTCTTAAAGATAAGCGACATTCAGTGTTCATGATCTTGGCAGGCAGTTCTCTGCACTGACACACCAACCACACCTCTCCTGTTAGAGTGGTACAGGTAGGTATCAGCATGGTTTAGGCTTTAGAGGTTCATTGTAGGCTTATTGGTTACAATATTTTGAGGAAAGATGAATGAAAGTTTAGAGGAAGAACATGTTTACTAGCTTCTCACTTCTTGGCATGTGGATCAAATGCATAAAACAAGTTTGGCAATCTATCTCAAATAGTTTTGCAGTCTACCACAGCTGAATCGATTTGCTCACAGAGACAAAAATCAAGAATAAGCATAACAGCAGACGTGGTACCTACCTGGTTCTGTTTGTGTGTTCATACCCACTCTTCATTTATTTGTCTTTCTGTAAGCATCACATTTCATATAGTCCTTTAAAATTCATGTTTTTCAAACAAGACTAATACAGCATGCCATGATTTCCAGTGAAAGATGCAAAGATTTAATTTCTCAAATAACAAGGTCTGGTCTTACAGTTTTTCATTTAATTTTTCCTTTCCTTTTATTTTTCTGGTGAGTTGCATATGCATAAGAGCTACAGAATCTGAAACATTTGGTAAGGCTGTACAAAATTACAGTTTAAACAGTATCACTTACCATAAATTGTTGCCTGAACCTTTGTTTTCACTGATATTTTTTTGGATGTAATTTTTCTGCCCATGGATTAAAAAGAGCTGAAAGAGAGTGCTCCCTTGGAAAAGTTTCCTGTCTCTCTTGGGGACAATGCTGTTTTTTTCTGGATGTCTGCTGTTCTGCCCCAGCCAGTCTTTCCTTGGACTAGTCTTTGAAGTTAAAACCCTCTCTTCTCCCACCCATCTTATGTCTGACACATAGGATGTGACAGACTTTGAATTTCAAAGGTTTGCCCAAGCAAAGTGGAGAGGTCCAACTAATGAAAAAGAAAAAGAGATGGGAAAAAAAGAAAAGGAGATACTTTGTTTAAAAAGGGAGGACTAACTGGAGCACATAAAAATGAGGTATTCTGGTTCACCTACACCGTTTATGATGTTCCTATTGCAAAGCACATCTTGGAATATCTCTGAATTAAAAGTTGAATTTTGCAAGATGGGCTCCAGAAATTCCCATCTGCCCTGATTGCCTGCTGGAATTGGAGTTTTAAAAACAACACAACTGATCAGTTAGAAGAACAAGTATGAAGTTAATCTAACATTTTAAATGTAATGTATTGTAGAGATGATGATATTTGAAGATAGTGAGCAAAATTAGCATCAAGTACATTAACTAATTCCCCAAATTTTCTGGGAATTAATAATTTTAATATTTTGCAATATTGAGGGTAATAATGATTCCTTTAGTTTCCTGAGCAGAAGAGCGGGAAGAATATAGCTTTTTGAGAAACACTGGTTAACTTAAAATAAAAAAAACCAATCTTTTTTCAGTAAATAGAAGGTACCAAATACATTTGAGTTGCATAGGTATATGAGTAAGCTACAGCACCTTTTATCCAAGTGAGGTCCACTTCATGCAGAGTTGTGATGTAACATGAAACTATTTTGGGAGCCCTTCTCATAACATTCAAGCCTGAGCATACAATTCCTTCCCCCATTTCTACACTCACTGTAGGGACAGGGATTTACTTCAACACATTATGAACCAAAAGTACATGAAAAATCACTGTTCAGGTCTGTAAATAGCAAATATGCCTATTTTCTGATGTGGGGTCTCAGCCTGATGCCTTTGACAGCAGTAGAACTGGGAAATTCATTTGCCTCAGCAGGGTCTCCATCGGTAACATGTCCATTTTTGTGCAGCTACTTGGAGAGCAGTATATAGACGGCACATTTCTTCTCAAGCTTTCTTTCAACCTTAAATGCATCCCACTTAGCTAAAGAGTACCCTTGTCCTCCTGCCTTGGGATACAGACAGGCAAAACACACATGTGTTATTTCCCCAGATGTGGTTGATCTTTATTCCATTGAATAGATAGAAAATATAATTGAAGATGGACACTTCAACAGATAAATTTTAGGCAACAATTTGAATTTCAATTAACTGAAGCTGTAGAATGTATCTAAAACAAGAAAATTTTACCTATGCAGTAACACAAAAGAAAAAAAGAAACTGAAAAATATGTTGTATAGTGCTGATTTAGAAAAGGATATTTCATATTTATAAATGGTATCCAAGGTTAAATTTAACCGAGAGCAAAATCTGACCTGTGTTTGACTTCAGTGCACAAGGGCTATATATTATTGTGTTCAGGTTATTTCAACTCCTTGCTTAATATGAATTTTATAAGTAACCATATGCCACCATGATGCCTCTAAACTGAACACAGCATTAAAATAAATATAATAAAAACCCTGCATATAATTACCTACCTGAATAAAATGTTTTTAGTCTGATTCCTTGTCAGAAAAGGATGGAAAATTTTGCAATTCAAAGTACTCAGTGACAATATTCCATATATTTAAATATTTGAGTATTTAGATGCCTAACCTAATGAACTTTATCTAGATAGCTCTTTAATAATCTGACCCATAGATGCAGGTTAAGTGCAAATGGATCAAAGATTGCACTAAAGCCCAGTGATAGATTCCCAGCACTCATGTTTGAACTTGTCAGCAATTCAAAGTCCTTGTTTTTCCAGAAATTCTGTCTCTTATCTGTTCATCTTAAAAAAAAAATTATTTATTTTTTTTTTAAATTGAGAGAAATCAAAGTAAAAACCCCCATGTCTTCCTCTTCATGACCACTCCAGCATACATACTTCTTGGACACATAACTCTTGTTTTCTTTGTCTCCAATCTTTTGCAAATGACATTCCATTTAAAGCTATAATGCTTGCAGGTTTTACCAAGACATTTTTCCTTACATGGTGTTTATCTCACCTCTTTGCAAATACTTTACTGATACTCTTTTTTGTAGACTATGACTTTAAACTTCTTCTCTGTCTCCCAAAACAAAGACTCAGTCTTTGGCCAGATGCTCAGGGAGGTAGACTCCTTTGCAAGGAATCATCCTGCTCTGGTATCCTGTTTCTTTCTACATCCGCATGTAGGTGGTATGAGGGATGACTTGATTGCTGCCATTTCTCCTTCACCAGCTATTCAGAATCCTCCTATGCTCCCACTGAGCTTGTTCCTTTTGCTCCCTGATCAGGCCTGTGCCTGTGAAATACAACCTGTCTTTGAAAAAACTATCACAATAATTCTTCTGCAGACAAACAATCTGTTACCTGGATTTTTTCTTAAAGTGTGCTTAGATCTGTGCCTGAAAAGGATGGCCTCTTCTTAAATAATAGTCATGAATTATACCTACTTAGAGGTTAATTATCTGTTCACTGAACTATTTCTTAGTAAAAATACATACATTCTTATCCAAATATACAAGAGGAAAGAACGTTATTTTATTCATGCTAAAATCTGGCCTGAGAAGAAAATCCAATAAATGACCTCACCACTGAGACATATGATAAAGTATATGCACTTTTTGTTCAACATTCCGTTGGTTTTTTTGTTTAGTTGTATATGTATCAGGTAACTGAACTGTAGCTGTTAGCAACATGATATTTATGATTAATGTGACTGCATATGATGTGAGCGTTAGGGATTACCTGGAGGTTTGGCAGGATTCTTGTTTTCTTCTCAAAAATCAAGTGGTGTTCATAATATGTAAAAAAAAGGAGGAAAAAAAAAATAAATACATCTGAGCACATCTAGACTGTAATCTGTAATTGTGTTCAAGCACATATTGAGTGAAACAGTCTTAAATTGCTTGTAGGTGAGGACAACAAAAGTGAAATACTACTCATGTTTAGCCTTAGAGGGAAGGACTGGTGACAATTGCTTTTGTTTCCACTGTCAGATGCAGAGTCAGAAACAATGCTTACAGCCACAGGATCTCTCACACTGGAGCTCAGTGCCCTGCTTTTAGCCGCAGACAGAATACAGAGGATTGCTGCATCAGAAGAAAAAAAAAAAAACGGGGGGGGGGGGGAGAGAGAAAAAAAGGCATTTTTCCAAATAATTCATAATCTCCAAAAAATGCCGGTTCCAGAGAGGTTCTGCAAAAGACTGCAGGATGAGGTTTATGTGTTACACCCCAATAAAAGCCCTAGAAAGTGTGAATTCATCGGTACAGTCATAGCTTATTGCTGTCCCTTCATCGCTATGTGCTTATGGAGAACTGATCCTTCAGAAAATGTTTCCTACCTCGCTGGCTCCACCGGGGATAAACAGCTCGTTAAGGGACTAAGGCTCCTTCCTACAAGCCAATATTTTCAGAACTGGGACCTGTACAGAGACAGCTTGACAAGCATTGGAAGTTGTTTCCTCTTTTGATTGAGTGCATTTTCTTCATTATATGAGGAAGGAATTTGTTCTCAGCATTTTTATGTGGTGCAGACATTGAGATGCTCTGTCACAGATTTCAGGGTTTGGACAGATTAAAACCTTGTTCAAATTGCCTGGTAGATAAAGGCAGTTACAAGCAACCAGCTACTGAAGCCTGTTAGCCCTTCTGAAAAGCGGGAGTTAAAAGCCTAATTACCTATACAAACCTGTACTGGTGTGTCTCTGCTCATGACAGCTCTTCAGGAAACACCTTGGGATCAGGACTCTAGTTTCCACTTCAGCCCAGGAGCATTTTGGTGGAAGTATTGCTCAGGGCAGGTACCAGACAAGTGCAACCACATCTACCGCAATGGATGTCTGTAGCCATGTGGAGTGGAGGATGAGCAAGGAGAGACTTTCAATTTAGACTTCTGTGACTTCAGAAAGCATGTGTTTGGGTAAAGATGATGCACGAAGATACCCAGCTCTTCAGTGAGGGGACTGGTGTGTGGCTCCATCTCTTAGGAAGAGGTAGACAACTTTGCCATGGTACTGACACGAGGACCTGTAGTTACCATATTACTTTTTTTGACACAGCTCTAAGTCTGCCTGTCACCAATTGGCTAACGAAATCTACTTCCCAGACCCGTTATGGATTTTGTCTGATGTCCGATACCTCTGGGTTAAGTGCACATATTTTTGGACTGTGCAATCTTAAACTCTTTCAGATCTACTTCCATGTGTTACAGCTATTAATGCAGGGGATGTATTGACTTAAACTGGTAGAGCAAGAAGTGTGAATTTTATAAAATATTTTAAACTCCATGTTCATGAATTGTTTTCTTCTGAGTGGGTGAATAATACTATAAAAAGATACATTATGTTTCAAGGTCTGTCTCAGCTTGAAAAAATATATATTTCCTTATTGTATATAAACATTAAACAAAAATGTACTGAAGAGATGGAATAGGCATAATATTACAGCAAAAGTTATTTCTCTAGAGGACAACATTGAACATTATTGAAATAAGTTGTTAATGGGTAACAAAACTGGTGAAGTTTTGTTTCATATAAAGTTACTCTCCCTGTTACCACACATTAATATCAGTTCTAGCATCTTCCTTATGACATTTGTGTTGGGCAAGAGATAGCCAGCCTGGAGTGAAGTGGTTGCTGTCCAGGCAGATGGACTAACTAGGCAACTGCTGTTGGTAGGATGTACGGTGACTAACTCAGTGCAAAGCTGAGTATGTTTTCACTTTGGCATCCTGCTTGCTGTTTCAAGGGCCATTCAGCCTTTTCCTCGTTAATCTTGCTGGAGTGGGGATGTGGCTTCAGCTCATTTGATTACCTGAATGCAATGTGAATATATAAAACTAGCAATAAAAAAATTAAATTCATACCAGACAGCAAGTGTTTTCCAGAATCAAGTTATCAAGTACCATTTAATCTAAATTAAACAATACCCAGGCCCTTGCAGATTGGGTCTGCACAAAAGGGAGGCAGCTGCTGTGTGGATGTGGTATCCGAGCGGGGTGCAGGATGTATCCTGTCTGAGAACATCACGCACGTGTTGCACCACGGACTGCAAATGTGAATAGGTGGAACATCAGTGGTTACGGCATCTCCATGCATCCACCAGTGATTGGCAGATATAAGCAATTTAATTAGGGATCAAAGATGGATTTGCTAATCTTTTGGTGTTTTCTTTGCTGGAGACAAACTGCTATCTTCAGAGGGACTGCATCCCACCTACACATCTGATACCAATTTCTAAATCCATTAAGCCTTCCCTTGATACTGAAAGGAAGAGCGTTCTACATCCATTTCAGAGGTCAGGTCAAATCAACCTGTTTTCTGAGGATGTTAAGTACATATTTGGACTTCTTATTTTTTCCTGGCTTGGTTATGTGAAACAACCAAATACTTAAGTAGAAAGATAGTCATAATAAAGTACAGAAAAACACAGGTGCGTATGAACTTACAAGCACTTTGCCAGAATGAAACATTAAACAGAACAGAAATCTGTAGGGGAAATTTATGTTTCCAACAGAGAGGTAATGGAATAGAATTTCTTTCAAAAATGTCATTTTAATTGGATTTCCTGTCCTAGCTGCATGTGGTGAGCTTAGATTGGCAAACAAAGTTGTGTAAAAATATTTCTTAGTTTTGTGGAGTTGCAGAAGAACATTTTCTGTTCTGGGCTAGAGGTTAAACAAAAGTTGGCATTTCAGTCCAGCAGAAGAAGCCTGTATCTCCTCAACCACTACAGGGTACCTGCTGTCATATTTTCTATCTAGCAGTTTTTATCTGTGTGGGAGTCATCCTGACCTGATATTGTATTGAGTAGTTTTCAAGATATGTTGGTTGTGTGTTTTGTCCCAGCTTACATGAATGGCTATCATGAAAAAATATGCAGTGGGGCATAAATCCTACTCTGTTACATAATAGAACTGGGTTTTTTTCTCTCTAGCATCTAAAAATCCTTGAAAATTTTTAACCCCCAAAATACAATCTTTTCACTTTGCAAAGCTAAAAATCTCAAAATTAAAAAAAGAAAAACAGAACACAACAAGCATTATTCAAAAATTATCCTACATTTTAAAATGATAAATGTCATTAAGGTAACACTTCATTTTGTAATCATAGTTCATTAAAAGGGTTTGATTGCATTTTTCATGGGGAGACTTGAAACATTGCCTACACTAGGAAGAAAGAGAACAATTTACAACAACCTCATCCTTCACAGCAAGTACCATCCCAGCTCCTACTGATGCTGCAAGATTTGACCTCTACTTGCTAGTCTTGCAGAGCATCCTCATCTCTGTAGAGGAGACAACATCAGGAAATGCTCCTGGGCACTGAATCTCAAACATCTATACTGCAAAAGCAGTGGCATGGCTTTGCTCTCTACAATTGTGGAGTTAGCATGGGCAAGGAAAATTTCCAGGAGGCAATTTTTACACCGTCTACCTGTTTTGGAGCATCGGAGAGTTTTACAGTATGGATATGGATTTTTCCTTCCTTATTGGCTTCAGTGCTAGAGGCTGGTCCCAAACGTTTTTTAATCTGCAAGTAGAAATAAATCTACAGTATTCACCTGACCCCATAACATGGCCCTTCAGTAACAGGATAATCTGACAGAGTAGCTTAAAGAGACTTGCCTGGCTCCTGCTGGTGTCACAAAAGGTTTATATGGAGGGAAATTCAGTTTCTACTACTTCCAGTCTTATTTCCAGTCTGGTGCTTTTCATGTGCTGAACAGTCAACCTCACTTAAAAAAATAAATATCTAAAAAAATAATAATTATTTCAGTAAGATCTTGTGGCATTGATAAAACTACAGTTTCTGAGGCATAAATAACATTTTTCTATGTAGGTTCTGACAGCAGAAATGGAAATTTCCCCACCACTTGTGTCATTAAAAGAGCAGCATTTTGCACAATTCTAATGGAAAAGGTAAGGTTCCACTGTATAGATCATATTGTGATACTTGCAAAATATATCTTCTAAATTTTTCTTGACATTCATAAATATTTCACATGTTCCTCCAAAGGGACTGGGTAATACACAAATTGCTGAGATTGTAACAAACAAAGTGGTGTGCTGAATGAGAGATAAAAGCAATCTGTGGAATGCTGTTATTGGACATTTGGGATATCAGAAATGGCTGTTTCTTACAACCACCCCTTGGCAAACTACTTAGGACTATCTGCTCCATGAGATAAGCGGCAGGGCAACATAAAGAGTGAAGGATCTCCCCTGTTCTGGATGTCTGCAGGATTCACCCTCCAGCGCACAACTGCAGGGACTTGAATTAAGCAGCTGCATCTTGTCCTTGCAGGGGCAGAGGACCACCATGCTCTTGTGCAGTCAAGCCCTTTTTATTCCACTATAACATATTTTAAAAAAAAAGAGCATACACACATGGTTGTGTCTTCCTAACTGCTCATCCTCTCTGCACCCCGACAGGCACAAAATACACCAGATCCATGCTCAGGGGCTGCTTGTGATGATCAGGCTCCTACCTGTCCTTTCCAAGGTGGTCTTTCTTTAGCAAGACAAGGCTAGCACTGTACACCGTTTCTGCCAAAAAACAGGTCAAGTCACTCTGTATGCATCTCCCCCAACAGCAAACCAGTGGTATTTAAGCAGAGGATTTCTATGTTTATTTTATTAACACCAAGGATTTTTATTAATTTTATTAATTAAGATATTTTTTTCTTCTTTCAGTTTGTGTTGGAATCACACTTTAGAGTAAATATTTAGGAATGCAACTGATAACTTACCTACAAGCACAAAATGTATAAAATCAGTGTGATAATCTTTGAATATTTTATTGCAAAATAGCCATAGGTTCTCTGGAGCAAAGAACAGTAGTTCAAGACACAAAACAAACAGTACCATAGTCACAACTGCTCAATTGAGAAAGTAAGAGACAGAGAATCAAGATGAAATAAGGCCAGTACTGAATTCCCTAGTCCTGCAAAAATTACCATAAGCTATTATATAGACTGTGGAGCTGATGAAAGATTCACAGAAGAGGTACATTAGCATTTATGGCAGAGAACTACTAATGTAAGAAAAGAAGGAGTGGAAGAAGAAAGATATGGGCAGATATGGAAAAAGGTAATTTCTACAAATTAGTGAATTTGAATTAAATGAATCTCAGAGGGCCAAGGGAATTAGATATTAGTCATCTGAACTCTGACAGTTGGTTTTGAGAAGTCACAGAGAAAGGGGAAATGACAGGAAAGTGGAAAAAATATATCATTTCATCCATTCTTGAAGATAAAACTTTTAAAGTAGCTGAATAATATTAAAAGGGAAAAACCTTTTAGCAACTGCACGGTGAAATAAACAAGGTGGCAAACACTTATATAAATACTGATGAGGACTATCCTGAACACACTGCATACTTTATATGTCATGGTTCAATCTTGGCATATTATTCACTCATCTTTTCCTAGCAATAA
Organism: Harpia harpyja; assembly: GCF_026419915.1. Taxonomy (NCBI): domain Eukaryota; kingdom Metazoa; phylum Chordata; class Aves; order Accipitriformes; family Accipitridae; genus Harpia; species Harpia harpyja. Next base: position 31,226,941 of record NC_068969.1, on the reverse strand, counting down.
CAAAGTGAGAAGAAAACATACCCGACAGCTATAGCAAGGATTCAGTTTTCCTTGTTTACAGGTCAAATTCATCCCAAGCTACTAGATATGGTCCACAGGTCAAATATAGTCTTGAATCCTTCTTTGAAGTTCAGCTTTTGGATCCTAGTATCTGTGAACACAACTGTCTACCCTGCTGTTTGCTTGTCAATAGTTTTGTCACCATGTCAAGGAGAATGGTCAGCTACGGACACCTTCATCATTATTCATATGGATTATTTCAGATAATGCCCAGCCTTTCCTCATTAAAATGGCTTCAAGTATTTTATCAAGTGATTTTCAAGCTGTGAGTCTTTCTGAGCAATCCATTCAATAGCTTGGGACCCAACATCCTGTGGTGGACCGTCTTAGACAAAGGATGACATTGACAACTATACTTCAAAATTTAATGATTCTGCTATAGCTGAATTTTCTAAAAAAAAATGGTAAAGACAAGAATAGGAATTCTGTCATGACCACAGAAATGGTCTTTGAGGCTTGTTTTCTTCACTTTTTACACAAAGCAATTAAACAGTACTAATTACAGAAGAAAAAAGGGAGAACAACAACAAAACTCTACTAAAACAAAATATTCCACTACAGAACACTTCTCCCAGTAGGTCTGAATGGGGATTTTTAATTCCTATTTCATGAAATATGAAAAGGAAAAAGAAACAAAACAAGAAATTCATGTTGGCATTTGACATTTAGATTAGATTATGAAGTTTACATAATAAGGCACTAGCAACCTCTCTTTACATTATTTTAATAAAGTTTTGACAGAGGGTTTAAAGTATGAATATCAAGTAAATATTCCAGAATGCCATGATGTCTGTTGACCTTTTAATTAAAAAAGAAATACTAAATTATGTAGAGATTATGTAGGGATCCTGGCAATACAATGACAGGACACTTATGCATTTTGTGCAGGTGTTACTGGGTGAAAATCTTTGTTTTCCTGTTAAAAAGGCAGTCACTCCCTTAGGTCTTTCTGGTGTGAAAACATTATCTGCAGATCTGCATGAATCTTTACTGGTACCCATGTAATTATAGGGTAAAATAATTCTTTGTTTCATAAACCAGAATGCAGGTTATACAGAATTTTTGGAGCTTCTAAGTATAATTACCAAGTACTATGCAGCTGACACAGAGCTGCACATGAAACAGTGTTCAGGAGAAATAACCACGGTATTTCCACCAAGCAACATTAAGTACTACTGGTTAGTTTTGTGTCTTTATATCTAGATACATGGAATAAAAACCCAAAATACTATTCTTCATTGTTCACCATATTTATAAAAATCAGTTATCTCATGTACACATAAGAATCTGCCAGCTGCAAAAAGGCTGAGACTGATTGTTACAAATACACTGCTTTTTGCCTGAGTGTGGAAAAGTTGTAACATAATAGTTCCTGCCCTTGTGTACGGTACTTGTTAGTAGCTATGAGCAATATTTAGGAAAAAAACAGTTTAGCGCTAGGAGTACACTAACAACCTCTCTCCTATCTCATCCTGAACAACTAAAGAAGCTCAGGCTGTGCTGTTTCCTGTGTAGTTTTATTACTGCAGATAACTTTTGCAGCCGGTGGTAATAATTATGGCAGCGTGAGATGGTAATAATCTACATTTGCACTTTCAAGTGGGAACATTTTATTGTGTTTCTATTCACTCTCAAAATTATAAGCCTTTGATTATTGACAGACTTTGCAGAAATAGCGTTTTGTTGTTATCCTAACCTCAGTTCTGAGAAGACAATAGCATAGAGCAGATGAGATCTAACTTATGCTTTAAAGAACTTATTTTTATGCGACATTTTGTGTATAAATAAAGATAACAGCTCTGAAAAGTGTTAGACATAGAGTCCTAGACAGTAAGATTGTTTAATCATGGAGTGGATAGGAAGAAAAACAGACGTAAAAAAACTCCTTATCAACATGTGTCAATCTTAGTGAGGACTATCTCAACAGACAAGAAGAAGGCAGTCCTCGAGGTCTTGAAATTCATGGCATTACTACAATAAAGCCATTGATAACTGTTTTTGTGGTTATAAAGCAAGAAAAGAAACAGCCACTGTAGACTAAAAGTTTGGTCTCCAGTTTCCTTCCCTCTTGGTTGCAGGGATTTACTTGATTAAAATCTGAGTTATCTCAGTATTTCTCCAGTCCTAGTACCTAGAAGTTTGTTGCTTTCACTGTCAAAGAAAAGATTATCTCCCACATGCAGTATGCACGGGATGTGACAGCCATGTCTTTCAAATCTTCCCTCTGTTCAGCTTCCTAAGTTCAAACTTTTATCATTTTCCAGAACATTGATGTTCATATTGATGATAACATCGTCTCTGGAGATGCTTCTGCAGAATGCTGTAATGAAATTATGTCATTAACTGTGCCTCATATTTTTTTTTCTTTCCTTCAGAAGGACCTTCTGAGTCAGAAACTGAAGACAAACAGGTTTGTCTTAACTTTCCTTCACTTCCTTTTTATGAGATAATTGCTTTCTTCTGCTCTGTGGACCGCAAGTGTAAGGGATCTTGATTACTGTTCTTCAGCATCTTGCTTTGGGAGCACCCAGTCTTCAACCCAACCCCCTAGCATAACTAAAACTGCACCTAGCTTTTCCCTCTCTGTCATTTTAAGTTGCTTATGCACTTTTCAAGGCAGGAATGTAGTCCATTCCTATCTGTTCAGCTTGAGATAGGGCAGGATTCTAATTATCTAGTCCATCTTCAAGAAGAACATTTTTAAAGATATCTAGTCTAATTTTATGGGCTATGACAATTTTACATAGACTTTTATAGGTATTTGCATACTGTAACACAGCTTTACATTGTCAGCTATCTTGCTTTTTTTCCCTCCATTCTTCCATCTTGTTTTATTGTCAAAGATGCATTTCTTGTCAAATGCCTTGTCAATGCAGAGAAAAGCTTAAAACCACAGCATTTATGGAATTTACTCCATATTCAAAATGCTTTTTAGTTATCATCTAATTCTTAGAATGTTTCTGTAAAGTACAGTAAGCAGAGAGAAGTGAACTGGTCATGGCTACATAGAAACTCTGTGGCAAAGGAAGGGCTTAAAAAAGAGGATTGTTATTCACAGCTCTGCACTCTTTGCAGCACACTTTATATCTCTTACAAAGATTAAAAGAGAAAGTGAAAGATGTTACTCAACTAACGAACATCAAACTCATATGTCCAAATTTAGATAAGGCTTCTACAATATGACTTTAACTCAATCCAGTGAGTCTCTTTATATTTAGGACATTATAGACAGTACCAAGAAACTATGATACTCAAAACTCTACATTTTCGAGCACGCATCCACTGAAACAAACTCTGTAGACCGACTTCAGAAAGCTTTTCCTTTCAGTTTATGAGGGATCTTAGAACAAAACCAATAATACTCCATACTCCTAACCCAAGGATTTTTGTAAAGCACCACTGCTTTCCAAAAGGGTTGTCTTTGGAAGAGCTCATGGATACCCTCGTGGCTGAAACAGCTCCTGCTATGTCCAGCTTTGCTCTAGATGACCCCTCACTGTGCTCTTCAGAGGCAGGGGACAATGGAGAGACCAGGAGGTAGTTTTGCTTCAGGCAGAGGGAACACCACGAATACCCTGAAACATCTCCTTTCCCAGAGGAAAAACTTCTTAATGTAGGATAAAAGCACATTCTCTCCTGCCACGCTGTCTGGCTGTAATCCCTCTGATAATATCTACTATTTAATGAAACTCTTTGTTCTCAAAGCAATCTCTGCAAAGACAGGGACGTCTACTTCAGAGTCACAGCTCCTGATCATTGGATAGATACTGTGCAATTTCTACAGCTTTCTCGCACCACTGTGGTTGTCTCAGGAGTGTGAATAGCACCTCTCCTGTCAACAGTTTCTGGAATCAAACCATTTTTTTGTCTGTCTGGAGTGGCTGGGTTATTCTTTAGAGGAAAATGTCTTCTGGGTACCAGAAAAACTTCCAAAAAAAAAAAGAAAAAGAAAGAACAATTTGTTCCTCTTTCTCCTAAGCTTATAATCTGTCCTCCATGTGGAGTCATTACCACCGAGCACCTCCTTTTGCCACTCTGAGAAGTTTTCCAATCTTCCCCACCTCAGAAGGAAAACTAGTTTTTTGCAGTCTTGGGATTTGGAAATTTAGATAAGCTTCCAATGTTAATCTCCAAACTTTCAGAGGTTTGCTAATCACCAGTATTATTAAAACAGGTTTCATATTTAACAGTGTCAGCTAATGTAACGTAATCCAGTTAATGTAAGAAATGTTCCATTAATCCTACCTTGGTGCAGAGTGGGGGTGCACTAAAGTAAGAAGAGGGGAAGCTGGCTTTCTGAGATGTAGAAACAAGAACTGCCAGGTAAGATGAAGGAAAAGATTAAGAAAAAACATACCATGAGTTATGGGAGGACACACACAGAGCACGTTGTTAAAAGTAACTATATATTTTCCTCTCTTTTTCTTAATGTGTACCTCATAAAAACAGTATTTGTTGGCAACAAAAGAGGTTGTTCTTTCCCTGTAGATAGGCAATTCATTGCTAAGTTCACATTCATGTTTAGGTGTTGTATTTCCAACTTTCCAGCCTAGCTCAGTTCCCTGAAATAAGAATAAAAATACACACTTAGAATTTACATATTGTGCTTATGAATTAGGGTAGCTGTCTTAGAAAGGCTCAAGGGAGCTGGAAGTCATAAACACACATATACACACATAATGTGGAAAGAATTTTAAGCTGATATATCTGTTCTCCACTTTTATAGAGACATATTCTGCTTTCAGTTAAGACCTCTTATTAAACAATATTCAAATATGTGAAAGCGAAGATAAAGTCTGACAGACCTTCAACAGGTTATGGTGCATTCATACAGTACTGTCTATATCACTTTTTAATTAGCAGCCCAAATGCAGTGAACAGATTGTACAGTGTACTACATCAGCCTGGCTCCTACATTTTCTATTGATTCATATTCATGTTTAAAGGGCCCTCTTCCAAGCAGGATTTTTCTCTTCCCACTATCTTCCCCAAAACCCAGGTCCATCAAGTAAATACCATTTCACTTGCTGGCAGCAGCTGGCTTTACCAGGTAGCTGAAAGGACACTTTAATCTACTGTTTAATGCATTTTTCCCTACCTGGGATAAGAAGCCAAATTGCCTTTAGCAAAAATGCCTTAGTCATTAACTGAAAGTAAGTTTTAAAAGCATTCCATTACTCCCCCAGTGGGAAATTTCTGACTTTATTAGCATCTTTTGAATCTGTATTAGAAGTACCTAAGTGTTAAAATCCTAGCGGACAAAGGACTTTCTTTATTATATGAATTTAACTTGCCGATTCTACCTTGTGTTGGAATGAACAAAAGAGGGAAAGGAATTCAATTTATAGTCAATATATTGAGAGTAAACCTGACTTGGTTCTTAATTAAATATTAAAACAAACAAAAAAAAGTGTTTATGTTATTACACTTTTCTGATATGTTCAAAAATAAATGGACTGATATGCTTATTTTTACATAGAATTGAAGAAATGTAAACATTCTTCCAAAGTAGATAACTATACAGTCAAACCATTTTTTCCTGGTTGGAAGAGGAGGGTGAATCATGGAATCTTTTGCTGTTATCCAGGGAAAATTTCTATTGCAGTCAACAGCAAATTTTTACCTAACAATTTTCCAGTTTGATTTACGATATATTACAATATTTGTGGCTGAGAAGTTCAGAATATATATTCTAGTGAAAATCTTTTCAGAGGACTATTTTTATTATGGTTGTGCCTTTTAACTTAATTTTTAAAGTGATTTAACCTACTCAAACCTTATAAGAATTTTAAAGCAAAAATCAATTTAGATATGTTTAGGGTTAGAACAGTCAGATTGAGTAATTCCATCTCACTCCCTAATCCTCAACAGATTTTCAGACTTTCAGCATCTCATTAGGTCTGGAAATTGGGCTGACTGGAATTTGAAAATTAGATTATGACTTTAAGATATATCCCTTCATTGCCTTCTATGGAACTACATTCCCCAAGAGGAACTCGTGGAGGATTTATGAATTATAGGACTCATGGTCCCTCTGTATTTCTGATATAAGGGAGAACATTTAGGCTGCTCTGTCTTCTTCAGGGTCCATTGGTTTCACTGAGAACTGCCTGTTCAGAACTGGATACAAATGTCACCCATTTCTAGGGCCAAATTTCATCCTCATTTAAAATGTCATCCCTGGGGCTTTCTGGTAACAGCATCACTAAAGTGAATCCAGTTATCCCTAACTAATCAGGTGTTAAATAGCTCTTTCTAAGTACAATGGAACTTCTCAAACTGAGTTCCACAAGAATCCTTTCTAATATTTTTTCATGTATCCTGTACTCCTTTGCCCATTTTGGGAGAAAAAGAACCAACAGACTCCTTTTACGTGCTGTGAAGGTTGTAAATATGTCACAATTCCTGTAGGAGAGCAATATCTCAGTCTAGCATCACGATTTCAGGGAAATGTAAGGCAAAGTCTCTATTAGATGCCTAGGAACAGAGATTTTTCAAAATGATATTATGATGTCCCATTAATTAAGGATTTTTGATAAAAGCTAGATAAACCAATACCTCAGAACTCAGAACCTCAGAACTACTAATTCAGACATTCCCATGCCTTCCTTCTAGTTCACCAGGCTCCTTCCTTTCTAAAGGATGTAGGAATCATTATGGGTTTCCAGGAGGGACTGGACCATGTGCAAGAAGGCTGACAGAAAATTTTACACATTACAAACAATGACAAAAATATCATAAAAAAAAAAGCAAGTACCAATCGGCACCCTAACAGCTGACATTATGTGGTCTATCCTTTCATTCATTGTGTGCCCACATTTGACCTTACCAGTGACAATTTTGGGAGCAAGAAAGGCCTATGACATATTACATTAACAGAGAGCTGGCCAGCACATTTCTGGTGCTTTGCATAGTCTGGTACATGGAAATGGAGAAAGATGGCTAGGTTTTGGGGTGGGAAAGAACTCAAAGTGACACCCACCCCAAAAGCGTGAGCCATATAAAAAATACGAAAACCCCGACAAGTAAGAAGGTCCCCTGGATCTGAGAGCCATCTAAAAGGATGAGGTCCTCTGAAACTGAGCCCCAGGAACCTGCCAATGCTACGAAAATGAAAAGCAGAGTACAACGGTGCTTGCAGACAACACTTCAGTCCTATGGCAGAGAAAGATAGGGAAAACTGTCCTAGCAGCTCAGCAACTACTCCAGCTAGCTGTTTAAAAAGCCAGCTGTAAACTGCATAAATCATAAATACTGCACTCTTCCCCAGATATCTTTAAAAACCCCCAACCGTTGGTGACAGGCAGAAACATCTTTGGAGATAGCAGCACTCCACAAATCGTAATTACTGTGCTAGTTGTTTAGAGACTATAGTGACAAATTTATGAATCCCTACATCTTAAGTTAGGATGTTATACAACTGAGTCTAAAGAGGGATTTTCTAAAAGAACTCCAGAAGGATTCAAAAAGTCTTTTTGTTAAACATCTGTAGAAGTCTATTTACATGCAGGTGCCTAGGCAGGAGGGTTCTTTGTTAGCTGTTCTAACCAGGGCACTGTAGTCACACTGCACTATATACACACTGGTGAAGTTTCCAGGAAATTAGTTTTAAATAGAAAGAAGGTATTGAATTTATACACAGAGAAAGGATTAGAAATTGCTCAATCTTCTCATGTGATAATATATCTCATTAATCATTTCTGAGTTCTGATAAAAACATTTAGAACTATGCATATTAGACAGTGAAGCTACTGCAACATAATAGCACTTACTGAACTTCTACAAATCAGATGAAACCGAGTACTGTCTCTCTGAGGCAGGTAAGTCTAAAATCAGAATGCAGCTCTTTTAATATATTGAATGAGCAAATTAAAGTTACAGGGGGTGAAAAAAATCACAAATGAATATGGTAGCTCCATCAACAGACTTCTGCTATCACATAAACCCTCTGAGCAATAAAGCCATTTTGAAAATGTTGTTTAGGCTGAACGCTTTCCACAGCTTAGTGCAGATATTATATGATCTTCCTGCATGCTGTAGTTACATTAAAAAGCAAGAATTAAATGTATTGCACCAATTGCAGGCAGGTTCTTCGTTTCAGGCACTGCGGGCACATCTTCTCATCGATCATTTGACAGGCTAATGTAAAGTCAAATGTAAATAGAAGGTGAAAAGCTGGTATTCTTCCAATTCAACTCCTTAAAAGCAAGTGCAGATGATGAAAAGGACCAGGGAAGTAACCTTGCTAAAACAGGGTTCCAAGCTGTATAACAAAGGCTGAGCTTCCAGAAGCTATTACGGCTTCCTGGGGTGACAGAGTATTCTTGAAGGGACTGTGGGGAAGGACAAGTCCTGCCTGTCCTGCCTCTTGACAGAGGAAATAAATCACCCTGCACACTTGAGGATACCTTTCCAGGCTGCATGCTGGGAACTTCATTACACAAGCTGTGCCACTTATTACTATGCATATTGCCACTGATTGGACATAGCCTCAAATCCGTAGCCTATTTCTGTCATAGTCTTAGGGGGAAGGAATCTGTTTTCTGCTTAAACAGATAGCGACTTGGAAAGGAAAGGGGAAGGAAAAGACACAGAGCAGCCAAGAGTTCTCAGTGGAAAAAGATCCCCTTGACTAATGATATGTCTAATCTACACTAACCCTGCCTCATGGTGCATGAAATACAGTCATATTGTCATGGTTTTCATATCCCCTTTGATCTTAATGCAATTGTTGTCAAAGTGAACAGCTACTCACAGGAATCCCAGCTTCATTAGGAAGATAGAAAGTCCTTCCTCCCAGAAAGCTTTCTAATACGTCTTTGTTTTCATGTTATAAGTTTATAGAGCTGCTGCATGCCAGTCAATAACTATGGTAAAATATTAAAATAAAATTGCAAATGAAGAATTCATTAGCGTTACGTGTGCTTCTAGCACATAATCCTAATGCTAATATAACTTGGAGGTGTTGGGTTAAATTTAAAGATGATATACATGGGGGTAAAGCTGAGACAGGAATACATGGCTGTGATTTACATGTTGAAGAGAGAGAAAGGCTGCCAACAAACCAACCAACACAAGGAGATAAAGAGATGGTTCCTTACGATGCCTGCCTTTTAGGGCATTGATTCACATGCCACAGTGGACTAAGCTGAAAAAGATGAAGTGGATCTTTGTTCCAGCTGTCTTTGTGACCCTTCTCCTAGAGGTTAACACCCCCTTGGCCAGAGCCAGTGTCACATGAAAGGTGGTGCAGACTGGTCGGTACACCTCCCCTTCTGATGCCCCTCTTCAGTTAGACACCAAATACAAGTCAACACCTCTACTTGCCTCTTCACCTGTGATCCCACCCACCCTACTCCTTCCGAGCTCAAGCTAGAGCTGATTTTACTAATGGACAATTTGTACCACTTATTAACTGTCTACTGATTTTTGTCCACTGCGTTAATGAAAAGAACTGTAAATGACTGTCTCACAATAACTGTCTGGAAGCACAGTGGTTGCTATAGTGTCATCTTTGTAGTTACAATGTAAAATTAATGAACCAAAGGAAACAAAAATAATGAAGACAATCATTAGCAGGCATCCTGTGGACTGAACACACAAATATATTAGAGGTGAGATTTCACTATTTCAGGATACATTGGGAAGGGAATAGGAAGAAAGATAAATGGTAACTACACCATGCCATTTTTTTCCATTATAAAAATGCTTTTATTGTAAAGGGCCCTATTATCTCAATAGAAGTTGTGCCAGTGTGACAGGTACTAAATATATATATATATATATATATATATATATGTATGTTAGCATGTATAATATATGTACACATATTTTTGAAGATTTCTTTGCTGTCGAAACTCATTTTCACAAAATATTCCCTCTGTACAGCAGATACATGGATAAATAGAATTCTGTTGTACACAGACCCAAAAGTAATATTTATCATATCTTGCAGCAGAGTAGACATTGTTAAAAAAATACTGTGAATGTTTTCATTTAACTACACAGCAAAATAATTTTAAATGATTTTAAGTTTTGCGTGGGACTCCTGCAAATAATGAAAATGGCACAGAAATGCCAAACACAGCATAATTGTTTCTTCTTCCTAAGAAGGTTATAGTAATTGTGTTCCAAAATGGTTTTGATGAGGCTTTTGATAAACACTAGAGAAATCTGCTCTGTAGTGGGAGGTTTTGAGGATATTACTATGATATCCTAGCTCATGGTAGGAAAACCTTTGCATTAAAATAGTGCAAGTCTGTCAATGAGAAATACAAAATATTAAGTCTAAAAAATTACTTTAGCATTAATACAAGGTTGACTTATGAATCATGTACATTTGCAAGGGGATTTCTACAATCTAGCCTGTTACAGAAAGGGTGGAGCTCTAAATGTCATTAACTATGTTATGAAAAAGTTCCTCTACACTAAGTCATTGCAGACTACTAGTAGCTAAAAACACATACATCGATTTGCATCCTCTACATGAGAGGAAGGGTTAATTAGGCTAGCCTTATTGCAGTTTGTTAAACAGACTGTTTTGTAGGCAGAAATGTTACATTTCTTCTTGTTTCCTTGAATAGAGATATCTGTCCTAAGATAATTCTCTATTTCTAGTGAGTGTGGCATATTTAGAGCATCTGAGGATCCCAGGTGCTATTACAAAGTTCCGCCCAGACAAAGTGTGCATCGTTTCACTGAAGTCTGTGGATGCATTTCCTATGTTATTCACTAGACTAAACAAGACCTAAATTCTGCTGTATCCTCTTTCCTTATTAGCATCAAAAGATAGATGTTCTAACAAGCCTCTTGTGTGTCACACATATCCCACTCATTGATGTCTGCCTCTCATGAAGATAGACAGCCATTCTCTTTTGATATAAGTAAGGAAAACGTCTAAGCACAGACAACTCCACTGGCCTACAAAGGTATGTTAAATGCTAGAAAAGGTGATTACTGTCAACTTTCTCTGAATGCCACAAAGTGGGAAATCTTTAGATTCAAAAAGTGGCATTTGCTTCACTGTTATGTCATAATTCTTAGCCATGTGTACATCCATAGAACAGAGACGCACACTCATCTCTTTAGCCTAGCAAAATTCCGAACTAAAGTTTCTGAATGAACACTTATTGATGCAAATTGCTTAACTACACATCTGTTCAAATGGTAATTATTTGACCTAAATCTGTAAGTAGCCACTAGCTCAGTCAGGTACAGTTTTCTGCATGCACCAACTCTCTAAAGCATTACCCCTCTTCAGGTATTTGAGTTCCTATCTATTCTTCCTCTGTGTGTTCACTAAAAGAGAACTGAAGTAATTACAAAATGAAAATAAAAAAATATGCTGTGCAAGAGAAGGATAAAGAGCAGGGTAAAAGCTGCAAGGATGCTGCAAACAAGATACAAATTAATAAAGGCAAAATTCCGGCTCTTAAGTTGTCTAATGAATCATGATGTGTTACCACAAAAAATGACTCATTGTGGTTTAAAGTGGTGATCTCTCATGACTCAGCCATGACATTATGATGGTAACACAGTTGATCATGAACCCTGAATCACATGACACGACAGCAAACGATGCAAACTTCATGCAAGAAGACTCCAACTAAAAAGTGAATTTAAGAAAAATAACCTGCATCCTTGAAAATCAATTCCACATGTAGTTGTAAACAGTACTCTGTCAGCAATGAATTTAAGACTAATCTTAAATTCATTAATCTTAAAATCCTAAGAGTATATTTTCTTCCTGAAACTTTTGCAGAAGTGGCATGACTTTTATTGGTGGCACTGACCATTATACACTTGAGCCTATTATGTTCCCTTTATTTTTCATAGTAGAAAATAACATACACCAAGCTGTTTTCAATTTCAAAATTATTCTTGCATAAAATTATTGCAACCATAGTGTAAATAAAGAATAGCAAATACTATAATCTTAGTAGATTTCTTGTATCACCACTCTCTTCTATCAGTGTCTTGCAAAAAAACTGCAGAGCATTTTTTTCCTTTAAGGAATGTATCATTGCTCTCACACTTCGTAATAACAATTATCTGCTCCAGTCCCTTGCTTACCTTAATTAATATCTAATTTGTTAAAGAAAGAAATGCTTTCAGCTTTACTCTGAGGTAACAAACAAGGCAAAACAACCAGGAAGAGCTTTGTAACAATATGCTAGAAGGAGGAGGACAATACACTACAAATGTCATTACAGATAATATTTTGCAGATGATAAACAAGTTTTTGTGTGTTTGTTTTACTGAAAAACAACAATGCTTATATGTAGATACATGATTCACCTGGAATAAACATAGTTTTAGAACTGTCCTTTCTGCATTGTGGTCTGGATGTGACACTTTCAGTTGGAATGCAGCTTTGGAGGTCTGTACTGCAATCTCCTGCTCAAAGTGCAGTAGATCAGGTCAGCTGTGGATTTCTCTAGCTGAGTCTTGAAAATATCCAAGGACAAAGATTTCTCAGCCTCTCTGGGTCACACTTTCTAGTGTGCACTACTTCTTGGTGAAGAATTTCTTCCTGATGTCCAATATGAATAACTCAAGGTACAATTTGTAGTCTTTTCCACAAGATAGTCTGGCACTACCTAGTTAAGTTTGACTCTGCTGTCTTTGGAACAGCACTTCACATGAATATGTTTTCTGCTGCTATTAGACCCATCCCTTTGCCTCCTCTTCCCCAGACTAACCAAGCCCAGCTCAGCATCCTCACCAGCCCCCCTCCTAGGAACTGAGGATGGGGACTCTGCCTTTGGGTCCACCACTCCCTCTAATTCGCTATGGTCTGCAAACCTGCTGAGGGTGCGCTATTTGTCATCCTATCAATTGCAATTAATCACTCTTGAGTAGACCTGTTCAGTACCTTCTTTGTCACTGGCTGGCAGCTGCACATCAGCCCATTTATTGCTACACTGCATGGCTGAGACAGTCTAGCAAAGTTTTAACCCACCTAAGTCTTCTCATCCTTCTCTTTTTTACAAATGAATGTTATGGGAGGTGATTTCAAGGCAGAGAGCATCCAGTGCTCTTCCCCTTGTTCATAGGCTTACTTAATTACAGAAGGGAATCAGATTAAATTAGCACAATTTGCCTTTGGTAAATGCATGCTGACTCTCCCTGTTTACTTTTCCTGTATATCGCATTCTTGGAAATTTATTTTAAGTGGACATGTTTCCTTTCTCAGTGCTGAGGTGAGGTCCTTTTGAGCTTGACTTTTTTGAAAGACAGAAGTAATATTATCCTTATGTCCAGTCATTGAGGACCTCCTTCAATCACCATGGTGAATCCCAGCTGGCCCCACAGATCTGAATCTGTGCAACTGGTGTAAGCAGCCGCTAAATTATTATTGCCCTACTGCTGCCTGTCTCTTTCCTTCTCAAACTGTGCCAGTGTGTGCACACGTCCGGGAGCCGGCACTGACTGCAAAGATCAGAGCAAAAAAGGCATTGAGAACACTGCAGCAAAGTGGGAAACCACTGTTGAGCTGGCAAAATACACAAAGTGAAAGGAACACTGTTTTGTAGCTTTAAAAAGCTTACAGCCCATTTCTTTTTATCACATTGGGTCTGACTTTGCATTTGTACAGATCAACAGCAAATTTCTAAATACTACATTGGAAAAATTTGGTCTGGTATATTTCACAAATGCATTCACATGGAAGATGTATCATTCTATACATTCCCTATATGTTTCAAATTGAATTACTCACCTATAAATGACAGCTCAGGAAAGGCTAATGAGTTATCTTTGAAGGCTGCTCAAAGAGCTCTTGCTTTTTCCAGTGCTCTTAGACATATTCACTCCTTTCTGTTTTTTTACTCTAAGTACCTCTCATTCTTTCACAAGGACTAAGCATTTGACATTAACAAAAAAGTGGGGAAGAAAAATAAATTAATGGAGTATTCTATGACTGGTTTTTGTGAAAAACAGACTCAGGTTAATTTCCTCCTAGTGACACAAGTATATTGTCACAGCCTAAGACTCAGCTTTCACAATTTTGACTCATAAAGCCAACAAAATTTTCTTGTGACATTTTTTTTCTACAACTAAACGCTGATGTGACAAAAACACTGGAAGGTACTAACATTTTTAAAACCATCTGACAAAAACTACTCAAATATACCATCAAGACAAAATATTTCATTACAACATTATGGGAATGTTTCATTAAAATGTGTAAGATGCAACAAAAATCATTCTACTTGCACAGTGTGAGTGCTGAACTATATGAAGGAGAGGTGCTAAATGTTATTTTGATTGTTCTGAAAATCTGTTGCACCACGTCCATGCAAACATGCTGCAACCCAGGGACAAAAGCTTCTGTCCATGAAAGAGAGATCTCTCTGGGACAAAAAAAACCCCTAAACCTAACCAACAAAGAACACAAGACTGTAAAACAATCAGTCATTAAAATAAGTTAGGCTTCAGAGTTGGAGCACACAGTGAATAAGGCTCTTCCTCTACAACTGCAAAGAAAAATTTTGAGACACGAATTTCACACATTCACTTCTGATCTATATGTGTTATCCATTAACAGTCCCATGCCTTTACCTTGGTAGCACAGTCTAAAGAAAACTCATCTCTCTTTAGTAAGACCACTCTTGTAACAGGTTTTCAGTAGAGAGTGTAGACTGGAATTTCTCCACGAGTAAAGTGGCATAGATAGAGAAATTGAGCCACTTCACCACAGCTGATGAGCTGATTTCAGCTGTGACTGTCCCCATTGTTGGAACCCTTTATAGCCATCCTTTCTTCTAGCAGAAGTCCAATTATCTCAATATTTCTCAGTGTGGGGCTCTCGTATAGTCCTCCCTGATGTCCAGACTGGGATACAAAACTAGAGTTGACTCATTTAGAGAAATTTCCATCTAATTCACCCCCCCTCCCTCCTTTTTAATTTACTTGGAAACAAAATTTAAAAATTTTAAAGACTTTGGGAAGGTTGTTGTCCGCCCCCATCCCCCGAATTTGTCAAAAAATTATATGGACCAAGGGAAATCAAGCTTTTCTTGCAAGTGCAAGAATTGTATAAGCCTGCCGCTTTGAGATAAGAAGTAACAGTTCAGACTGAATGCTTTTAAAGAACTGTAATTTGTTTTATGCACATGCTGCAATGACACAATGTGTTGTAAGAAAGGCACACCACCTCTCAGAGCATCAGCGCACCCAGGCATCGAAGAAAATGGCACAAGACAAAATCATTGCTTTAATTCTAAGCTAATCTGTTTGACTTCTGTTCAGCTCCTGTGTTCTTCCTAGAATTGTTCCTGAGGGGAAAAGAAAGGATCACACCAACTGAATGTTTTTGCTACTGCGTGCAGGCTGCTTGGAGATGTGAAAAATTATCCATGCCAGCAAATCACAAACTTGGTATTGACTTGAAAAGTAATAGTTAGGTGGTTTACAATAGCCACACTTTTGTATCACCAACACATCATGACTTGTTTGACGCTGAAATTGTTCTAGGTCAGGCATCCCCACCCCTCCAAAAAAAACAGGTGCGGCAAAACAATAGCGACAGTAAATATATGCCTGATGACAATATTTAGCCTTCCTGAGTTTAATGAATAATAATAAATAATAATTTTTCACAGCCTTGTGATAATATTTTTGCACATGATGGCAGGGCCCATTAGTAAATATATTTATTTCATTTTTCACCTCAGCAATTAACACTGCTCCCATTCCTTCCCGAACAGAGTAACTGCCTATACAAATTTAATCACTTCAGTTGCTGTGACTGATCCCATAATTAAGCAGGAGGTGACCAAATCTTAAATGTGATTTAATAATTAAAGGTTACTGTTACAAAAAATGAGCGCATGATCACATATGTACATACAATTTTGAATTTTATAAAATTAAGAGTACCTTCTGGATCTGACTTTCAGTAATTTTGGTCTTCGATGTATGCAAAGTGACTGTAAGGCGACACAAAATAACCCATAATTTTGCTGCATTTCATGTAACTGGCGGTAAAAGGCCTAGAAGATTAGGGAGAGTTTAAGGTTACCATGTCAATTAAAAGACATTTCTTAAGATTCTTGGATAGGACAAAAGCTTGAAGGCAGACTACAGTACCTGTGAAGTGCTTTGCATCCATATTCTTTGTTTCTAACAGCATTATGCTTGGTTACAACAGCAAAGGACCAAAAGGCAGCTCTTTGGTAGAAAGCTCGATAAAACATGCAGCCCCAAATGTATTTTTCTATAAAGAAAGACAGAAAGTTTTAGTAATTTCAGCTGCAATGAGCCAGCCACTTTATTTCACTGTAAATCAACCTTGCGGTATAGAATATCACACTTCAAACTTGCACAAAGATTGTTACTTCCAGCTAAAGCGGATACATAAACATTCAGAGAAAGTTCCTTTAGCAAAAGTGATAAGTATGACTGCAGAAAAACCACTATACATCAGTGAGAGATGAGCTAATCTGCTGGTTCCTATATCGCTGCAGGGAACCACTAAACCGTTACCAAAAAAAGTGATGCAAGAGATGGATAAATCAGTCAGTACTCAGCAATGTTTTCCTGCCTTAGGACCTCTTTTGATATCGGATAACTGGAAAATTCTTTTTAATAACATTGAGTTGTTCCTTAAGTCAGTTCTCTTCATAGGTGCTCTCCACATTTATTCCAGGTAAACATTGGCACTAGTGTTAAACCTCTATTGTGCCTTAGAATAGGGTATGGAAATACACACTCTTTACTGCAAGTAAGTGCAACAGTTACTTCAATATTGTTTTTCTGGAAAACCTATCAATGGTTACCCCAGCTGACATTATTTTGGCCATTGGGCTGAGTGTGCCTTCACAACCAAAGTTAAGAACCTAATTTCCTTGCTGGTCTATTCAGGAATAATGGTCATACTTTACTATCTGATCAAAATTACCAACAATAATTCATTACATATTACCTCAAAGCCTGTTAGGCAAAGCAAAAAAACAGAGGAGCACTGGTGATCACCAGAAAACCCATGTGAGAGTCACAAGACTAGTTACCAGACCAGCCTTTAGCCAAAGAGATTCAAAACAGAACTGGAATGATAATATTACAACTTTTTTTTAAAGATGGCCATTCCCCCACAAAAGTAGTCTTGTCTGCTCTATGTGATCCTTATTCATTAGAGCTGAGCAGACTTTCAGCTTTCAAACTGTTGTTACCATCAGAGGACAAGAACAAAGTACTTTGGCAATGGCAAAACAAAACCTCCAAATGCTGCTCCCATATTCCTTAAGGATATTCTTCAGGGTCTCCTTTTACAGCTGAAAGTCTGTCCAATATTTTACAACTAATGAGTTGGCAATTCTAGCTTGGACACAGCTCCTGAATTTGTTAGTCAGCGGTGGATCGTTGATGCTGAGCTCCAGAGCAGAGCTTTGGAGACTTGCAAGTTTTAGTGAAAGGCGTTCTGCAATCCCTTGACCTTAACAGGGAATGGAAATTGGACCTCCACCAGATTGCATTCCCAGAGTCTGCTGCCGAACTCTCTGTCCATGATGTGCAGACCATGCTCTTTGAGGATCACACAGCACACTCAAGCCAGCGCTGTGCTGGAGAGCTTTATACCTGTTAGCATTAGAAGTACTTCCAGATTTCATTTTGGAGGAGCATGCAAAAGTCCAATTTGGGATTTTTTTCTTAAGAAAAATAAGTGTTACATGGGATGAACTCTTCTAAGTAAAGCAGGAGGCTGAAGGGACTGATCTGTCTATTGACACCAAAAGAATTTGTTCTTGTTTCCATGTTCTTATTCCCATCCCTGAAATGGCTTGGATATTTCCCTCCCTTACGTACAAAAACCAGGCAAAGGATGTACAGCACTGTATGAAGAGTAACTCCTTTGTGTTCGAGCATGCTGGACTCTGTTATCGTTCTAGAATCAGTTATCTTTTTGCCACAGTACTGTGTAAAAGCACTAAAATGAGCATTTCATGAGACTAAGGGTATGTATTATTTATTTTAAATAGGTAAGAAAGACACTTCTGCAAAATGAGGATCAGTTATTTATTTGCTCAAGTGTACTTAAAGTGGTCAGTAACAGAACTATTTGTGAGCCTTGGAAATGGGATTGTTGGTCTTTAAAATACTTGAGTGTTTTACAGAAAGAATTTAATACTACAAGGCTCTCGAATTAGAAAGTGCCTGTGTGTGTGTGTGCGCGCGCATGTGCAGAGAATCAGCATAATACAATATTGTGCTTGATTCACCCATGTAAAATACATAATTTTTGCACCAACATCATTCAAATAACTAATAGTCCTGTTTGGATCTCTGAAATTATGAAAAGTGACTTATGGAGAATGGAATTTCAGATTGACCAAGTGATAACATTGATGATTTTGACGCAGTGATAATGTGTATAATATTCCTGCTATTGCAAGCAGGAATAATGTATCATGTGAGTGGGTAGCATGTATTCACTTCACCACATGACTCATTGACAGTGAAGTATGATGCCATTTCAGTACATCTATCTACTTCTAGATCTTGATCCTTCAGTAATCCTTGTTTGAAAGAAAACAAGACACAGATTAAATTTTTTCTTGCTTTTTAGGCTGCCACTACTATAGAATCATAGAATCATAGAATCATTTTGGTTGGAAAAGACCTTCAAGATCATCGAGTCCAACCATTAACCATGCCCCCTAAACCATGCCCTGGAGTACCCTGTCCACTTGCTTTTTGAATACCTCCAGGGATGGTGACTCAACCACTTCCCTGGGCAGCCCATTCCAATGTTTGACAACCCTCTCAGTAAAAAAATTTTTCCTAATATCTAACCTAAATCTCCCTTGCCTCAACTTGAGGCCATTTCCTCTTGTCCTATCTCCAGACACCTGACAGAAGAGACCAACACCCACCTCACTACACCCCCCCTTCAGGTAGTTGTAGAGAGCGATCAGGTCTCCCCTCAGCCTCCTCTTTCCTAGACTGAACAACCCCAGATCCCTCAGCCGCTCCTCATCAGACTTGTGCTCCAGACCCCTCACCAACTTGGTTGCCCTTCTCTGGACACGCTCCAGCACCTCAACGTCCTTCTTGTAGTGAGGGGCCCAAAACTGAACACAGGACTCGAGGTGCGGCCTCACCAGTGCCAAGTACAGGGGAACAACCACCTCCCTGCTCCTGCTGGCCACACTATTTCTGATACAGGCCAGGATGCCGTTGGCCTTCTTGGCCACCTGGGCACACTGCTGGCTCATATCCAGCCGGCTGTCAACCAGCACCCCCAGGTCTTTCTCTGCCGGGCAGCTTTCCAGCCACTCTTCCCCAAGCCTGTAGCGCTGCATGGGGTTGCCATGACCGAAGTGCAGGACACGGCACTTGGCCTTGTTAAACTTCATACAGTTGGCCTCAGCCCATCGATTCAGTCTGTCCAGATCTCTCTGTAGAGCCTCCCTACCCTCAAGCAGATCGACCCTGCCTCCCAACTTGGTGTCATCTGCAAACTTGCTGAGGGTGCACTCAATACCCTCATCCAAATCATCAATAAAGATATTAAACAGAACAGGGCCCAACACCGAGCGCTGGGGAACACCACTCGTGACCCGCCGCCAACTGGATTTCACCCCATTCACCACAACCCTCTGGGCTCGTCCATCCAGCCAGTTTTTCACCCAGAAATACTATCATATAGTCTCAGCAATGATAGTACTTTCCAAAAGCACACTTTCTGGATTGTATGTTTTTTAGGGTTTAAAGGTAAGGTGATAATTAAAATGATAAAGAGTTTCTTTAAAAATTATGTGCTTAAAGCTCCTCTTCTAATTATTTGCAGGAAAAGGGGGAAGAATATGAGGCTTCCTGCTGTAAAACACAGAAGAAACATGTGTGATGAAACTTCCTTCCACTGATCTCACACAAAATCATGCAGCAAAATGGCTAGATGTGGATTTTACAAATCAAGGCATAAAAGACTAAAGAAGGGGTTTAACTTGATGGGATAGTTCCCACAGTAATTTATAATCTGAGATTATAAAGCACTACCTGAAAATATTCCAAGAACAAGGAAAACTACCGTGGGAGTGTTTGGCAGAAATCTAAAATCCTATGTTAAACAATCTACAGTGTCAATGTCCAGATGATTTTTTTTTTCATTACAATCTGGAGGGAAAGGAGAGATTAACAAAATGGAGAAAGGGAATATAATTTCCTGAGTCAAAATCCCAAAGCACTAGTTACCAAACATGACTTTGTCTCCAAAACACTCAGTCTGGAATATCAGATTCTTTGCAGATTTTTTGCCAAGCTTTATGAGTTTGTCTGCAGGAAGCAGCATGTAGATCCAAGCACTTTAGGACTTTTCAGAAGATGTAAAAATATTCTCATAACTGGATGCCCAATCTGTAATTTGGCAATGACTTCTTTCTGTCTCACATCTTCTTGGATCACAAAATCTTCCAGGTCATTACTCTGAAAAGCTTGATGGAGTCCTCTGCCAAATGGATAATATCTTGGTCAACAGAAAGCACAAGGCAGCTAAGCATTTTTACAGCTCTAGAAACTGACAAGTTTAACTCTTAAATTATGCCTGAAATGGTAGGGTTGGCCTTATGGTTTTCCAAAAGACCGTACTGCTCTATTATCTTTACCCCTTTATTCAACATTTGCTCGTATCCAATACAACTCTGGAAGTGTTGCTAAAACTGTAGGTATCGGCCTGACCCAACTGGCTCAGAAACCCTCTTTTTTTTGTACATTTGGCATGTATCTGGATTTCTCTGGATTTATAATCTCACAATTCACTGTTCCTGGCTGTGTCACTCAGTTTTCCTCCATCATGCACATATGTAAAGGCAGGCCTACAAAGAGAGATAAATCGTTCAGAAACCAGCCTGCAAAAATGCTTTGCTCTGAAAACAAGATGCACAGTGTAGATAAGTACTGTAGGAGTTACAAGATATGAAACAGCTTATGTTCAGGTAAAATCTGATTGAAGGAAACCTGGAACGTACATGTGGAGAAGTGTGAGACGAGCAAGGGGTTGTAAATAAAAGTTTCCAAAAGAAATAAAAAAAATCTTTGCTCAATAATTAATGTGACAGGAGTCAGAGGGCTCCCAAAATAAATATAAAATAAACACTAAGATTTTTGCTATTAGTTAGTATGTTGTGTTTCCTACAAACACATTTTCTGGGCATCAGTGATCAAGTGAACCATCAGAAATGCCCTGAAGGTGTTTGGGGTCCCTATCCAGAGACAGAAACTTCACAGCCTCTTCCACCAGTTAACTGGGATTAGTTCAAATGTCCTCCAGAGATGTCCTCAACGATGATCCACTCCCTGAAAGACATTCCCCAAAGTTCGTGAAGAACTACATCACGCATTCAATAGCTTCATGAAGGTAGTAGTAAATGGGTATTTTTCCTCTGGCAGAACAATCCTCTCACATACTGCAGATGGCTTAGGCACTAACAGAGTAATCTGGCAAATCACTGGTTTGCACTGGTAAGAAACGAACCTGATTTTTCCCAATCACCGCCATTGATCCAAGCTTCTTTTCACATGGTAAGTAATTATATTTGAGCAGGCATAGATCATACTCCTGAAGATTTCATATTACCAAAACATTACTGATATTTCTTACAGGTTACACTCTATGAAATATTTGTGAATTACAAAATTATGTATTTCTTACAGCACTGTATACTGCGGGATGTAATATCTCACACAAAATTCTATATGAGGTTACTGTGGTCTCTCTGTGCTAGATTATCCTAAATGATCAAAATGATACTGTCACTGTCAGTACACTGAAAAAAAGTACTTCCTGTAATGTTCATCCACAGTTTAATTTTTCCATCTTGCCTGTTTCTGACAGATTACCAAACTATTATTACCAGCTGGACAGAGTCTATAATAATTTCTCCCACAATCTGCAAATTTGGGGATAACACTCATTCATAAAAGCCAGACTGTGCCTTCAAGCACAGCTGAGAGCAAAGGAAAAGGCACAAACTGCTCCATCCCAAAAGGAGCCATCAGAAATGCTGTGATTGATATCTCCTACTCACAGCTCCTACCTTGTAGCTTCTCCATTTCTCTGGGATAATGCTTTGCTGACATTTTGCTTCACATAAGGGTGTTATTGGACCAATTATCGTTATAGGATCCCCTCTCCCCAGCACAGATACAGGGTGCATTAGAGTGCAACCCCAAAGCAACATAGGTGCACTCAAGTGGTAATTTTTTGTAAGTAGTGCTAAGAGATAAGGACTACAATAAAGGTTGAATTGACACTTGTTTCAATTTACAGAAACATAGGAGAGTTTTGTGATTGTTTTGGAAAAAAAGTGGCCTTGGCAGTTAAATATGATGTTACATGCTATTTAAATGTAGAATATCCATTCTCACATAGACGTAAGGCATTTCTCCCCTGTCTAGCTACTTAGGAAATGTGCTTTTCTTTGTTTCTGTATCAGTCCTTACTGAAGCTCTGAATGAGGCACCATGGAGATGCTGTCAGATATTTACTCGTCATTAACAATATCTTCTTACTTGGAAAACAGTAGGCAATGGCATCCTGGGCTGCATCAGGCAGAGCATTGCCAGCAGGTCAAGGGAGATGGTCCTTCTCCTCTGCTGTGCACTGGTGAGGCCACATCTGGAGTGCTGGCTCCAGTTCTGGGCTCCCCAGTACAAGAGAGACAGGGATATACTGGAGAGAGTCCAGTGCAGGGTAAGCAAAAAGATGGACAGACTTCTCTCAGTAGTGTCCAGTGACAGGACAAGAAGCGATGGGCACACACTGAAACACAAGAAATTGCATTTAAGTATAAGAAAAAGCTTTTTTACTGTGAGAGTGGTGAAACAGTGGCACAGATTGAGGTTGTGGAGTCTTTTCTCTTTGGAGATAACCAAAAATCAGCTGGACATGGTCCTGGTCAACCAGCTCTGCCTGGTCCCACTGCAGCAAGGGCGTTGTACTAGATGATATCCAGAGGTCCCTCAACTGTTCTGTGACCCTGTGGGATCAGCAGGACCCCAAAGCACTGACCAGACACCCCAGGCACCTGTTTCCCTCCATCAGAAAAGAAAAACAACATTCTTTCTGGCAATCCTCTGATGTAGCACAATCTCCTGACTCAGATCCCGTTAATAATAGCTCATCTAATCAGCCTTAGAGGGTCACTGTGTTGGCAGGTACTCATCTGCCATGCCATCTTCAGCATTTCAGACTATTTATGTAGGGTTAGGTGGTACTTGCCTTTCAGACATGCCGAGGCTTTCCACACCCTCTCTTTCTGCTGTTTTGCTACTCCTTAGGAAACACGGTTGTCCAAAATCCTGTCAGAAACAGAGTCTGCTAAGCACAGACTCTAAAGTCTTGTGGCTTAATTTGCTGCAAAAATAAATCTAATTGGCTGACTCTAGATCCTGCTAATGACCATCAACACCTTAACACCAACTGCTTAGACTGGAAAAAATCATGCTAAGAGCTTTTTTTATTAAGTGAAAAGCACAGTGTGAATGACACCCAAGGGAGAATAGTCTTCATTTTATTTATTTGTACATTTTCAAACATTATTATTTTCTACTGTTTTGCACTCTGACAGACATCCTTCTAAAAGGAAACTGCTTTCTAATTGCTAGTTTCATCTACTGTGCCAAAACGTATTATTTCCAACACAAGAAAATCAGAGAGGGACTCAACCACAAATGCAATAACCTAGAAAATTATCCTAAACCATATCTATTCAAATGAACAATCATATATTGCAGGAAATTATCTCATTTTTTTTCTCTAAAAGCTCCCATGTTGCAGAAGCTTCATCACCCCATATTTATACAAAGTGCTCCAGTTTGGGGACCAAAGTCCCAAAAAGTCCTGTTTTGAACTGGACCCACACAGCAAGATGTGTAAACTTGGCTTAAATCCATAGATTGCCAGTCTTTGGATTCTGAGTATGCATACTGCACACTAAGAGCAATGAATTCAGACCGAAAAACAGCATCCAGGCTGATTTTCATATGTAAATGGAGCACATGGAAAGATGTTTCAACACACTTTTTGCAAAAGAAAATCATGTTTAGAACAGTCACGACCTAAATAAAACATCTGAAATGTAAGCTTTCCTCAGGCTGAGAAAATTCCACCCTACCTTCCTCATTGTCAGATGATGATATAACCTTAACAGCAAATATTTAGAACAGTCTACATGGAAAAAAACCCCAACATTTAAACCCTCTCCTATTTAAGCAGGGGAACTCATGCAGTTGAGAATGCAAGAGTGATGGTATCAGAGGAACGGGAAGAAATATGACTGTACATTTGCAGCCAGGGTATTCATACAAGAGAGAATAGTTCCTCTGTGCTTTTTTCTTACGTGGTTTTCTGTTCATCAGGTGGGCTTTTTAGTTCATTCTTCACAAGTACCCAGTTCTTCACACAGATGGCAGGGGGAAACAAAAAACTTAAAGAAAGTGCTTTGAAACAACAGCTTTCTAAGCATTATAGCCTCCAAGTCAAAGCCATCCAAGTCAGTCATAAAACATCATAGGGGTTTCTCCCCAGACTTTCTGGTGGCTATATAAGGGGCAGACTGGCAGTCCTTGTCTTGAGACAAACACATGTACTGTTTTCCCAAGATTCCCAAGAAAACATAGGGCATCACAGCCGGGATTTGCCTACTCCTTAGCTGGGAGTTCCATGTATTCCCCCACTCCATCACTGAGCAAGTACCAGAAAATGAGGAGGTAATTCACTGCATCCACAAAAGGCAGTGACAGCATGTCTGCTAAACACTGGTGAGTTCTCCTAGAAGCGTTCCCCCCCCTTGCTGTAAAAGCATTTTGTCCTTTGCCTCTTTTGCAAATATGTGGTACAGGACACAGTCAGGCCTAAAATATTAAATACTCTATAAGCAGAAGAAATATCAATCTCTATGTACTCCTACAGAAATACTGCATGACCTTGGATAAGTCATTTCATATGTCCTTGCCACAAACCTTTTTTGTAAAATGAGGGTAATACTACCAATCTTGTCATTTTAAAGTGATGCACTAGTGATAAGCACTATATACTGACTTTCTAAACAGAAATAATACCACTATGAGTCATTGCCTTTGGTAGCCTGAGTGGATAGGAAATCTTCTTACTCATACACAACAAAAACAAGAGGTATGATTGTATTTTCTAATGAACAAAGTTGCTGAATCTCAGTTTCATTAAAATGCTTTTAAGGTTCGCTTAAAAGTTGTCAAGGTTTGTGGGCAGAAACATGCTTATCCTTCACTCACAATATTGTTATGCGAAATTCCTGCAGAGCTATGGAATGAGCACTTTATCTACCCTCTTCTCAGACTTGCCAGTGGGCAAATCAGATCAGGCTTAGAGCTTCGGAAGCTCAAATGATGTAGAAAGTAAAACACTACTTAGGGCAGACTTCATGCTGCTTTAATTTAAAGTAGAGGGTGGGAAATTCAAATTAAGGGTAATACAAATGGTATCAAGAATTTTTGTATCTGTCTCTGCCCCAAACACAGAAGCAAAGTACTTGATAATCAGGCTTAAACAATAAGAACCTCTCCTTTAAAAAGTAAAGCTTTTTCATCAGCAGCACAGACCCTCCAAGATAGAGAATTACAATAGACTCTAAGGCAAGCACAGTAGGCTCTTGTACAACACTTACTTGTAATAGACTCCTACCCTAAACAAACATGGATATAGCACCAATTCTAGCTGCCATCCACTTTTTTTCTCCCACACACTCACACTGGCAGTTTGTCTTTGTTCCTGTTCAGCTGCTTGATTTAGTTATCTTTATTGCCCAAATAAGGGTGGCAGGAAAATATCCTTCTTCCTAATAATTTTGCTTCTTACATATCAAGTTGGTAATTTTTTAACCTGAATTAAAAAAGATACATTTAAAGCAAAACAGCAGGTTTGGGGCTTTTGTTGGTTTTTTGTTGTTTGGTTTGGTTTTTTTTTTTTTCTGAACAAAACATTCATACAGCTTTGCACCAAAACAATTTCAGCAAAGTGTTTGTACCAGCTCTGTTCTAGCCAGGCATCCTTCCTTTTGAGAGGAATCACCCCTGAGGCTGGCATAGTCATGAAACCCAAATGATGCACTGGCCACCACAGAGAGAATCAGTTTTTCCAAAAAGTCAGAGCAGGGAAGCCAGAAAGAAGCACAAGCTTGTTGGTAAAATGACCACTGATGGTAAATGACCATAGCCATGTCCTGCTTTTCCCAGTTACTCCTTATGTCTTAGTTAGCTTACTGTGTTCCCCTGTCTTTGACAGTATATTCAGCATACAACCTGCTTTATGAGACTGCTTAAAGGGATGACAACATTGAGTTGGTTGATGTATGGAAGCTGTCTCCTAATAAAAGTGCACCAGCCTATCCAAAAGGGATGCATTGGGGGATAATTTGAAGACATCTGTTAAGACAGGAGCTGTGTAATAACTTAGCCTGGTTACCTTGGTGCCTGGGAATTCACTCATGGATCACCATCCCTGTGGTAGCTGCTGTACCAACACAGAACATAAAGGGAACTGCTGCCTCTTTACAGAGCTTCATGGAGAGTAAAGAGAGGGTCAGAAGGACAGAACAGGCAGTGAGATACTGGTCAGCAGGATGGAGACTAGATCCCATGATCCAAGGGATGGGTAGCCTCTTTGGGAAACATACCTTTCCAATAAAAAAAGAAATATCAAGTTTAGGCAACTGACATTAAGCTTAACTGGAATCTGGATACAGCCTTACGTTTACTTAGAAGCACTTTGAAAAGGTCATAGAAGAAATGCTAGTATTTTGGAAAAGTGGATTCATTTGTACTTGCCCTCTACACAGGAAGGCAATGAGTGGCTTTAAACAATAAATATTTTCATATGCAGGTGAAAACTTAAAGCAGAATTTCATAATTTGAAAATTTGTAACCAGTGCCTGCTATCAATCAATGAAAAATCTGCAAGTCTATTTTTTAAGCATAGTTTTGGCTCACATTTCTAAATCACATATCGTTTGTATTTACATATTTTTTAAAGAATATTTTCAATATTCTGGAGCTTTATTTAATCATTGTCCTGTTTTTTTCCATTTGTTTCAAAGTGAGAACACACAGCAGGAGAACTTTTTTTTTGTCCCTCTGAAATACTCTACATATCTTTTTTCTTTTTTTCTTTTCAGACTAAGGAGTTGTATGATTCAAATAAATTCAACCTTTTCTGTTCAAAATGCTCTCTGTAGGATTACGTGCTGTGTGTTTCTGGCTGTAGTCTTTCTTGCTAAAAGGGAACAGATAGGTGTAAATGATATTCACACCTCTTAATTGGAGTCATTAACAGTTCTCTGGGTTATCTTTCAGCATAAGACCTTGGGCTTCCTAAGGAACAACTATATATAAGAGCCAGGAGTTGCTGCAAACTTTTGCTCACATAGGAATGTCAGTTAAGAGTGTGATTTTTGTGTTTGGGTTTTTTTGCAACATTTCTTTTCTGGCAACATCTCTACTGTAGACAAGATTTTATGAGCAAGAAAGTGCATTTGTTGGTATAGTTGTTTCGTTTGAGCTGATATAAGCAAGACCATCGCTAACGCTTTTTTCCTTGTACATTCTGTATCTATTAGGAGATATTTCTGATGTAGCAACATGAGCTGCAGGCAGGACTTTGTGTTTCTTTCTTAAAAGTCTTTTTGTTTGTTTGTTCCTGTTTAGCATTGTGCAATCTTTTTTGTGAGTAAGGAGAAAAAAAATCAATTATTTACCTTGTTTTGCAGAACAGACACAGAACTGATGGAAGCAATATCAACAGTTTGATAAAATACACTAACAATTCATGAAAAATTCAGGTACAAGCCAAATATAGTTTATTCATGAAACTGAACCAATTTACACTGCTTAACTGTAGTGAACATCAAAATGTCCTTTCATGGCCTCTTAAAAAACATGTAACAACTCTGCATACTTTTCTTCTATTTGCCCTTGCATGTGCCTGCCCAAAATCAACAGTCTGATTTCTCACCCTGCACCAACAACCATTCTTGTTGTGTTCACAGGTACAAATATAGCAAATGCCATGTTCAGGTTTTGCCTCTAAACTCCAGTCTAGGCAGAAGAGATCACTACCACAACAAAAATCATTGAGATAGATAAGAAGGAAACTTGCTGATGACCCCACACTGCCTTTTGCTGTATTAATTCTTACTGTTAGGTCAGTTCGAACCCATGAAAGCACCTAAGTAAGAAGAGTCTCATGAAATAATAATATTGGTAGCTGAAAACCCATAAACCAACAGTCAGGAAAGAATATGTGTATGTGTAAAGGTGGCATGCACATCTGTTTTATTCCTTAAATTGACCACACAAACTCTTTAGATCTCTTAAATCTGGATAAAATAGCAGATGTTAAATAAAATGGCAGTTTAAGTGTCACCTAGAGAAAACTTGAGAGTGGTGACCTATCTCCTTTCTTTAAGTTTGGAAGACTGTGGGAAAATTTAGGTCTCAGAGAGGCATGAGGTGGACAAAGCAAAACATAAACCCTCCATATAGATAGATGAAGTAGAGATAGATTTTCTGTAGATAGAAATAAATTTAGGAATGGTTTCTACAAGTATAGAAACTGGCCATCACAAAATATGCAGGGGTGGGTTTACAAATGAGGTGAATTTTTTGGAAACCTCAAAGTCTTGCAAACTTGCCATCTCATGGATTTCACAGGACCCAGCTGCAATTGCAGATGCCCTATAAGATGCATAAGAAAGACTTCAAAAATAAGACAAGCAGCCCATCATCCTAAATTGAAAATCATCTTAGATTCTTGTAGGGAAGTTCTGAGCAAGGACCAGAGTGTAACCTTGTCTGCCAGAGGGTCTGAAGCCTAATTCTGGGTCGCACCTTTGCTCATCATTCATCAGTACCATTGGGCTTCAACTCCAGGTTTCTCTCTCTTCTTCAGAAAAATTGTATAAAAGGGAGTTATGGTATAGTCTTCCCTCCACTCTATGAATAAAAGCATTGTCACAGAAAAATTTCCCCAGTAAATACCTTGTAATATCAAGTTACTTGATATTTAGAGGAAAAAATTTCTCAGACTATTCTCTATCTGTCCAATTTAATATAAAAAGCATAGCTATAAATGGGGAAAGGAACTTGAATACGGGTCTTTGAAGTGAGTGCCCCATATAGGGGCATATAGAACCCTATCCTTTTGAGCTCTCTATCTGGTTTGATGCACATTTTATGGTTTAGCCTCAGTTAGCTCCAAGAACACAAGCCTACCCATCATCTCAGCTTTTATTGAATTCCTTTTTATTTTAGTAGACAAGAATTTAAAGAGCTTTTTTCATTCTTTCTTTATTTTTTCTTCTTTTTTTTTTTAATCTGAGAACATACTGTGCTATGAGGACCCTTGGAGCTGTACAAGCCAAATAAACTTTGCAATGACATTTTAAAAGTTGCTTTGCATTTATATAACCTGGCTGTAATCCTTCTGTGTCTCAGAATTCACCACACTATCAATCACTTAAATTATTGAACTGGATTTCACGTAAAATCCTTTTGGTTGTGGAATACATATACATTCAAAATTCAGTGAAGCTTCTTTCCCCCAACCCATGGAACAGATAGGAGAGGTGAAGCCAAGGTGAACTGTCCTGGGAAAAGGAGGCTGAGGTAATGCAAGGAGAATCAGTGCTTCAGGAAACACTTTTAAACATAGCTAAACACCCCCCCCTCTCCAAAATTTCTCTTTTGTGACTTAAAGTCATATGAATCCTCATGGCAAGGGCAGTAATACATAACAATGATGATAATACATCAATACCTAACTAATATCACAGTACAAAAAGGCAAATTGAAAAATCAAGAAATGGAACACAAATAATTTAGTTCTTTAAAACCATACATATCACAGATACTTCTCCCATTCTGTTTCAATTGTTTTTCCGTAATACTGGATACTATTGCTTAAATGTGCAAGAAATTAACTTCTGTTATCTCAGAGTTGCTGTGTAAATGCTAAATTTGACTTCTTAACTGTCTGCTTATTTTTGCTTTTCCATATAAATAAAAATGATGTAAAAAGATATTTTTATACTTGATTTAGAGAAGTTCAGCAATGTTCAGCTCCCAATAGTAAGCTATCTTTCTAAATGTAAGAGCTATTTTTCCTATGATTTTGTTGTCTCCTATGAATTTTTAAAAAATGTAATTTATTCATGAGCAGAAGTGAGTAAAACCACTGGTTTCCCAGTGGAGTCATATTGTTAAGATGAACCACATCTTTCCTGACCTTGCATAGCAATTGTAGGGGCTGCACTCCGTAATTGGTCCAAATACAAATACACTTGTAAATCAGGTAGGTTTCCTGGAACTTTGGAACAACATCAGTGCGTCTGGTTTTATTCAGCCCTAAGTCTCAATTGCAACTGACCAAAAATTTACACGCCAGCTAAATCTATCAGACCTTTCATGCCTGAGATTTCCACCCCCATTCTCTTCTACACAAATTAAAATGAGGTTCTTTGCTGAAGCCAAAATCTTCCAATATGCTTGTCATGAACTGCTGAATTTACTGTTCACATCTTTTTTACAATACAGATTAAGTGTGGATCCAGAGCTCTGCTTCAAAGGGGCCCTCCAACTACCATATTTTCATCATAGCATGCATTCACGATGCAAATATAATATCCATCTGGGCCTTTTATAGGCTTAATTTATCCCTGCTTATTTATCATAATTAAGTGCACCATATGATAGGAATCCTTGTGGTATCTCTACTGATCTGGAGTAGAGAGAGATCACTAACCCTACTTATGAAATCCAGCAATTAAATTACATGGTATCACTCATCATAAAAAAAGAAACCCTCTGCTAATGACATAAATGTGTTGGACTAACCAGTTCTGTTCTAGCACATATGTAAAATAAGGGGGGGGAAATGACAGAACATCAAAGATGAGAGAGCCCTGCAGAAGCCCCAAGGAAACTTCCCAAGCCACTGGATTTGAAAATATGGTACACCACAGATTAGTTCTTCAGTGATAGAGATGTAACTAGGGGACATGAGCTGCATCAAGAATCTCACATCGAGGGATTTGGAAAAGCTCTTCTGAAATCAAGTTTATGTGACTCCAGTGAAGCTGCTTTAAGACATCACAAGTGCTGTCTGATTTGGGGCTGACCCACCTTCCCATCTCTTCCCACAGAAATAATAAACACACACATACATGTACCTATTTTTTAGGAAGTGGGTTTTTTTAACAAGTATCTTCCATAACCTCCTAAAGCAATATCTAATTAAAATATTTAAGACAACTGGTAACATTTCCAATGGCTCTTAAGATATTGTGGAGCCTGTGTTCAGAGTCTGCAATGGGGTGCAGTGCAAAATGTTCTAGGCTAGTTCTAAATGAGCTAGTGTGTAACTGTGCAAAGCAAAGTATTGTGCAGATATACTAAGTCAGCTCAAAATCCAGGTATACAATCACACTGTCACAACAAGAGGGCAGGGACTGCTGTAGATCCCAGACTTCAGATAGTCAGTCCTATATCGGTCTCCCTTACAGTCATGGCCTAAGATACTTAGAGCTGTATTTGTTCAAACAAGCCAAGAGTAAATGTCTATACTAAAGGAGATATTTAATAGTGGCAAGGTGCCTTGCTCCCTTTGAAACTGGTATGAAATCTCTGCATACTGAGAGCATGCCACAAGACCCAGCCAAAAAAAAGGCCAAGAGCATGCATATTTGTGTTTGGAAGAGCTGAACATCATTTGTTCTTCCAAGACACAGCAGTCAGTGGGTGATGCTGCCTCCTTCTCAGACCAGACTCTGGCTGTAAGAACCTTCTCCGTACGCGAAGAAGTCACAGTGACACCATCCTCTTTCCTCTTTTCCCTCCTCTGACAGGGCTCGAATCCCCAGTCCCTGCACCATACATGGAAGACCTCGAAGTCCCCTTGTTCCGGATTGTCTACATAGGAGAAGACAAAAAGTAGGACATCATTAGAAAGGACAGATCTGTCTTCTAGTCTGTTCCCATCTCTCACATGCTCTTCACTGCTTTTTATCCAAAGGATCCTTGCTGCAAAATAGTCAGCATCTGCCTAGGCAGACTCTTCAGCCCCTCAGAAGCCCAGCAGGTCCCAAGCAGGCGCTAAATCCAGGGCTGACTAGAGGTGTGCCAACACAGAAATATTGGGTCTGAAAGAATTTTTGGTTTAAACAGGGAAGTCCACGGTGACATTAAGCAGCTATGAACCACGGGCTTTTGTTTGTGTAAATGTATTTGGTTGTCTAAAGTATTTCTCTGTTTTCTATACAGGCCCTTGTGGGATTCCGTAAAGTGCCTAAGAATTTCACATACCTAATTCCCATTGAAATTTGGACCTTAGGAGTCGCTGGCTTTCAATAAGACTTTCAGAAATCTTACCATGTCTTTAATGAACTTGCAAGTTTTAATGAATAGTCATGCGATTTTGGAGTCTTCTTGTCTGGAAGCAAAGCTGGGCTGTAAATCATTACACCATTAATAGCTGTTCCTTTGCCTTTCATTCCTAAGTATGGTAGTAATTATCTGTTTTGCAAAGCATAATAAAATATGTGTCTTCATATTCAGAATATTCATGTAGCGACAATTCTAAAGTTATCATAGATGATGTATAGGCAGCAGCGTGTCCATAGTTAACCAGATTTCTTAGAGAGTTAGTTTCTAAGCCCAGGGCCATAAACTCTGATTTGGAAAACCCCAGTGGCCTGTGAAGCACCAGAGAAGAAGGGGAAAGATTTCTCCAGTGTTGGAAAAATGTTAGATTCTTCCCGAGTTGCAGATCCTTAAAATTTAACCCGATTTCAAATTCTTGACCAACTCTTCTTCTATGTGTTTACTCAGCTCAAAAATGTTTCTTGTCATTGCAGTTAAATATGCATGGGAATTAATGTGTTTGCAATACTTGAAGACAAAAAGCGCTAAAAACAATATAGGTGATCTTAGATAAACTGTAGTTTATTAATGTTGTTAATAATTTTGCCACTCTTCTTGTTGCCACAGGAGACTGACCCTCCGGAGACAGCAGCTTAGACCGGCTGCTCCCTTCCAGGCACCAGAAGGATGGAGTACGGCACACACCTACTGCCACCCTCCAGCTCTGCGCTCATTCATCCATGCTGGCAAATACCTCTGGGTAAGGTCTTGGTACGACTGCTCTGCTTGATCTCCCTCTGCTTCCTTTTCCTGGACATGTGACTCGCA
Organism: Harpia harpyja; assembly: GCF_026419915.1. NCBI lineage: Eukaryota > Metazoa > Chordata > Aves > Accipitriformes > Accipitridae > Harpia > Harpia harpyja. The sequence goes on along the minus strand of NC_068969.1, from coordinate 31,193,662 downwards.
AGGTCTTGCATTTTCCCTCGTGGCTCCTCAAACATATAGCGATGTTCCCCTGCTGTTTTATGTCACCCTAAACTTTATCTCCATCTTTGCACTAGCTCAAATAGTATTATTCCACATTTGAAACGTAGGTTTGACATTTGGTCTTGCTAGAGACTTTTTTTTTTTTCCAGGAGTGTGAATAGTAAAATATTTATGAAACTCTTACGGCTTGAAAACTACATGTGGGATTAAAATAGAAGCTAATAGAGGAAAAAAGATCACAGCAGAGATGGTTTCCAACATTAACTGTGAACTTCCTTTGGTGCCAGGAACTGGTTGAGTTAGATTGCGATCTCCACCAAAATTGCATAGAGTGAGACTGTTGAACTGTGCATGAAAGGGGCAGCTTAATAAATTGCAGAAAAATTACATAGGAAGCTAGAGGCACAAGAGGTACAAGCAATCTTCAAGATGGTGCAGTCTTTTCAAAAAGGTTAGATGAAATTGCTACACTTCTCTAGCACAACCAGAACATGAACATTATAGCACATTTCAAAAAAAAGCGAAAAACCCATAACCCCCAAGGTAAGAACAAACCTGCAAAGTTTCTGTTGCCGTAACTATGCCATGATAAGCAAGCTCATCAGAGCCTTTCAGACTAAATACAGAATATTCTCACAAGAAGAGTTTTCCTGCCAACAGTTACAAAAGCCCTTTTCTGTCAGTGCTGGGAGCTGCCCGACAAATGCCAGATGGGAACACAAGAGACTGGGGCAGAGGGGGGTCTCTGCAGATCGGCACATGTAAGGAGGTAGAGTTTGTAGTGTAAATCTGTCCTCCAGCACACTGCATTCAGATACAGCTTCATAGTGGTGGTAAAATCTACAAAAATACCTGTTTTTTCAAAGATTCAAGAACCAGCACTAAGCTGTGCAAAGCCTGGTTACTGTGTCCTGCTCTAGCAGCATGCTTGACTAATTGAATATACTTTGCCTATGTGAGGCAGGATTTAGTGGGACCTCGCCTCTGTTTATTTACTAGGTTCATGACTTCTTAATTCAGTTTATCTGTAAGTTTCTTCTTCAGGTTGGGGGTAGGTGTGAAGGCAGGCAAGGTTTTTTTTTGTTTTACAACTGCTAAATCATGTTTAAGGATGTGTCTTGGCTTTGTGAATCCCTTAAACTCTTTTTGGGGGGCGGGGCTTGGCAAAATTTCTTTCAGATTATTTTTTAGCCATTTGTAAGAGACAGCAAGACCACTTTTTCACCAAACCATGGCAATCTGTGATGGGGTACCTTGTGCAGTTCCTGTTGATTTTAAAATCATGAAAATAGACTTGCGGGAAGGCTGGATATGCTCAGCACAGTTTCAGAAGAAAATTAAGTAATCTAAAATGTGGGTTTCCAATCCTATTGAAAGGACGGGATGGCTTCCAACAGTAATCCTGTCAAGGCTGATAAGGGTAAACTAATGCTGCCTGGGTTTGGCTTCAGCTAGTCCTGAGAAAGTCTGAGCTTAAAACAGCAATTTTGCCCCCCCCTGCTCCGTTTGTTTACAAACAAGCAAGAACACCTCAGTTGTTTTTCAACATTCAGCAAAATTCCTTTTCTGTGTATATGAAAGAAATGGTCATCTGAATTTTTATTCATTCTTTAGTTTGTATCCACCAAACTTCTTTTTCTCTCATACTCGTCTTTCTTCCTATCACATGAACGTCCTTCAGAAACCTGCTGGCATATGGGAATGAAATAAATAGACTTTTAAACAGGTTTCTGGTTACAAAAAAGGCAGTGCTCAGACAAAGAAATCTGACTAGAGAAACTAAAAAACACACCTTCCTCACCTGTTGAACTGATTGTGGTGAACAGTAAACCCTTGCCATTGACGGGATTTTCATCAGGGAACAGGTCATTTCACATTTGCCCATTGAAAGAAAGCAACTGCCCAAGGATGGTTACGGACCTGTAATTCAGCTTCTCTGAAAACGCCACTCACTTGGAGTCTACTCCTGGCTTGCTGCTCCCAAGCATGAGAGAGAGCTTGCCCATCTCCCAAGGTTTTGGACCTCCAGAGAGGGGTTGGGTGAGCCCTGTTCACATGCAGAGTGCTAGCACTGCCCTCCAGAGCAGCCCCTCCTAACTATAACGGACATGAAGTGATGATGCTGAAACCTATCTTGATAATAGACCCTAGTGAAGGAGACTTTATAAGAAGTACAGTGTTGTCCGGCAAACCCTGAGATTTACAGTTCAGCCAACACAGCTAAGAGAGTCCCAGGGAGTCTTTTTCTCCCATATTCAGGAATATTGTGGACCTAAGGGACAGTAAAATCATTCTTTTCTGGGGATTTTGTTGTTTTCCCTTGGAAGTGTGGAGTGCTTTGAGGTATCAGAGAGGAATTGCTCTCCGCTTTCACCTTCAAGATGTTTAGGGCTGAGATGTCTTACTGCCGCTCATTTCTCCAAAGGCACTGCAGCAGACTTTCCATGTTACACAAAATCCAAGAAGGCCAGGATGGCTCTGAAAGAGATAAGTATAGTAGCTAACATAACATCATTACACAGAGTACAGCCCAGCTGCTTTCCAAGGGGTCTTTTATGGGATCTGAAGTTTCCAAGAGAAAGGAAGAAACAAAGCATTGAAAAAGTGGAGGCGCAGTAAGTGGTGTTACACAGGATAGGCAACTGATCTTCAGGAGCTTTGGTTAGTTGAAGGAGATTACTGCAGTCTAACCCTCAGCTGCTGGTTCTTGTGAAGAATTCTGAAGTTCATTAGTTTTCATATCTATTTTTTTCTGCGGGCAGGAAGAATAAGATTTTTTATTTTCTGTATATGCTTCCCCTCTGCTGCCTCTGTATTCCCTCCTTCCTTTTGCAGCAGAACCTCTCTGAAAGCAGAGCAGCTCTGAAAGTGTTGAGCAGCTCCTGCCGGCTTGCCCACTCCCCACTTCCTTTCCCACCCTGAGAAGCAAATTACGGGACTTAACAAGGGCAAAGACAACCAGTATCCCAGGTTCACATGTGGACAGATAGTTCATCTGAACTGCTAGGGCTGCACAGCAGTCTCTGTTTTGAGTGCCAGCATATTTTGATTAAGGCACTGCGAACAGAAAGAAGCTGCTAAAGGAAGGAGAGTTTATCCAGGAAACCAGCATTAATTAGACCCTGCTCAATCCAATAAGAGTTTCAAACCTGAGTTTGTTCTACATTGTTTGTAATTTACCTAAAAGCTTTACAGCTGTACAGCTATCCGAGCCATTTTTCCATAACTATTAACTGAAGGTGGGAAAACTTCCACCTAAATTCCAGTAACTGCCAGGCCAAACACTGAGATCAGAATTTTTTCTTACATAAATGGACAAAACTCCATTATGACTTTGCCTCCTACTGCTTATCTTGATCTTATTTGTATTCCTAAAAAGGCACAAAAATGTGTCTTTGCATAGAAGAAGGCCAGGGGCTGGGAAAACTTTTATTTCGAAGTTCTAATCCCCTGGATACACTCCATGATGGATGTGATAAATTTGTTGACAGAAGACCCTCTATATCAAATCTCAGAACCTAATATAACTGCCAAGAGCTGAGAATTTCACAAGATTTGGTTCATCTGCTTTCAAGTAGTGGCTATGTGATTTAAGACTTGTTTTTGGTTGTGGTTTTTTTCAAAAGCAACCAAAAAGATATCACCCATTCCCTCCCCCATATGCAAATGTCTCAGTGCTAAGTATTGCAATATCCAACTTCTGGCCTCAAAGGAAGATTCTGCAGTCTGAATATTATATGGCTAAGTTCCCAAGATAAGTAAACAAGGAGGCTTAGGTGCCACCAAATGAGATACATCACACACAAAGAAGGGGTACCGGGAAGGGACAGCCTTCTGTGTAAAAAAAAAAAATTCATCTTTCTGGTGTTTCAGTACCTTACACAAGGATCCAGTAACATTTGGGAACCTGCCACATTGAATATTCTCTGATTTTAATACTGAATAGCTACCAGGAATCATCTTCCTTTTCTTTCAGGAAATTTAAGCCCTTTATTCAACCGTCCGGTGGTTAAAGCCTTTCCTCAGCACAGGGGAGTTATCAGGGTAATTTTATCCTGCCAAATGCATCTCCACTGGTACCTGGAGAAAACCAGAGGAGTCCACTCTGAGAGAGACACGTCCTACCTGGCCTGTCACTGCTGCTACAAGGGCAGGAAACAGTTAAAAACTGTCCTGGATGGAAAAAAGTGAAAATGGGACTCTCCCTCCTAATTGCCAAAGCTATATATTTTGCATTTGAGCCTGTTGCAGACACTAGATAGAATTGCACAGGCATAATTTGACATGAGCAGAGCTACAATGATATAAAAGTGGCATCTTTTTATTGACCCTGTTCCTACTCATCTAAAGCATAAACAAAGAAAGCTAAAAAATGTCCTGGAGGTCATCTGTCTAGGCATTTAAACCTGTGTTCATGACATGATTTTTGCAAAATTTTAATGTTTCTTCTAGTTCTTCCTCTCCTGTCTCTAGATTAGCATGGTGTATTTTTCTATTGTTGCAGGGGAAGCACGTGTAAAAAACAAATCACAAATTGTCCTAAATCAGTTAGTTTTCTGTTCATTTCTGCATTGCTGGGGAAGGGGGTTCTTTACCCATAGGACAGTCTGTTTTCCAATGTACATAAATGGTTGGTTCATGGATGATGTGGCTGAGAAAGGAAGGCTACAGTCCAAATGGGTCAAGCAAATACCTTCTGCTGACAGAATTGTAGTGAGTTCAATACTCTATGAATGGCCTTTGGATAAGTTTATAAGTTCAGAAGTGGAACTGTAAAATGAACAGAGACAAAGAAGAAACAAACATCAAGCCCAGAGCAAAAAAAATTTTGTTTGCAACCTTACCCAAGTGTCAATTTATAATGAATAAGGTATTAAAAAAACTTTCCATTTCAAAATTGTCAATAGTAAACTCATGCTGTCAGTAACATAAACTTTTTCTGCTGTGGTACCACAGCTGTTTACCACGTGCAACTCCTCAGGTAAGAAAAATAAGTGGCACCTAAAAGAGCAACTACAACTAGGAAAATGTCTGGTTGTCCCATCATAACTCTACTGAGTAGCACAAAAATGAGGGAAAAAAAATCGTAAACTATTCAGAGTATAACATTGTTGGCATTCTTGTGATCTATAGAAGTTGCACTATAATAGGGAACTCCTTACATTAGTATTTTTTTCAAGAATTCCAATCCAGTCCCTCGTGGATGCATGGGTTTGTTTTGCACACTCAAAGTTATACAAGTGAACCCTCGTAAGAGCCCTGTTCACCTTCAGTGAGACTCAGATGAAATCCAAAGGACCATATTTACAAAACAGACTACAAGACCTCAACCTATGCCATCATCTGTGAATTACCAGCTGTTACTAAGTGGTTGTTTAGCAAAGAAAAAAGTATGCCTTTATAGGTGAACAATCATGTGCTAGCACACTCAGAAAAGCTAAAAGGCACCAACTGTTTTATCCTCTTCTAAAACAAAGCCAGTGTTCAGTTAACAGTTATTGATATGCCAAAAAGAGAACAAAAACAAGACAATAGAAAAATCCACTCCAAATTATAACTGAAAAGAAAGGAAAAAGACGGATGGCCATTTAATCACGGCACTGATTTTCAGAAGCAGTGAAGAGCAGCAATGGCTGCCAGATTTTCACAAACCAGCTAAGCCTGTTGGGCATACGGTGGGGCCTAATATGCTTTGAAAACCTGGCCAGGAGTTTCATGATGGAAACTGCCCAGTTATAAGCACATTCATAAATGTGGTCCTTATTTAACAAAGTTAAGATTGCTGTTGATAATCAAGTTCCACTTTGGGCTGCCAAGAACTTAAAACTCTCGTTACAGGACCTTTTTGCCGTAATGGTAAAATATCAGAATGGGCCAATTTAGAGCCCACCAGCAAAAACACAATTATTTCATATCATAGCTGCATTGCTTTTTTTTCTGCAGTGTTTATCAGGTCAGTCCAAGGAACAGCTGGATCATTTTTCCCAAAGGAATGTTCCTTTCTATTTCTTTCTTTGGCGCTCAGTGCCTCTTCCCTGTTCTGTGACATGACATGCAGGTCTTCACACCCGGTGGCTTGGCAGCCCTCTGCTCATGTCTTTGTGGGGTTAGCATGCATCTGCATTTTGTTCACACAATATCCACACAACATGACGGAGAAGAGCTCAGCCTTCAAAGACCTCCAGAAATAATATAAAAAAAAGAAGAACCAAGTTGTAATGAATGCTTTTAAAATTTTGAAGGCATTGGCTACAGTGTCTGCTACAACATGATGTGGTTGTGTTCCCTCTCTTCTTGTTTGTACTTGAGTATTGCCCTACGTCTGCTCAAATAGGTAAAAGTGATAACCACATTTAAAAGGCTACACATAGCCCCTTTACTTCAACAAGCGTTCACAAATAAACTACAAATCCTTTGACAGTTCCTTCAAAGTCATTCAATGTGGACTCAGCCCTGAAAAATTACATTTTCAGTCAAGGTCCTTTAGAGTCAATGGATAGATTCGTACTGCTTTTGATATGTGAGAAGAGATTACCTCTTCCCTGTGAAGGATAATGATGCTATTCTATTGGAATTCATTAAAATACCGAGAAATTATTTAATGCAAACTTCAATTTAAAATAATCAGATTTTGTTCTAAAAATTTATGAGAAATTCCAAGCAACATTAGATCACTACACTTTGCACTTTTGCCATTGGTTGGATATTAAAAACAGCTTACAAGGCATACGGACCACGCATTAGCTAAAAGCATAAGAGAAGTTAGATGGCAAGAATGCAGGAATGACCAGAAGAATAAAGCGAAACCCTAAAATGCTAACAGAAAAAGTAGAAAGTTGGCTTCCAGTAGAAGAACTAAGAGATTTTTTATTATGTGGATTTACCACATGCATTTCCACATCTGGCCTCTTAAAGGACTGTGAGTTTCCTGGTCATTATTTTAATCATTAACACACAAAAATTTATTAAATCTGAATGTGTTAGCCTCAAAGGAAAGTGATAAGTGAAAGCTGAACTGAAAGAAAAGTCAAATCTTCTGCTGCTTTGAGCAAATCTATGCTTTAGATAAAGTAAGACATTCAACACTTTGTCCATGAAACTGTCCACAAACAAATGACATTGGCATCGTTTGTAATTCTTCCCAATTACTGGCTGAAATGTCGGTGTCAGCAAAGGAAGAGAAATTTGTAGGCTAAGCCTGCAGTGTTATTTAGTCATTATTAGGAATTCAGTGCAGTAGCTTGCCGCCTGGCAGGCTCCTCTTCTGCTCGTGGCATAAGTGGTGTCACTTCAACAACATAGCTTCTTGAAAGCAAAATAAAACAAAACAAAACCCCCAGTATTTTCAATCAAAACTTACATTTTAACATTTTAAATATAATTGACAACACTCTGCAGATACAATTCTTATGAAGCATGCTCTGGGAATGTTTGTGCTGAGGCAGGGACAGATCTTTAACAAAGATTTTCATGACTGACACCAAAAGGTGTTTTGGAATCAGATTTTCTTTCTTTTGCCATTTTTTCTTACCAAACCTCATGATCCTAATATGGTTTCCACAGAACATTGTTCACACCAAGCCATGTGTGGACGATTGTTTCTAGAAATGAGAAGCAGTGTAACTTACAGTGTCAGCATACTTAGGGTGACCCCCCCCTTTATACATGAAATCCTTCTCCTTAAAACATCCCACAGGGAAAAACAACAGAACACATTTTAACAGTCATCTATTATTATTTAAAAGTAGGAAAAATCTTGTCTAACCAAAATTCCACTCATTTGAATGTTTTTGTTGTTTCAAAAAGGAGTGTGTTTTTCCATCTAATAGTAAAAGCACATGAAAGATAAACTCAGAATACACAAAACCAACAATAATAAATCATCAAAGTCCTTCTTGCGAAGAGAACAACTTAAGTAACCAATTTTCAATCAGATTCCTTATTGCTTTGTGGGTATCTTTGCAGAATTCTTTGTTAATAATTTTATTTCATTATTTGTTCCACATATACTTCTATGAAGATTTCTTAATGTGATGAAAATCCTATTTCTTGATCTACAATCAAATCTTACTATGGCCAGTTTCTAGGACTTCATAACTGAAAATATTGTATCTCTTTCCAAGTTGACTTTAATACAAGGAGGGTTACTAAACTAACCCAATTAAAGTGAGCAGATCTGCAAGTTGAGATGATTGCTGCAGTCTACGAGAGATGGGATCAAGAATGATGGATTGCAGGCCATGGCGCTGATAATCCATCTAAAATGAAGCAGGATCTGATCCTGGATTAGCTTGAATTGGCCTACCTAAAGGTTTTGTCATGCAAATTGGAGGCACCGGGCATAGTAACAACATGCAGAATATATTACATTCTTCTGTCTAGTAGTGACTGGAAGGCTCTCGACTGTGATGTTCCAGCCTCATTAATAAGCTCTGTGTTGTACATCTGTGTCTGATATGAAGCTGCCATGCCTTGTCACCAATTACAGTCTCTGCAAAGACCCATCTCATTATAGTACTTATACTGCTTGTTCCTGAAGGTGATACTTGGTGTGTCACGTCCTCATCTTGCCAATAGGAAAATCACCCTTGAAGTGAAGAGATGTCAGTCACGAGGCACAAAGAAGCAGCAAAAAAGATTTTATGAAATGCTGCCTGGAATAGTAATCATACGACTACAGATGGTGCAAAACCAGGCATATAAAACAAGATAAGGAAAGAGAGGTTTCTGAGCAGTCCAACCAAACTGGAGAGCTCCTTGACAGATCCAGGGCTGGGCAAAGTTCCTGATGGTAAGGCACCAGTCAGAATAGGAAGGAGGCTGTTTACTTTGGTGTGGTTTGATGATTAGAGAAAAAGCCCCAAATGCCCCCCCCACTTCTACACCCACCAGAATTGAAAAAAAATGTAGCCTCTCTCCTGCAGACATTGCATTTGTGTGTCCTCATTTGTGTCACTAATTGCAAAAATCATGTCAGTCAGAAACATCCAGAGATAGGTTCAAAAGGCTGCAGTGACATGTAACGATCCACAGAATATGATCTGCTCTCTCATTACATTAATACCTCCCATATACTAATTTAAGCTCCCAAGTGGCATCAGTAAACCAAAAAACTTGACATGTTCAGTGAATATACAGGCACTGAATTTATTCTTCCATAACACAGTATGGTTTATGCAGTTCATGCATTTTTACCATTATTACTGTTTTTTCTCAGTTTACCAACAGGTTTAATTTGATAGCCCTGAGCTGTAGGTATGACATCCACTGGCTGCATAGGCTCTCTCAGCCAGTATAAAATTGCACACATGAATGGCACATAAGGAGAGCCCAAAATTTGCAAAGTTCATGGAAAGTATTGTTAACACCCCCACACTTTCTCCTTTACATGAAATCTGATAAAAACACAAGGATGGTTAACATGATAGAGACAGACGTTTAAGCACTTTTCTTTTAAAGTTAGTATGGTAAAATATTTAAGCTTTTAAGAAAAGAGAAATCCATATTTATTTTTGGCTACAATCTGTCCTGATGGCAGTTGAGTTTAGAGCTCAAGTGAGAGGAAGAATTTTTCTCTACATGCCATTCTTCTACCACTTTGAAAGCAGGAGTATTTGCTCTTAAGCAAAGAATACCTCCTTATGCGATTTTTCAAATGTTATTTAAATAAGAAGAGACAAGGAAAAGAAGGAGCTATCAATGTCAATTCAAACAAAACCCAAACATGTCCTAAAATCCTTGATTATTTTTCTCAATTCAGTACCTGCACACACATGTATGGGACATGCAAGAAAAAACAATGAAGTGCCTCCCTAAAGAAAAAAATAAAAATAATACCATTAAGCCACAGAAGACTAAAACACCTAATAGCAACATAAATCTGTCTGTCTAGCTGGCATTTTCCAAACCATAGTGTTGTGAAACAGGAAATACAAGTTCATCCTCTGGAAAGAATTGCAGACTGCATGATCTCAAAAATCTTGTATCAAAAGTGCCTTTCATCATATGTTTAAGCAGTTTTGGCTCTAAAGGATGTTATCCCTCAAATCCAAAATTTTGTATCAAAATGTTTGCAAACAAGCCAAAACTTTACCTTCAATTTACAGGGTAAGAAAAAAAAAAAGAAATAGCATTACTTCACAGTATAATACTGTGCAACAATAAAGAATAAGCAATGACCATTGTCTGTAGTTAACAAAGTGGAAACTGCAGCACAGAAAGTTTCATCAACTTTCCAGGTGCTTAAGTATAAGTTATGGTGTTTTTACAAATGTTACTTCAACTCCATATTGCCAGCAGGCCTTTACAACTTTATTCTGCAAAGTAAGTCTTTATGTAACCAGCAGATCATCTGAGGGTACATATTATACATATACTGCTATGGCATTTTAATGCAGTTCCAAAGAAATACAGCAAGACTACCGAGCTCTCTTTTTTTCCCCAACCAGATGCTCCTCTGCTTCTCATGTTGATAAGGAAAGAGCAGCAGGAAATTGGAGAGTGAGACTTCCTGGAGATGTGAAGATGAGAAGAGCTTGGACATTGAAACAACCATGAGACTCAGCAAAAGGCTGGGACAACAGATAAATATATACTTCATTGTAAAATATGTACCAGAGAGGTACTGAATGAGATGTTTATCTCACAGCCCTATTTGATTCAGGGTACCAGAACATCCAGATGTCAATTTAAACTACTCCATGCACTAAATAAATGCACATAATGTGCAGTCTTCTTCTACAGAAGGGCTTTTTGGTTTTTTTAACATATATGTGGCAGGCTAAAGGCATGAATATGTGATAGTTTCCCTAATCAATATGTGAAAGACCACAAAAAAAATTAAGTGGCAGGGAAAATATTAAACACCAGGAAACTGATGAGATAAACCACTATTCAATCTACCTTTTTCATCTGCTTTTTCTAATAGCAGAAAAACAACCATGGGTTTATTGTTTTGAATTAGAAGTGAGAACCATCCAACAATGGAGGGCTAACATAACACTTGCAGTTAAGAGAGCTGCAAAGTTGGGTGGACACTGGAATTACCTTATGAATACCTCTATGATTTCAAAATCTTTTGAGTCTAAAAATACAGTAAGTCCAGCACAAAGCAAAATTTTTCCTGAAAGACACAAGCGGTGCAGAAGCAGCACAGCTGAAGCATCTTGCTTTAAATCCAAAGGCATGAGCTCTGGATGTGTGCTAAACATGGAAGAACAGCTGCTTGACCAAGATAGAAGGTTTAAGGTAGATGATCCCTGAGTTAATATGTTGCTCCTCAGTAACAAAGCCCTGGATTTGGCCGTTCCCAGATGAGAAGCCAAGACAGGACAGGGCTGTTCCTTTGGGGATGTCAAACAGGCAGAGAAGAGATGAGAGTGGGAGGACCTGCTCTGCTGCTCCTGGGATTACTGGTGACGTGGAAGAAAGAGTGGTGGCAACACAAAAGCTCCTCCTCAAGCAGTGGCAGAAGAAACCAGCTCAACATTTTATGTCACCTGCAGGGTTATAGCCATTTTATGGCTACATGGAGGTTTACTGACCTGTGCGGCTTCCTGCTTCATCCATACTTAATGCCAGCATTGATCAGGTCATTTGGCCTGTGCTATGAACGGGAACAAAATGCCATCTACATCATTCTCCTGTGTGCTGTTGGTTTCAGAAACTAGCCATTAATCACAGTAGTCTCAATGGCCACCAAGATTTCTAAGAGACCTTTCATAAATACTTATTTTTTAAAAGTGCCAGTAAAGATTATTTTCTTTTTTTTTTTTGTGAATGTTTCATTATGACTTTCATTGTTTCAGCCCACATTAAACATTTTATTAAAATGAATGTTTAACAAAAGCAGTTTGAAATGAAAAATCAAAATGTTCAGTTGTGGGACTGCCAAACGAGAACAATTCATTATCATAATTTTGTCTTTCAGTGTTCTTTCATCCTAAATGTCATTGAAATTGACACTTCTAAAAATGTTTCAACACCGTGAAAACAACACCCTTCACCAAGAAAATCATCAAGAAAATAATTACTAGAAAAAATTATGACCAGTTGTACTCTGATCCATGGGCATCATTAGGTGTTGCTTAGGAAGACTCAGTGACCACAGGTTGACAGATAGCTTTCTTAAGGTATTCAAAGTATAATTTAAAGACTCAAGCCTGCATTTCAAGGCTGGATTTCCAGCTAAACAAAGAACCAATGGATTCATCAAATCTGCTGTCATCCTTCCCATTCATCTCAACTACATGCACTACACCTAAGGATTTGGTCTAGACCAAATGTGAGCAAGCATTTGTTAACATGATTAACATCAACAGAGATACCAAACCAGTTTCTTAAGTCTTTCATTGTTCATTTGTTAGTTCATTTGTTAGGCTACTGAAACATCTGATATGCCTAATTCTTAGCAAAAAATGGGTGGTCTTGCCAAAAATAACACATCAATAAATTTAGGACAGAGCATAATACATCCATGCTGTCTTCAGGGAAACAAAAGTGTCATCAGATCAGGGTCGGGGTGGTTTTTTTTTTAAAAAAAACCTCTTAATTTCAGATTTATTGAATATTACCAAACCAGAACTTTTCCCAAGAATAAAAAAGTGCACACAAAAGAAGAGACAAAGAAACCTCCAAAGGCCCCTGGAGATAAATTGGCTACCTCATTTCTTGTTCATCTTGCACAGGCAGCAGATTACAAGTATTTGGTGGCTTTGGTCATTGAGAGTTGCAGTCCTTCCCCCACCATTCACCAGGCTTCTGGAAGGCAGCTGAGGTGGTCATGCACTGCCACAGCCCATCACCTCTGAGGCACAGCCTGTACTTGTTTTGCTTGTTTGCCCCAGACACGGACAGACAGGTTCCTAAATGTGCTTATCATTGGAACACATTGCTTTTCATCTGCCATCATGACAGGTGCAGGGATAAAACAGCATCATAATAGTATTTATGGTATTCTCTGCCTTTTATTGCTGCTTAGACTTCTTCTGCATCAGGGAACTGACTGTTTCATGATAGAACACAGTGGTCATGGTCAGATTAAGAGCCTAAAGAAGTTAACACTGGGGGCAAGAATCCCATGACGCAAAAAAAAGCATCGATCAGGTAGGTAAAAATTTTAAACAATCCCAGTACAAATCTCATGGAAGTTCTGTGTCCAACAAACATTTAAGCATGCATTTCACTCTGTTAGATCAGCTTCACTGACTTCAGTGGGGGTTGTCCCACTTTTGCTTTTTGGGCAAAGGTTTAAGGCTCCAATCAAGGTTCATGCATGTAAAGTAGGGCATTATCTACACAACACAAGCAAATATCCGTTTGTTATAAACACTTCCAGACACTGACCACAATCATGATTTTCTTATGCAAAATATGCTTTTCATTAGTTTACAAATAGTATGCAATAATCAGCAGTACTCTGATCATAGGTGGTTCTTGTTGCAGTGGAGCCATTCTGGCAACTATTACTGCTTATAATAATTGATTACTTTAACATATTCCAAGGAATTTGTATGATTCCCTCCAAGTATGGGCATTTCCACAGAACATCAGGTAGTCCTGAACAATGCTGCTTGTAAAATTTGGGAATACTGTGATGACAGGAAAAGGCATAACAGAAAAATTGAACAACAGAAAGATTAACAGGGCACTCTAGTGTGCCCTTCCATTTAAGAACAGTATTTTTAGAGCACTCCAGAGAAGGATGAAGCATTGAGGACAGGGAAATAAAATGATGGAAAAGTTCTTTCCACTAGTGTCTCTCATACATAGAGCCTAAAAGAATGAAATACACTTCAGAGAATGTAATAGCAATTTAGGTATGTTATTGTTAAGGCTCTTCCAAGATTTCCAATATTGTTAGGTTTATAATTTCAAGTGAAACATCCCCTCTGGGCTCAGCTGGCAAACAAGAGCACCTCAGCTTTGGAAGCTTCCCTCCTTTGAAAGTTTAAACAGAATGAGTAGAGCTGGTTTTACACCATAAATAAACACAGGTTTTACTTTCAAGCTACTTTATTGAGATTTTTTTCCACAGTTGTATTAATTTTTTTGTTATGGTCACAAATTGAGAGAATTTGACATCTTAGAAATCCTAAATTAAGAGCAAGAAATTACAGGTGACATCATGGCCAAACAAATAAGATAGATTCCATTGCCTGACACTACCAAAGACAAAGAAATCTCAAGAGATTAAAGGAAACCTATTCTTACCAGTAAGGAATCACCAATAAAGATCTTATTTTGGCACAGGAGTTAGAAACTCTTTCAAGGCATATCACTGATACAATTGATGATGCAATATTTCCAGGGAAAGGTCCAAGGTACCACAATTGTCCCTTAAATTTCCCTGGGAGGGAACAGATTTAGTACATCATGACTTTATAAATACCAGGGTGAAATCTATGTCCTGCTAAAACGAATGCAAAATTCCCGTTGGGTACATGTAAGCTGTAGGGCTTTGTGGAGTATTTTCCAAATCCTTGATCTGGGTGTCCAGCCAGGCTCTACCTACAGCCAAGTTAGGATGACTCCACCTCTCCTTTCCGCTACCTACATACTTATTTCCAGTTGAAGCAAATCAAAACACATAGGCAGAAAGGGATGACAGTGCTTTTTATCAGGTCCCCAGGACTGCGTGACACAGAGCACCTACAGTTTGTGCACAGAGAGGTCATGCCAATGAAACTTTTGGAATGGCTAAAGTTTGCCCTGTTTGAGGGAGAATTTTGACAAATCTGCCTTTTCTGCACACTTGCAATGGCATTCAGAACTTGAGCCCTAACAACTTTCACCTGACTGCATGCAGAAGCCTTTATAAAGACCACTATCATACCTGAAAGGTTTCCTCAAGTTGCCTAACTCTGCAGTGGGGTTCTCCTCCTATGGTGGAGAAGAAGGTACCATCTACTGAACCCCTTCCACCAGTTGGTGTCAGCACCCTGTAGCCACATCCACATGTTGGCATGTAAGCAGAGCCACTTGGAAATCTAACAACAGCATTGCAGGAAAACACTGACTTGGAGAAACTGAAGTAGTTTGTTGAACACAGGGTGGCAAGGTTCACTGAGTTCATAGCGGTTCATGAAGTCCATCCCCTGCTGCCGTATTGGAGTCCCATTAAATGTTTAGAAGCAGAGCGCTGCAACTTACGAGGAGTTTTTTTGAACCCTCTGCATGTAATTGGAAGTCTCGTTCAGATCTTCACTGCTTTGATAGTTAGACGCCATCTGCCACCAAAATCAATTAACGATACACTTACACCTATTTACACATGTACCAAAATTTTCTTTTGGCTTCGGTAGATCTACTCTGCCTCCTGACCTTACTCCACTCATATCTATGGAGACTAATCATGCCCTTGTCCGATTTCCTACCAATGCATTGGCCTTACTCCATGGTGATGTGCTTAACTGCATTGTGTAATTCTAAGAGTTAATAGATTCTGGACTCCTTTCAGCCCACCAAACTCTCAATCTTGAAGACTGATGGCTTTTATGCACTTTCTAACAGCCTGCCCAAAAGGGAGGTCTGAAGTTCTGGCTCCTGAATCCCGAGGACATTCACCAAGTTTCCAGTGCCTCCCAGATCCCAGGCTCTTCAGTGTCTTGCCAGGTCAGCCTGTGGGAAACCACAGAGCCTAGCAAGCCTAAGAAACATATTTCCTTTCAGAAACACCAAATGGTTTCTACTGTTTCTTATTTTTAAAGGGAATACTGTGGAATTTCAATTTGGAAAAAAAAAAAGTTGTTTTTAGGTTTTGCTTTAATTCAAGGTGAAGCTTTTTAAAAAAAAAAAAAAATCATGGATTTTTCTGACATTGAAACACAGCATTCCCTCAAACATAAAAAGGATGCCTACAGATCTTTACTTTAAACTAAATGGTTTGCTAGACATAAAGACCTAAACTAAATGAGGTATTCTGACATGATTAATGGACTATATTTTCTGTGTAGAGAAACCACTAAATATGTAACTTGCACTGCAGAGAAGTAGTATTTTTCTCTCATCATGTAGACAGGGATCTTTCCAATTGTTTAAAATTCCTTAAAGGCCTATTCAATTCCTCTTCTTCATGTCTTGAGCAAAATCATAATTTTTGTTTGGTAGTTTCTAAAAATAATGCTAGAAATCAAAGCAGTCTGATATTTATTAGAAAATATACCTATGCATTAATTTAAGGAGGTGCAAGGTTTGGACAATCATGGGTAACTTATCCTATGGTTCTTTCTGACATAATTCTTGGTTTTCTATGATTCCCTACAAGAAACTACAAATTAAGTTACAGCGTTTGTTTGCAATTATGTCTGGTTACAGAGGTAACAGTTTTAGGCTTCACGGATGCTGGATTTGATTTATTGGGAAAAGGAATCTAGACGATGTGTCATATCTAATGCTTTAATGAGAGCATGTGGGCTTCCTGCAAAGAGACAAGTCACTTGGGGACCACTTCTTCAGGAGGTCGTTGCTGCTGAATATTTGTTAGACTGAGATGGAGCCTTGCACGGAGGGGAAGGAGGAGTGGTTCTGCCCTTGCCTCTGAGGAGGAAAACCAGTGAAGAGTATAGGAAATAAATCACCAGACTTGTCTTTTCCGGTCCCATTAGAGGAATGGAATAATTACTTTTTAATTCCACAAGGACCAGGGGTCTCCTCGGAACCCCATGATTCATAAGGCTGGATAAATCAAGTTACGCAAAAACAGGCTCCCCATTGAAAAGGAAACTATAATGCCTAATACTGAGCATGGATAACCCAACTTGGATCACCCCCGTCTCCTGGAGAAATTAGTCCAATACTTTTGTACTAGACATTTCAAGCTGTACCGCCTGAAGCAGCTAGACACCCAACTGCCTGGTGGGCATGCCTCTCGGTGGCTCCAAATCCAGCAAACAGCCAACCGAGAAAGGTTAGTCAGACCCTGAAGGAAGCAGAAATGTACTTTAAGCACTTAGACATGTGAGCCTTTCACTAAGCATTCAATTACATACTAGGGGGGATTTGCTTACAGCTTGCACCTTCTGATCCTCCCTCAGCCTTCATCAGGACTGACACCCTCAGCAGCTTTCCCTTGCTGGGCGTTGCCTAGTTTATGTGATGCGTCAACAGCAAAGACATCCAACAGCATCTGCAAGCACAAGTGGTTCTTCAAGAGCTAAATGATAAGTCTTTTGTGTGGCTGACCCCAGTTTATTCGTCTGAGGCTTTCCTGTTAAAAAGCCAATGGTGTAAAATGCAGTGGTGCACCAAATACGTCCAGCATCAGTACCCAGGGCTAGCCCTCAGTGGCTTTGCACCTTCATGTGTCCTAAATGGGTTCTGGGTGACTCTAGAGCTGTTCCTTATGGATAACTCGACAACATAGTAGGAATGGTTTTCTCAGCTTTGCTGTAACTGAAAATGACAGAGAGACCTCTTCCAACAAGTGGTGAGCTTCAAACAAATCATGTGTATGCATGGCTTCTGGACTAATAAAATACTGAGAGAAAAAACGCTGTGCCTATCAGCAGGGGCTTGTGTTCATTCCAGGTGGGGCCTTCCTCTTTCAACATCCTCTGCCTAAGCTAGGTGCAACGTCCTGCAAACAGTTTCTCTCCAGCATCCTTCTAATGTGACAAAGAGAAGCAAGAGCATGACTTGGCCCTCACCTATGTATATGCATGTGCACATCTACAAACACACACCTCTCAGTCTGCACAGATCTGAAAAGGGTGCACTAAAGACAAGAAATGATGATTGAATGGCAAACACATGTATAAACTAGAAACTGTATTTCACAAGAAAACAGTGAGGCTGATGCTGATGTCTTGACATTTGACAGTGTTCCCCCCCCTCCAACATTTCAGGCTACTGTTGGTAGGTTTGTACCACCTGTCATTGCTTCCCGAGATATCTCTACTGCTACATAATTTAATCATTCCAGCTGATGTGTCAAGCAGTTAAATGTATTATTAGTTAAAAGTGGATAGCAGTTTACTTTGAAATAGAAGATTTAAGTTTAGGTTTTTTAACCATTAAGCATGGAGAAAAAATTAAAATGGTTGTTCCATTTTAAACAGTCATATTTCCTTATCTACTGCCTTAAGTCTATTCAGAAAGATGTCCAAGTATTCACCAGCTCGTTAGTAATGCATGCAGACATACAGCTGAAAGCTGTGAAATGTACATTCTTGAACAAAGGTAAACTGAAAAATATGTAACTCCACCTCTCTGTTAAAGTCTTATTTAAAGTCTACATGACGACTTCAAATATGAATGGCAGAGTGCAAAACACCCGCACAAGACTTTTCAATTAACTAATCAAGTGCAGTAGTGCAAAGAATACCATTTTGGGAGTGGGCTAAGGCAAATATTAGGCTATAAAGGGTTTTCAGACTTCTATGAAACTACTCCATGAGGTTTCTTAAGAAAGTGACTCTAGGGGTTATATTTAAAAGTGGTGTATAGTGATTTAGTGATTTATACTAATGGGAGTCGGGTGGCTAAATCACTATGCACCACTCTGAAAATGCACCCTTACGACCTTGCTTGGCTGATCTCCTCCAAGGTTGTGTCCGCCCTAATCCAGCTGTTTCCAATACTGTGTAGAAGATTAAAAACTATTCTAAGCTGCAATGGGATTCCTGTTGTGCTGTGAAATCACAGCCTACACACTGATGCTAATATTTAATTCTTAAAAAAAAAAAAAAATCCTGCAGGACATGTTAGAAAGATCTACACCTTGAGTAAGTCCATGAATTTCTCAGGCAGTGGAATTGCTCTCATCTTCTGACAGCTGAATCCATTCCTGTCAAAAAAAAAGGGAAATAGTGAAGGGGCCAGGGTTTGGGTTTTTTTTTTTCTGTCAGGCCAAAAATTTGCTTTATTCAGGTGAAGTTCTGCCTGTGCAGAATGAAGTAAATCCTTCATTCATTTTTGTTATGTTGATCCAGTGGAAGAGCTCATTTGATCTTCCAGTAGAAGATGGATACTTTCCCAGGAGGAAGCCAAGAGGAAATGTTAATTCCAGCCTAAGAGATGCTTATACATGGAAGTTGTACCACTATAGTAAGCGCTACGAAAGTGCTGTGTTGGGTTGCACATAGCTCCCTGAGGAACACTCTTGCTTCTGTGCAAAGTCCTTCCTGTTTCAGATTACAAGCTCAAGTTTAGTGGGGGCTGCAGATGGTTTTTACCCCACTTTTCAAATCCCACAGCCTGGAGAAGCACATCCACACGGTTCACACAAACGGGTTGCAGCTGTGTACCTCTCTCCCTACCCTTTCTTTAGATTTGGGCTCCGTCTGCCCTGATGTATGCTGGTTTGGAAATAGCTTAAGGTACGCTAACAAAAGCTGCTCTTGTTTCAGAAAGAGAACAGGCTTCATACAGAAGTATGTGCAGTTAAGAATATAATTTTAATTACACAAACATTATTTCTTATACAGAGAAGTTGTAAGCACATCCCACTGTTTAAACGTGCCCCTGCACCCAGCACTGACAACTTGCCATTGTCTATTGTAGCTTCAAAAGGTTTCTCCTTCACGTTCCTTCTCACATCCTCTGTACGATTTTCTGAAGTCAGAAGTAGCATTACTTAAATTTCTATTTGACCTTAGCCCTGATGTCTACAGTCTCTTATCACCCAAAAAATCATGAATGCTAACACACCCTTTTCACGATCTTGCAATTTTCTCAGCCATGCATTCTTGATATAAATTGCCTCAGGTTTGGATATGACAGGTTGCATGAAGTGGATGCATGCTGGATTCATCCCAGAACAATTCTCAAGGAGCTAATTATGCTGTTATTGATAGCATTCACTTGGGACAGCCTTCAATGTTGAACTAGCAAAAGTGAACTAGAGCACACCTTCCACTTACCTTTGCAGTCTTTGGTATTTGCTGTCAAATTTGGCTTTGGTAAGCTGTAACCACACCGAGGGCCAGGTCTATGTGAGATGCTAAGAGCATATCTACTCACATCTCAAAGAGCGTAACAGCTCTGTAGAAGCTTCTTGTGCTTATGGCAGAGGGCTGCACTGCTGGAAATAACACATCCACCCAGTCACTGACAGCAAAGAGTACCAGGCACCAAAAGCAGAAAGGCAGATGAAATGCTGCAGAAGAAATTGCTTTGACAACAAAAAAACAAAGTGGCTGTGATGCAGCATCCAGTGAAGTTCAGAAATAGCAGTATCGACAGATGTCTGATAAGGCAGAATCACTCTTCACTCTGACAAGAAGTTATGTATCCTGATCTGCACCGAAAATATGATTTGTGTATACAGCACTTGTGGCACGTGATCTTTAATAATTACTGACCTCCATCAAAATACCAAAATATTATTATGTTCTATGCATGCTGGACACAGAAATCAGACACATCCAGGTGGTGGGTTGCAGTTACAGGACCCAGATATGGGCTTAAATTTGCAATGAATGAGCATGACATACCAAACTGTATGAAAAAAGCAGCCATCACTGTTTCTTTTCCATAGTATAGTTGCTTATCCTGGCCCTGAGAAAACTGTGGTAAAGTATGACTTTGGTCCTTCAAATAATGATGTCGCTACAAAAGAACAAAAGAAGATCTCTGAGGAAACAGAAATGAAATTACAGTGTCCAGACAAGATCTTGTTCCTGCTGGCAGGTGTAGCCCATCTGTAGGTGACACCTATGCACTCACCAGCTGACCCCATGTTCTGGTTTCCATTAAAGAAGATCTTTGTTTGCATCACTGATAGTGTGGCAACATATCAGATGGGTGCTCAGGGCTCAGGTTATGAAGGAACCAGAAACTTGGAGACAGCCAAAGTGCACAAGAAAAAAGTGCACTTACAGGCATGGCCATGAGACCCAGCTGGACAGCAAGAGCTTCTCAGCTTTCCAAGGGCTCAGTTAGATTATGTGCTGACTTCATGGGCAAGGGTGGATAGAAATTTCCCTTTCATTACCCCTCCAGAAAAGAGGCTATCTTTAAACTTAGTCATGTTAGTGATCCAGTTTATGGTGCAGAGACATAAACAGTTGCACTGGCAGAGCTAAGCATGTAGGCAGGAACAGAAAGCAAGGCTATTGCCATATCTTCTCTGCTGCTGCCAGCAGCATGGACTCCACAAGGCTATCACAGCTCTGCTACTCCCTTGCCATCAAATCCTCACTTGGCTGCATCCTTAGAGTCAGATATACAATAAAGATATTAGAATGACATCCCATCAGGTTTCATTTATGGTATATGCAAAGTAATCCAGCAAAAATGGAAGGTTATTGCATTAGGATTGCATGCGTTTGTAAGTATACACATCAAGAGCAACTCCACAATTGCTGAGACAGGGAGCTGTTATCCCACACAGAGCAGGTCCCAGGAACAGGAATGGAGTAAAGACTGACAATGCAAGTTAAAAAAAGCAAGAATATATAATTTCCCCATGGCAATAACCATATCAACATGTTATTGACACTTAGTTGGTTTAGACTGGTATTAAAATAAAAGCATTTGCTTTTGATACTGAAAAAAGAAAAAGCAATAGCCAGAGCAATTCATACTACTAACTCTACAACAGGGCAAAGAATAAACCTATTGCAACTCTGGCTTTTGCATGGCTGGGACTGTGAAACAAAGGTTAGTGCCTCAGCAGTACTCTGGAGGAATGTGTGTGACCTCCTGCACCTAAACAAACTGCTGTGCTCCCAGAGGATGCTTATGATCTGCTCCCAAGCACCCAGAGGTCTTCCGACTCGGTCAGGTGCTGAGCAATGGGAGTCTACAGTACTCAGCAGGAGCTAACCTCGAAGGGGACCCCGCTGGCCTGGAACGTGGAGATAACTGTTGATTGAATAAGGCATGGTTCATAAGACTTTTGTCTTCACTCTTCATTGTGGGATGGTTGGTTTTGTTATAAAACTAATTAGCATACATGTGGAAGTACTTTGTGGAAGCAGCTTAATCCTAAACAAATGTGAAAATAAGCCTGTATTGTTTCTAAGGACTGATTTACATTAATTATCTTCTACTTTAAAAAAGCTCACAGACTTTTTTTTTTTAATCATTGTTTCTTTGTGGAAAAATTAAGAACAGAACATGTCTGTAAAACACTGTACATATGAATTTCTTGCATATCCAGCAAGAATGTATTCTCCAAAGGCAGAAAGGCTTGGTTTTAAGTCAAAAATGTGACTTCCCAACTAGCTAAACTCAGGCACCTCAGTTCACATCTAGCTACCTAAATTACTAGCTTCGTTCTCAAAAAATTATGACCTTCTGAGAACCAGACTTATTTTTAGGAACCTATATATGGATTTAGGTGCCTAAACTTAGCCACACTGTGTTAATTTTTTTTTTTTTTTTTTTACTTTGTTAACTATAGTGTTGCTCATTTGCCCACATAAAACACTTCGAGACAGTTTGTGATCTCAGGAAAAGACTGATTCACTCAAATTTAACCAGCAACAACGCAGCGACTTCAGCCAGTGAACATAGGCAGTGAAAGCATATGGATCTTCAGGGTGTACGTCTGCGTACGTGCTGCCTGGCAAGAGCAGAATATTATAAACACGTAGACCTGCCTGATGCACCCACTTCCATCATTGCTGTGAAGAAGATCTAGGAGTGTCCCTCGGGAGTCCTCCTGCCTGTGCCTCCTCTTCCTCCAGCTGCAAGGGACGGGCAAAGAGCAGGGAGAGGCATTGGTGGATCTAAGCGTTATCTCCCCCTCCTAGTGAGAAAGGACAGAGAGCCAAGTCTCCTTTCCCTCAGGTAGCCCTGACCAGGGGCTCCTTTATGTTGGAAAAAAAAAAGCTCCTTTTGTTTCATGACTGCTGCCTGTTTCTGTCTGAGTTGGAGGTCACCGGTTAAGGAGGAAGGTCTACACTGGCAGCCCTGCCTTGCAAGAAGAGAAGTGAAACAAGCTAGCAGTGAAGCAAGTGGATGATTCTGGTGAGGAAGATGGGCTCAGCCTCACGGATCCCCAGGGGATGCAATGTGCACTTGGATGTCCAGGGACCATCATGGCTCTGCTCCTCCCTTCCAGCCGACTGTGCCTCTGAGTCCCAGCAGGGACAACTACTGCTGCCTCCACTGGGCTCTGGTAGCCAGAGCAGCCTCGCTTGGCCACTGCTAATGTCATAAAATAAATAAAGTAATGCATGTCCTTTCCTTTTGTTTTTAACAAACTCCTAGACTGAGCCGTGGTACGGGGTCAGCTTGAGACATGATGAATAAACCAGGCTTTCAAATCTCCAAACAACAAACCAAGCCTAAACCAAATACTGTTTGCCTCTATCCAGATCCTGTAGGAAGCCTTGCCATAGCACGAAAACTGAGGATTTTTGCAAGGCATAGTCTTATTGACAGTCTAAAGGTTTTCTCTTTGACATATATTTTACAGAAAGACAGTGACAGGCTCGGATAAACTCAGCCGCTGCGGGTCTGTGATTTCACTGTGCTGGGGAAGGTGCCTTCCTCACAAAGATGTTATTACCTCTGCTAGAAAAACAGACACATGACGCAGGGAATAAGCACGAGCAAGATTTTCCTCTTGGAAAGGGAATATTCTGTAAAATCTTTTCTTCCCCTCCCCTGGGCTACTTTTACTCAAATATAAAATCCAGTTCTCCCTTCAACTTTCTCTATTGTCTCAAATCCTCTGTTTAAAAACGGAGCATAGCATCTATGTTTATAGTTTTCACTAAAGAAAGCTTTACATTTTCCTCACTCATATTTTACCAGTCCTGAGTACAGAACCAGCATTCTTACCAAATTCTGACAAACCCCATTTGTTAATGGATTTTCTTGTTCATTTAATTTAAAACACTACTGTGTTTAAACACTTTGAGCACTGAATGTAAAAATAGCTGGCAATCTCAGAAATGAACATTTTATTTGTACTACAGGTGATTTTATCATGCGCCACAACATTTTTTTTTCCTCATCATTTATTAATGTTTTATATAGCTCATCAAAAATGAAGGTTGAGGTCAATAATTGCTGACACATAAGAGAACAAGGAAAAGGACAAGCAAGGACTTTATCCAGAGGCCTGTACACTAGCAAAAAACCTCTCAGATTTTCTTTGCACACCTTGAAAAATAGCAATCGCTAAAAAGGGCCAAGTCAAGGGAAAAAAACAAAAACTTTTTTTTTTTTTTTTAATAATCAACATGCTTTCCAGTTTCATGTATACTCACATGTGCTCCAGAAAGCATCTGGATTTTTATTGGTATCCCTTTCCACTTATCAGTTTCACTCTGTAGCCTCTACTTTGCTTTGGTGTTGGGGAGTCCCATTTTCCCGTCAGAGCAGATCGCTGAGCACAAGAGCTATTTTCCACTTGGCTCACAGATCCACACTACACGTTATTGACATGACTGCGTTTAATAATAGTTCCTGCTGATTCTGTTGTGGAAAAACTTACTCTTCATAAACTGTCTAGCATGTGGTGCCAGTGCATGTGTGTATAATTTTTTTTTTTTTTTTTAAGTGACTTGGGCCCTGGTTTAGAAAAAAATGCTTGAGCATGTGCTAAAAGCTAAACACACTAGTTCCCACCTTTATTCAGCAAAGCACTTAAGTATGTGTTGAGTCTGGCTGGCTTCAAAGGGACTTATGCACATGCTGAAGTGCTTGTTGATTCAGCGCCTTACAACCCGACTCTCTCAGGAAGGAATCGCTAGCTCAGATACTCTCTCCAGCCTACCTACAAGTCCCTCCCCAACAGCAGGATTTATGCCTTACACTACAATAGACTTAGGAATTTACGAGTTATCACATTTCCACTGGGCAAATATATTGCATATTTCAGAAAATTGTACTAAAGATAGGATCAAAACTACATCTCCAGAGCAGTCAGTGATCCACTTACTTACTTAATCTACATTGCTGTGTCACTTCATAATACAATGGAGGGCAAAAAAGAAAACCCATTAAATGAGTCCATAATTGTTATGAAAAAGATGCCAATGGTTACATTTCAATTACAACACAGTTTTCCTCTAACATATAGGCCCTCCCCAAACATTAAATGTGCTTCCATCTTCAATAAAAATACAGGCAAAAGAGCCATATTTGTATATGCTGTGGCATTTAGCACATACCTTTTAGAGAAACTGTATACCATTGAAATATTAAAATACGATACCCATCACACCTTTTTCAAAGTTTGCATCAATTTTTTATAAAAATAAATAAATATAAACCATGATGGGGTCTGGAGGGAGGGGTGGGAAGTGGGAATTTGGTCAATTTGATCATGAGAATGGTTTAGGATAGTAGCCAAACTTAAACTGCAACAAATGTTTTCCATGACATGATTCCTCTCTCTCCAGAATAAGGAGTTATTTCAAAGAAGCAACAAAAGCAGACTGCACTGCATTTCCTTAGTTTGCAAGCTCTTAGCATCATTTTATGGTGTCAACCTATTAGAAAGAATTTTTAAAAACTGCTCTCATTAGAGCTGGAGCTGTCAGGGCATGCAGTGAAAACATGTAATTTTTTTACTCTAGGAAATATGATTCTGTAACGAGCAATAGGCTAGCAGTACAGCAGCAAACCTATCTAATACTTCTCTTTTAAAAAAGTGCTGATTTATGTATGCATGCCTTACCAAATGATTTCTCTTTGATTTTTAAATCTATTTAGTCAAAGATAATTGCAAACACCAGGTACATGGCTTTATGGTTGGAATGCCTGAGCAAATAACACTGCTGTCTCAAACCATTCCCTGGATACTATGTAGATATCAAATACAGGCTTAAATCCACAAAAGACACCAGGTAACTTGCAATCATGGCAGAATCTATAGCTCCATAAAGGTTTCTAAGTTCTCTATAAAACATATGAGAATAAAAGGGCAGGTTGCAATTTCAATGAGCCAGTAGGAAAGGTCTTTCTCTCTCAAAAAAAAAAGAAAGTAGCTTAAATCCTGTTCCTTTTTTATGTTTTAACCCCATCTTCTTGAGCCTGCTGTTTGGCCCCTCTCCTAGGATTGCTGGAAATATAGGTGTGAGACCGGGCATCCTGCTTGCTGAGCAATGCACTAAGAGCTGTCACGTAACACATGGGCATCTTCCCTGCCACCATCACCGTCTTCCCTCTCTTTGGTAAATGTGTTGGTGCTTTGCAAAAAGAGCCAGCCCTGAAGGCAGCCTGATTCAAATCTACCATGTGTGGGAGAGGTGCCAGGTTTTATGTGCCCATTTGCTCAGGTTGTCCAATATGCAAAGTAATGGATTGCCTTCTTTTAAAGCACCTCAGTCTTCCCACGGAAGCTCAGAGATTCAACACTGATTTTCAGACTTCCTTTCGGAAACAAATCACCTACCATTTAGCCATTGGGGTGCCCAACCGTCAGACACTTCACTGCCTGACGAGTTCCAGCCCAGGATCTTTGTAGAGGATGCATGGCTCTGTACCAGCACCAACCTCAATCTGCCTCCCTGGTATCTGGGTTAGCAAAACCTGACCTACTGCATTATTTTAGCAGCTTCCTAAAAAATTCCAATACTTGTTAGCAGGGTAGGTCGATGGCAAAAACCTCACTGGTGTAGAGCTAGCAGAAGAAAAAGAAACACAGCAGTGTTTTTTCTGAGTGCACATGTGTACTTATGCGCATGCAGTTAAGAAGAAGATGGTCCTGCCGCTAAATAGCTATCGTGTGAAACATTTGCATATACCAAACCGATTAATTAATCATTTACTTCCAAACTATTTTCCTGAAAGGACTATTTACTTCCCACTCCCATTAATAGAAGTGACCTAACTGAAAGCCAAGCTCGTGGCCCCATGCTTTCTAGGTTTAGAAACAAACCTCCCTTCCCCCCCACTAGATCAAACATCACAATGTCAAATGCTCTGCAGACGTTTCCCTCGGGAATCTGAAAGGCTAATTAGGGTGAGCTTCACCATAAAGAATACAGTTGTTAAAACAGCTTTTGTACACACTGGAGTAATGATCATTCTCTTACACACGCGGTGATTTGTTGCTGCAATTTGCAGCCATATATCTCTTAGGAGCTAATTTGGATGTTGTTATTTATTGCACGTATGATTATTAATGATATCTTAGCAACTGCTGGAAGTAACTTATTTCACCTCAGGAAGTCAAGTACTTTAGCTCAATGTTTACAGATCTAAGGAGACATCAATTTCTGTAGAAAATCAGTTCTCCATTTGGCCTCCCCCACCACTACAGTAAGGTCTGAACTATCATCGTTTATAGATATTTTCTCATACTGTAAGAATATTTGCCATTATGAAATAAGAAAAAACCTGTCAGTTCTTCCTCATTATTGAAAACAGCTCTTTCAAAAAAAAAAAAAAGATTTTTAAACACCTCTGAAGAGGAGAGAAAAAGCAGTATGCCCAGTATTGACAAAAGTTACCTGTGTAGAATATAAGACCAAGTTCTCAGATCTGTTGTAATTTTTGATAGGGAAAGAACAAGATGAAAGCACTTCTTTTTCATTTAAAAATGCTGCTGATGTGCAGAAGCATACAGAGAAAAGGAAAACCTTGCAAGATCACTTACATATTTCACAGTGCCCTTGCTCCCAATTGCTTATGCTTTTGTGTCTTATGCCTCAAAAAACATTAGTTTTCTGTTCCATGATATTCTACACAATTGTTGCTGAACCTACATTAAAACAGAGATCTTCTCTCTTGGTGTCTGTGGAAAAAAATGAAGTGAAATCAAGACAGACAGATGAACTCATTCTGCCTAATTTTGATCCTATTTGAACATCGAGTTTCAAAGTGTGACTATAACACAGGCTTTATTGGAGATGTGTTTGCTTTAGAAGAGACTGCGAAAAATTCATGGGCATTCACGTGACTCTTAATAAAACAAAACCCAGTGGGTCAGTCTCTAGTGCTTGCCTGAAGTCATCTTGTTTGTAGCACAGTCTGGTCCAGGAATTCACTCCGGGTGGGTGGTGGGAAGTCCTCTGAAAGAAAGCAAACATGAGCTCTGAACATGAGCTTCTTGTAAATTTACTGAAGGTAAACTGATGAAACAAGAAAAGAGGTGATCATGGTAGATTTTTCAAGGGAGAGAAAAAGCCTGTGAATTTTATGGACTACACAAGGTCCAACCCTTCCTAACCTCAGGTGTTAAAAGTATAATTGAAATATTATGCTTTACAGTTACATATTAACTTATAATAAGCAACAAATAATTAGATATTAAGATATCTAAAACATATGGTATTATATAATTTAATTTAAAATTCTTCTGATTGTTTTAGCAAGCCTTTCATGATCAATTTCAAATAGCAATACTAGAACAAAGCAAAAAAATAGATATCCAGTGTTCAGAAGTGTATTGTAACTTGCAAAGCCATGTAATTTCATTTGTATATTAATATGGTAATGCCAAGTACAGTGATGTCTACTTAATATATTACATAACTTCCTCACAGTAGTTAACAGCAGCTTACTTTCTTCTTTTCTTTAAAGATGAGAGCATATGAATAATTTGCCTTCAGCTCCCAAATACTTTATGGCCACCTGATGTAGCAAAATAACTAAAAATACAGTACTATTGATTGGTTTTCATTTGCTCTATAAATACTATTAGCCAACACTAACCTGAGTTGTATTACTCTAAATTGATAGTAATGTGACCAGAGACCGTCCAACTGAGAACAGAATCTGGTTTAGGGTATATGATAGTATAGATCTGTAAGTATTTGATTTTTTTTTTTTAATTAAAAAATGGGAATTCAGTTGGCTATTATTCCATGCCCTATCTGGTTTGCGTGCTTATGGGTTTTTAAGGATTTGCATGAATGATGGAAGCTAGCTCACAAATATGTATTTGCATAAATGTGCATGTGGGCAGCATCACAGAAACTTACATATATTTATGCCTGTATCATACAAACGTTGATGAAAATTACCTAGCCAACCCATTCTCCTGTTCTACAAAAAGTACACAGGCAGGAGCAATGCCATGTGGTCAATTATGGTGTGGGCAGTGAATAGGAAAACTGTAAGCACTAGCAATTTTAGTAAATAATACTTTAAGGATTGTTGGGGTGATGCTTTTCTTCTATAAAAACCATGGCTGAACAATTCTCAGTAACAAATGAGAAAAAATGCAAAGACTCTTCACAGATGTATCTAAAACAGAAAAGGCAACAGATTTGTCAAAACATTTGTTGTGAATTGTTTATCTGAATGTGTTGCTTAATGGTTTACTTCTTCAGTGTAATTTGAGAATCACATGAGAAGAATTATCCAAAACCTCAAGGGTTTTTCTTGTTAGCATCTTAATATTTGCACACATAAATACCGTGCTTAGACATACAGCTAAAGAGAGAAGCTGTGTCTTGCTGTTGTGCACAAGGTGCACAAACCTGCATACTAGTGGGAAGAATTATAAAATGCTCAAATGTCTTCAACAGGGAGAGGAAAGAGGCGAAAAACTGTATCTATCTGATGCATGTGATGTCAGAAAATCATGACACTTGATGGAGTTTTCCACAGTTTGAAAGGGTTGTTTT
Source organism: Harpia harpyja (assembly GCF_026419915.1). Classification (NCBI taxonomy): domain Eukaryota; kingdom Metazoa; phylum Chordata; class Aves; order Accipitriformes; family Accipitridae; genus Harpia; species Harpia harpyja. The sequence continues at coordinate 31,164,164 of NC_068969.1, read as the reverse complement.
TGACAACAAGTAGTGCCACAGGACACACAAACGTGGCTTGATCCAACCACTTACATTGCAAAGGAATCTTTTACCATCCCTCCTACTTTGACAATATGCCATGACATTGTCAGATTTATGAAGGAAAACAGGACTTTACATCTTGTGCCCTTACAGCTCCTCAGAGGATAAGATTAGAGTATAATTTGCAGTTTGTTGTTGGGTTTTTTGGTGGTTTTTTTTTTTTTTTAAGGAAAAGTACCGTAATGTTTAAATACCAATGAAGTTCATTGTGCCCAAAAGGCTCTGTAAAGATTTTGGGACTGAGTAACAACAAAAAAGCCTTCAGGACTGACTGTCCCAGTATGACTGAGCAGACAAGACTTGAAGGAAAGCAGTGAATCTGCATATCTAAAGACTATGAAAACAACATCAGATGAAACAAGTGAATATCAGGACTGAAAAGGCTGCAGGAGTTTGCAAGCAGATGTCAAAAAGCATACCAGAAAATGTCAAGAAAAATATAACAAGCACTGGTTGCAGAGATTAGGGTGCTAAATATATGCATGATGAGCACACCGTGCTAGGGCTTGCTGTCCTAGGAGCTGCTTTGCAAGCAACACTGTAAAAAACCCCCAAACCCTCACCACCACCACCACCACAAAAAAAATATCGGTGAACAATGTCTGCAGATAATCTTGGAGTCAGAATGTAAACAGGGGGTATTAGGCAAATAAAGACATGGCTGAAACATGCCTCTGGAAAATCTCAATCATTGCTGTTTTATCAGAGCCTGGGCCAATTGTTCTGCTCTGTTAGGAAGGAGAACAAATAGGCAGCAATTTTCAAGATAGTACAATGGAGAACCTGAAGAAAACAATTACGGTGAGCACTGACTTTTGCAAATGGTTTCCTGAAAGTGTAAATAAGAAAAAGAGTTTGGAACTGCAGAGTGGTCTTATGTGGCAGGAAACAGCAAGTTTGTGTGTATGGCATTTACATGGCAGCAAGCCGTGCTGTTTCAGGAACAGTGCTGGCTCCGAACAATCTAGTGATGCTAACACTCTCCCGTGGAAGAGCCCCATGGTCCTGGGGAGCACTTCCAACCAGAGAGGTTGTTCACCCCCTCCCTGGAGGCACTGAACTGAGCAGAGAGAGCAAATGGCTAAAATCCAGGAGCTTCTGAGCTGGAAACTCATTGAAATTACAGCGGCAGAAAGAAAATGAGCAAATCTTTAGACAGTGTTGTAGAAGCAGCCTCATCATAGTGTCTGTGGCACCTATTAATTATGGGATATCCTGGCTAGTCATCAACATCACATCGCACACTACGTCCTTTGCTCGCAGATACAATATTAAACAGGGAAGGCAAGAATATTTAGTTCTTCCTCACAAACTGGTGGAGTAGAAGTTGCAGTGGTGTGAAGTAACACCCGTCCCAGTCTCCACCATGTGCCCTGGACCACAGCTGTGGGGGACCCCTGTGGGGCCATCCAAGGGTGTAAAAATTTGGAGGGATGAATGCATCCTGCACCTCTTGGAGAACTTTTGCTGGGACTGACCAATATCTCACCCTTAGAAAATCAGCTTGATGCAGAGAGCTTTCAGTTTCAGACTTTCCACTTAATTTGTAGTGACTCGTCTTTCTTTGTTTATGGCCACTGACGTGTTCTTGGCTAATAGAAAACTGATGCCTCATCTCATGAGCAGAAAGCTCATGCTTCATTTCAAAACTGCCATATAATGGTCAGTCTCAGCATGCAATTTTTGTTTAACTAGTGTACTTGGCACTGTGATCACCACATGGAAACACTGATTCCCAGTCATCCATGTCGTGTAGTGCACCACTATACAGGCTACCCATAAAATAACTACAGGCTTCCTGTTCAGCAGTGCATGCTCCTAATTAAGTACCTGATTATATATTCCACTGATTTGTAAAACAACACAAGTATGAGATGTAAATAAATATGCATAGTCCCTACTTGAAGAGATTATTTCCACTGAAAGAGGATCTACATCAAGAGAGCACCATATTTACTGCTACACAGTGAAGTTTTCTAGCACAAGCAGGAACTGTAGATCTGACCCAGCAAATATCTCTTGTCACCAAGCAGTTCACGTTCCTGTAGTTAGTCCTGCTGAATTCATAGATGGCTTTAGGGAAGCTCAAATGAATTTCAAGTGTGGCCCATTTTAGTGAGTAAGCAAAACTGATTCATTTTGAATTGCCATGGGTTACAGAACATGAATCGCTACTGCAGCTCAGCTGCTCAGTGATAAGTTGATAAATGCCAGCTGGGTTTGTGCCTTTAAACCTAAAATGGTGGTTATCAAAGAAAATGTCAGTTATATCAGTTCAAGCCCTCCAGTCTTTGGATGAGTTCCTAATGCAAATACTTGTGCCTTTTTGGGAAATTAACAGGAGAAAAACTCCCTGAGCCTTAGCTGGAAATCTTAGGTTCAGGAGACACATACAGGAGGTTGGTACTGTAGCTGCTGCATCCACAAATAGAGCACATCATCCCAAAGGAGAAGGAATGGCAGAGACCTGGCTCTGCGTGTTACACCAAACTTGCTGGAGCAGTTATGCAAGGAAGAGGGCTACTGTTATTTTCTGCTGATATACACAAAAAGGAGTTCATTCCCCCAACCACAAGAGCAGGAGAAGTATAGGGGCAGAAGAGCTTTAGATGAATGATGCAGCTTAGCCACCCCCTTATTTGTATCACCCAACTTACTGAAATGTAGTTTCCTTCCCTCCAGTTGTTTAACATACCTAATGAAGTAGGTCTGAATTCATAATCCAGAGACCTAGCAAAAAGGAAACATGATTAAAAAAATCCCCAAACTATACAACTTGGAGATAGTTAAAAATAGTAAGTTAAAGAAGGCTCTGCATTACTTCCAGGAATAAATCCTTTCATCTCTTTGGTGTGTGAGTTATGCAAACTTAGATTCCCCAAGAGGTTGGCAAATAACCTAAAAGAATACAACTGATGGTAAGGAAGCCTTTGTTTGATCTCCTTACACACCATTTCTGATTTGGCTTTGGTGACTTCAGTGAGGTTTTACATGAATTTACTTCCACAGCTGGGTCCTGCCTGTGGCACAGTCTGTCTCATTCTGACAATTTATTTTCCATGGCCTATTAAATTTCCTAGTGGAAGCATTGATGAAAGCTGCCAAGCAATCCTATGGTTGTAAGAGTTGGTCCATACTTCCTCTCCCTCCATGCACATTTAAAAAAATGAAGCCAGAAAAACGTATCATACCACAATTCATCAAAAACTATGCAATAAAATAATTAAAATTTGGGAAAATTTTCCCCAATAAAGACAGAAAGAACAAAACCAATAAAATTGAAACTGTCTTTTATTAAGAAGTGACACTATTTCTAGATGACTAGTACATGCTGGCAAAAGGAAAAACGAGGCTAGTTAATGATGCAATGCTTGGAATCAAAGAACATTAAGTTTAACACCGAATTAAACACACAAAGAAATGAGAAGCTTTGAAACAAATCGAACAGTCTGAAACCCCATCTTTCTAGCCAGGGAATGGTTAGAGGTCTCAAAAGATCTAAAATAAATTCCAAAAAGCTATAAAAACAAGAGAATGGAAACCACATGCAACATAATGGAGTCTCAAAGCACCAAAGAACTTCAGTCCAATATAGATAGATTACACCGAGGTATATAGGTTACATTCAGCTTGGATGAGTTTTGAACATTTCTATACAGAAAGCTTTTGGTTTTTTATTTTTTTTAATGAATGATGTAGAATGAGTGTATTTGTGACACATCTGGTGAGCAATCACTCTTGCTGACCACTTTGTTTGACCTCCCCCCCTCAAAACTGAAACTGTCATAGAGCAGAAGATACTTCTTTTCCTTTTTTTTCTTTTTGTTTTTGATTTGCTCTGTTCTTCTCACTTCATACATTATATGCACTGCTACAGAGATGAACAGAGCTTGAGCAATCATATGCTGGTACCTGACATGGGAAGGTATTCTGCACTTTATTGTTCTGGTGGTTTCATGAGTGTGACAGAGGATGAGGTTTGCTTCTAAATTTGTCATTTCGTAACTCATGGTTAACAAAAACACTGTCAGTGCAGTAATTAAGGTGAATACCAGCAAGGCACAGCATTAACTTATCTTTTGAGTTGTAACTAGCAAGGCTCCTCAAGTGTTATGAAAGATGGCAAAATCCAAGAGATGTTCAAGAGATACTGGATGAGACTCCACTCTGTTCCATTACCTAAGGGTTTTTTTTTTCTTTTTCTTTTTTTTTTTGGTGAAAAAGCATACTCTCAATAGGCACAAAATTGACAGCACTCCAGACTGAAGTTGCACGCATAACCACTTTTATGAAGAGACACCAGCAGTGCATCTTTCCTCTCCCAGCCACTCTCAGGTTGCTTCAGCCACAGTTCAGGAGAAAAATACTTAAGGACCAGAGAGTAATAATTCACATTTTATCTTAGCTCTCCTGCTGAGATCGCCAGCCAGAGTGCCTCATTTTAGGAAAACCACATTGCAATGCCTGTACTTGTCCACTAAGGAGTCGACCGACCCCAGTGGCCCATTTCATGTGTATTAAGGCACCAAATGGTAACAGATTTCACTTAGTAGCAGCATGAGATAGTTCTCAAAAAAAAGACAGCTTAAACCATTCATTTCCCTGTCTCAAATTTTGCTCACCCTAGCTACACTTTTCAACATTGTTGAATATTGACAAGCCTCTATTTTATCACACAGGTAGAGATTACTTGTTTGTTGCTATTGTAGCTCCCCACAAACTTCTGAAACAATTTTGCGACCGTGCATGAGCCTTGCATTTCGGATTTCCAAAGATTCTTCCTTGTCCTGGGTGTAGAGGAGTGTTATTCATAGGAGGCTGTACCTTCATGCTTTAGTCATTAGTAGAAATGGGCCATAGATCATGTCATGTTGTCTGTAACCTAGTTAGATTCTGACAGGAGAGAGGTTCTAAAATCATAGGTTCACATTGGAAACCTTTAAAAACTCATTAGCTTCTGATAATTATCCTAATATCCAAAGCACTAAAAATCACAGAGCTCATTTCTGCCTCAGAACCGACTGTGAATATGTTCAGAAAAAGCTTTGTCTTTTCACTTCTCAGTAACAAAAGAAATAGCTGCTCTGAATGTGAACATTTGGGGTTGGTGCGGAAAAGGACCACTTTCCTTCCTAAGTGTGAAGAGTGAAGTCCATTCATTCTGTAACGGAGATGGAAAAATTACAACTAAGTCTTAATTCAGTGCTCTGCCTTGGGACATCGCCTTTTCCAGGCCATGTCCTCCTGAATGTTTGACATCTCTCTGCCAAACTCAGAAAACACTGCATTTCTCTAAGCTACATTTATTCAGAAATGTTAGCTGGTGGGTTTTTTTGCAGTCAAAGTAGAAAAGGTTTCTGTGAGGCCGCTGATTGTTATAAACAGCCTGCTCTTAAATGCACCTTAGCCCTCGAGTCCTTTGTGGTCAGGACCATCTTCTGCATCCTCAGTTTTTCTACTATGGCTGAATCCCAGCGATTTTTTTATTTTGAACCATACAAGGATCCAGCCCACGTACTTGAATGTGTCTTGAGTCACAAGAAAAGTGACTCAAAGATACTTTGTCCCTCTAGACATTAAACAAAGCAAACACCATTCTTTCAGCTTAATTAGCGGACACTGTGCATGAAAAACCCTGAACAGGATGGCCAGGGAATATTACACTCTGAGTTGGAGCACTGTTTTATAGATCCAACTGTCCACATTTGATCCCACTGTAAGTGGCAACAGGAGCAAACCTTCTTCAACCTCGTCCCTTATGGATTTTAACCAAGTCTGGCCAAGTCTGTTTCTAGACTTAATTTTAGTAGCAAAACCATTTAATCTCATAAGAACAATTCTATAAAGATATATTACTCCACATTTATTACCATACTAGCTCCTGAAAATGGCTAGAAGTGGACAAAATCCTGCCAGAACAAACAAAACAGCACAATAAAACAATGACCAACCCTTAAAAAAGATAGTCATGCATTTAAAGTGTACATAAAGATGATCACGTTATTCACAGACTTGTTATTGTGCCCCTCTTCTAATCACACCTGATTTCCTTGGGAATGTATTTTCCATGATTTCTGGGATGTTGTGCTTCTCTCTTTAGTAGAGACTGGGAATTGCCTTTGACAGCTGCACAGGGCTAACGCAGGAGGGTTGCAATCTAGGTTAAGTTTTTTCATGGAGATCTCTAGCGTAAAACAAATAACAATCATAAAATTAATTCTCGTGACATCGTTTTTACACACCTCACCTAGCGGGACCTTTAGAGCTAAAAGGAAGATGATGACCTAAGGAAGCAGGGACTGTCACCATGGCTACAAGGGACACGTTTACTTGTACAGGTTAAGTACAGAGGTAGACACATAAAAGACACTTATTGGCAATATTTGCCACACAATAATGTAGGGTTTGTCCCCAAAAGAATCAGTAATTGCCGTACTGGCAGTGTGTTGAATACTTTTATTACAGAGTTTATTAAAATGACACTTACACTTAAAGAAACAATCAGTAAGGACATTAGCTTCTGTGCAACAGAAATTTCTTAAGCTACCAGCTATGCAAACACAACACTGGCATCTGAAAAATCGAGCTGTGCTCCTTTGGTGGCTTACATCATGACTTGCAATAACCGTGGCAGGATCCGAAAGTATCTAGCCGTTTTTTGATCTTTCTCTGGGAAAAGCAGGAATATTTCTGTGCTCTTGAGTAATGCACCAGCTTCTCCAGCAATTCTTATATCATGTGTTGCCCCATCCTGGGGAGCTACATGAATATTACTACCTTCATGAGTCAGCCCACTGGCCAAAAGTGATGGGAGCAGCTTCTTTTTGGGATGACCATGCTGGATGTTCCTGGGAGGTATCCAATTTTCAAAGGGGGAATAGGTAAGATTTTCTGAAGATTGGGTCCCATAACATATCTCCTGCTGTCCACCCAAAACTACATGATACCTAGCCACCCTTGAAAAATATTAGTTTAAGCAAGTAATAGAGGACAGCATCAGAGGTACTGTCTACACCAGTAAAATTAAACTTGGAAGCATAAGGAAATTTAAAGTGTACAACTATACTGCAAAGAACAGGGTTTGTTTGGCCAATAAAATGCAAGAAGTGAAAAAGTCTGAAAAGTCTTTTCGTACCTGAAAAATGTCAAATAAAGGTGTCATTGTGGAGCAATGCTAACTATAATAATGCAGTTTCGAGGAGAAAAGTCTGTTTCCCTACATTTGACTGCATCTGCTTCATTCATTTTGTCCATTAGCCCTATGAAAGCCTCCATTTCAGAGCATTTGATGTGAGCTTGGGAGAGCCGTACAGGTGGTGCTGCCTCAGCAGGAAACCCACTCCTTGCTGAGGGACCGTCAAATATTTGCAGGGAAACTAAAACAGAAGAATAAATATTACATGCTGATGGATATTTGTCAGAAAAGATAGGAGTACTTTCAATGGGGCTTGTCAGACACAATACATTCAGCACATCTACATTTTCTATGGCAAAGGGAATAGAGCGCTCCAGCTGCTCCCCTGGCAAGCCTAAAGTTTTGTCTCGTAAATTTAAATTATAGATGACATAATGGTGGAATGGAAATGGATTGCACCTATAGAGATAAATCAGTGAAAAACCTCGCGCTTTCAAGGAAAGGAAGAAAGCAAAAGGTTCTGATGTGCTGCAGATCTTCCATTTGTTGCGATATTTAGCCTCTCCAACTCAACACTTTGTAAAGCAATTTGTTTCTTTTTTTCGTTTCCCTCCACCTCCATTGAAAGCGATGAACATTTTTGTGAAGCTCACAGAGAGTGCTAGGTTGCAAATATAACAAAAAGCTTGCCAATGCCTGGGAGTCCAAACTGGCAATGTTTTCTGTTGTGTCAGCATTTAAGTATTATTGTAGTGTTATCATATCATGGCATAAAAAAATAACATGGAAGCAGTTGTGTCAAAAGCTTAATGTTTGACTGAAAGCACACACCAAGTATCCATAGGTACATTTGGGTTCTTTGCCAAAATGTTATTTTAATATGAACCATTCAACGGATCTTCCACTCAATCATGAGAAACTCCACTTTTTAATTTAAACCAATAAGACAAAAAGCACTGGCAGGTTTCCTGCATCTGATACTGATGAGGAATAAAGATGATTTGACAGCCCTGGAAAGGAGACTGTCTCAGGCCTGGAGCCTGGAGAAGGTTCTGCTTTTTCTTCCACATACTGAACTTGTCACTTTTGTAAAATGTCAGAATTCCACAACAAATTTATCTACCTGCGTCAATGATAAAGCAAAGCCTTGTAAGTGGAGACAGAGGAAAAAGCAGACTGAGAGAGGGACAATTTTGCTCAGCAATGGGTAATATGTTCTGTCTCCTTTTTTGAACTCAATGGAAATGATATCTGAATGATCAATACAGGAAATTAGAAAAGTGCTGTTGTGCACTCTATCATTTGACATTAAACTTTTGAAGCTATATCAAGCTTGACAAGCTAGTGGAAATACAATCTGAAGTTTAAAAAAAATGGAAGAATACATGTGCTTTGGACCAAATTCACATCCAGATGACCATCTCACCATAAGAATATACTAGGTGTGATGAATAGGAATTTATTTCTACAACTGTTATTAAGTAAAGCCTTGTCCTTTGGATAATCCAGTGTAAATTCAGCCGGCTGCACTCTGACAAACACCAGCTCTTGGATGAAGGTAGAAGTAACATTTGGTCATTTTTCAGACCCCTTTGATCTTTTGCATCCTCTGAACTTTATTATACTGCACAGTTTGCTAGGAACTGCTACACTGCTCTCAGCAGCAGCCCAGGACCAAGCAGCAAAAAACGGGACTGAGAATCTGGGCCCAATGACTTAAACTGCAGAAACAGCTGTTGAAAGAAAATTCATTGGAAACAGAGATGAGTGTTCATGGGAAACAAACTGATTCTGTCTTAGAGGAAATATTCATCCAGGCCTGGTCAACAGGGGCATGCTGAATGAGATCTCAAAACAAAAGACATGAATATAAGTGTTATGTACTAATGATGACATTTGTAAAGAGTTACAGCAAAGATGGCAGCAGAAATTTGGCTTTTGAAAACTTCTACCTGCTCCTGGTGGTTTTTGTCTGTCTCTCCCCAGAGTGAGCATTAGTTGTACTCAATTGCTGCTGCAGCCTCCCAGCAGGAATGCGAGGAACCAGAACCCTTCTCACTCTTAAGATGGAACTAAGCCAGCAAGGAAAATGGACTGCAATATGATGTGCAGACAGAAAGGTGATATAGACAGTGATCCCCAAAGTCTTTGCTATTTATGCCATTTGTTAGGTTGTTTGCGAATAGTTGAATCTTCAAAATAGAGCAAGTTTAATTAAAGGCTACCTAGCATACTTCAACTCTCTGAATAGATAGGATCTTTCTTACAGTAAGGTTTCTGATGAATACAAAATCTGCTTTCCATAAATATTTTTCATTCTCACTTAAAATTTTGCTGCTTCTGCAAACATTTCTGCAACCAAACTATTTGCTAGGATGTACGTGAAAAGCAGACAAAAAGGGAGTGCAAACACACTAAACGTGAATTCACTTAGAATTTAATAATAAAAAATTGCACAGCAATTTTGTGCAGCACTTGCCTGGCAATGGCTGTTAGAGCATCAGAATCAAATTCGGAAAGTTACACACAGCTGACAGCAATGTGTCTAACACCTGATCATTCAAGATAAACACCGGAAAAAGTAAAGTGAGTATCATAAAGGACCAGATTTTAAAAGCATTATGAGACCTAATGCTGCAATTAGGCCTATGAACTTAGGTTTTAAGAGGAACTTTGCACATGTCTATCTGAACGGGTTGAGATGGATCCCACCTGCCACAGGCACAAGCCTGTTCCAGTCTGGGAAGCCATATAACTGCAACAGCAGCTCTGCCAGGCACTTAGTTTGAACACAGTAAGATATTAATTTGGTCATCCAGTTTCCAGACCTAAAATGATTTGCATACCACCACCAAACACTCCATTGCTGACAGTAAATATACCTCTGTAGGACTTCAAATGCCTGCAAGGCAAATGGAAATCTGAAACTGTTCTTCTTATAGCCTAAGTAAATACTGCACATCAAGCTGCCATGACCGTGTTTTGAAAAGACTAACTCCTGCTTGGTTTTTGGAAGAAATTCACATCTAACTCCAGAGCTGTGAATCCGAAACAGAAATGGGAGCCTGCCTCCGGTGTAAGACTTTGATCTCTCCACTGCGTTAAACCAACAGTAAGTGTTTGACAACAATAGAGGGCTTAATGTTCTCCAGAAAATATATAATTATTAAATGGACAACTCCTTTAAAAATTTTTCATCAAATATCAGCCCATCTAACACACTCATGCAACAGGTTCAATTGGTTCAGCCGGTTGTATCCCTGTTGGCTTCTGCAGAGCTGGGCTGAAATATGATGGCTGACACTGGAAGGAAGCATACATTATCCTGCTAAACTCAGGGGTGATAGAGCTCCAAAAGCAGTTAGCAAAGCTTCCTTATAAACTCATTCATCCCCAGGCTTTGTCTCAGAAATCAGAAAGCTTGGAGCAGTTCCTGATACACTGCAGCAGCAGCAGTCTTAGAAACAGACTGTGCTCAAACCAAAAAACCCCCAGAACGCATCCCTGAACCAGCACAGTGCTTGCCGAAAAGAGGAATAAGTCACTGGGCCCTCCAGAAGGGGAAAACACATTTCAAATCCCCTAGAAAACCACAAGTCAGAGAGGGAAGTGTGCTGCTGGCCTACATGAAAAGTCATTTGCACCTGGCAGAGGCGGAAGACCTAAAGATTCATTAAAGCCTGATGTATGGAAGTGGGTTTTGTCTTGCAAACAGGAGCAAGGCACAGAGGTTCAGTCATCTTCACCATAAAAGAGTGAATCACAGGTTCGTAGTGTGCGCATCTGTGCCAGGGCACTGCTTAGCAGCAATGTCTGCATCAGCATACACTCCTCTTCTCCTGGCTAGATTGCTAATGGTGATAAAACTAGTTTTAAGGCCTCTCCTCTTTATCCCCTGTTCCACCATCTCCCCATTGCTGTGCCCTCCTCTCTGGTGTGAGATGACTAGTTTAAGAGAGAGAGAGGAAGAAATAAACTGCAGGGAAATTTTGTTTGCTTGTTAGGCTTTGTGCACTACTTTCTTCCTCTGTAATTTCTTCTTTGACCATCTTACGGTCACTGTAACTCTTAAAATAAGGACAAGTATGAAGTACATGTTGAGCTTACATGAAGCCTTTGGTGTTTCTGAGAATTTCTTAGCACTTCTGGCATTACAGAAACACAGTGGTACCCAGCAAAATCCTGGACACAAGCATTACGACTTTTCAGCAGCTATTTTGTCTCTGACTCTGGTTATCCATCATAATAACTAATTAGTGTACTTAACTGCATGAAGGGTCTGCATTTTGACAATAGATGAAGAATTTTGAAAGTCTGGGTACATATGGGTTATGTTGCCTGCCTCTGATGTCCTGAGGCATTCAGTGCATAGTTTCTCAACAGGAACATTTATGACCTCAGTTGTGCCATACATGTCATCTATTATAAATAATGTCCCTGGTCCATGGTCAGCTTTATCTTTGAATGAGAGCAGCAGCCTGAGGTCTGCTCCTCATATCACTTAACTTCCTGCCTTAAGGTAGTTCTGTGGGCCAGATGAACTCTTCAGCCAAAACATTGACTTGCACATGTTCTAGCACACCTCTTTATTGCACTATGGCATATAGTGCATAGAAAAAGCAATATGGCATTGCATCTTCAAGCAGAAAAAAGGGAATAATTCTTGTGGTTTGTTTTTTTGTGTTTTTAATGAAATGATTTTTAAACTGGTTGGAAATTTAGGATGATTGATTTATTTTGCTAATAAATGGGTAGCTAAAAAGTGCAAAATGAGGCACAGTATTGCATCTGTTGTAAAAAGCATGCCTATTTCCACTGGGAAATACAGTTATTTCTTAAATTAAAATAATATCTGGTTAGGGTGTTCATACCAACTTCCTATTGCCAGGAACAACACAAAAGCTTTGAGGATGTGAAGTGAAGAGTAACATATCCACTTGAAACTACAGAGATGATCCAGATGCACATAGCAGAACTTGGAATGAATCCAGCATGCAGGGGCTAACACCCCTACCCTCAGATAAAGTGCCATGGGATCTTTTCACAGGAGTAAATTGCAGATTGCAAAACAGTTACCTTAACTAGTTCCTGATGTGCTGTATCACACCACATTCAAATCTCCATCTGTGGTGTCTGCAACTACTGTTCATGAAGTTTTCAGTGCAGAAATAAATATGATGTAGTTCTGTGATAGTGCCACAGAGTGATTTCCATCATGTCATAGGCCCAGCCATTTAATTTGAAAGGTACTTCAAGCTTGTGTAAATCCCACATAATGCCTAATCTGGAGGTCTAGGAGAGTATGCAGTCATCATTTTCAATATTACCAAGTTGCATTCTAAATATATTTTTCAACATATCGTTCTTTTCCTGTCTTGTCTTACCGGCTTGCTATTCATTGTTACAGAGCACCCATGTACCATCCCAGACGTGACTGCATTTTCAAAGAATGAAATGCTTTTAATACAGCAGTATATATAGTACAAAGGCTTGGATAACCACATGGTATGTCTATATCATACCACACAACATTATTGACCCATGAAGTAGAGACACAAGTTTGCATGCAAACGTCTCTCCTCGGGTCTTCTCTTTCGGTGGCGTCACAGCTCACTAAGTCCTTCCCTTCATTCTTAACTGTTTGACTAAGCTGGGGAAGAGGAGCAGCAGTGTTCCCACGAACCTATCTAGTGGTAAACTCATCATGAGTCAACTTTAACTAATACTAAGTCACCAGAGTCACTAGAGGGGAAAAAAAATCAAGTTGACTGGTAGCAGTCAAAACCTAAGTAGGCTGAAGCACTAGGCAGCCTGAGAAATGCCTTACTTCCTTAGCCCAGAGCAGGAAACAATTTAAGGAGTAATAAAGAAGCATTTTACTTTTAAGGTGGGAAAAAACAGAGCCCAGGAGTGAGGGGTTCAACCAAGTAAGGAGCATCTTGCTGATAGGAAAAGGGTAAAACAGAGTAAAGAAACAAAAAGTGTTTGGCAAGAGTAAGGGAAAAAAGACTCAGGGGGAGGAGAAAAAACAATCTGTAGGAAGAAAAACAATGTGAGAATCTGCTTGAGTGAACAATGATAAAAAATTCCTGGGTCACCTCTGTGATGTGTCTTGATGCTGTCTCTAGAAATACATACTGTTCATTTTGTGACCAAATTTCTAGCAATAACTTCCTGTTTATTCATTTGTACCTGATATGGTCATCCTGACAAAGCTCAGAGAATTGACTACAGGAAAGTGAATCTCTTCTATAATTGCAAAAGAGGTTAGAAGAAAATAATATGGCGGGCCACAATAGTTGCACTTTTCTGTGGCCTGTCTACATTCTATTTCTCCAAGTTTCAAATATACAAATGGTAGACCAAGGAACAACCTAAATTTACAGTATCAGTACCTTTCCTCATGACATAATATATTTTTACAAATGTACATTTATTTGAAATATGATTTTAAAAGAATCCTAACTGGCTAAAATTATCTCTGGTATAATTCCCCTGAATTAAAAGAGGTTGCAGAGGGAGGGAGTGAATTTGCCTCCTGGTGTTATTGGTGAAAAAAAAAAAGAGTTTTATGTCAAGATGTTTTTTATGAACTTGAATCCAGTTTCTAATCATCCAGATTGCCCTGTACAATAAACTCTTGATTATGACTGCTGGCGTTAACAGTAATAAGACAAGATGATGTGCAGCACAATTTTCTTCATTCAGCTTTTCATTCTCCCACTGCTCCTAAAAAGTCTCCATATCTTTCTGTTGGTTTTGTTTAAAAGTCATGTAAAATTAGATATTATCAATCAACTCACACATTCTCAAGTGCAAAAATGTTATTTTGTTGATTGCCATGTAGCTTTGTGGGACGAATCGGCACAGCTCCCCTCCTTGTTCAGGAAAGTTGGCGCTGTCGTGCTCATGTAACTTTCTGCTGAACTGATAGCAAAAGAGAAAGCACTGACTTCCCTTTGGTCTAAAGCAGAGCTGCAGAGACCGATCGAAGACACTTATCTGCATTCTTTCCACTCTGTAGCTTCAGCCGTGCACACTTCTCTTCACCAACACTAATTAAACTAAGGAGGAAAAAAATTGGATGTTTGCACTCAGACAAAATTATTTGAAGAGAGAACTGCTTGCTGGAAAGATAATCAACAAAAGGCTTTCATTTTGAAATCACAGCCTGGCTTTTCCCTGACTTTCTTGTTTGGGCTCAGGGTTTGGAAACCTTGTGGCCCTAGCTCTGCGTGGTTTATCAATGTCAAGAGTTTATTGTAGGCACGAGAACTGAAACCTGGCAGTTGTTGTAGAAACCCTAGCATGAACAGTATGGCTAATGGGGTGCCCCAGTATCTTGGAATTACTGCTTCAAATAAGAAAAATATGTAGGATTTCAGACTTTGGGGAGTTTTTCCTCTCTATTTCAAGCATGTGCCTTTGCTTGTGTCTCTAGTGTCTTTGCTCAATCAGCTAAATGACATTCTTCTCTGGCTGGCTGCGACGTTCATCCAAATTTTTTATTTTATCCTATACAAAAATCTTCCATTTCTGTAATACCAGAGACATTTATGTGGCTGATATTTTAAATGGATGTGTGGAAAACCTTCTTCTCTTCCAAATAACTAAGTCATTATAATTCTTCCCTGTAACAAAACAGGCTAAAGGCAGAGGCATAGTTTACCAAGTGCAAGCTACAGGCAACAGGATCAGATAAAAAAAAGCAACACAGGGATGAGAGATGAGACCAACAGGATTTGTAGTGGTTTGTGGTAGCTAAAGGGATGCCTGCACCCCTGTGAGGTGTTGGTACAAACACGACTCTGTCAACAATGCAGATCTTAAGAGGGAATCTGCTTCAGGAGAAATCAGTTAGCTGACCAGTGCATGTGGGTCTTCCAAGCTAACTGGTCTGGCTTTTGAAAAAAGAAAAGCAAGGAGCCTCACAGATTAGTCTTCCAGCACAACCATGCTCGTGAACTAGACTTGGAGGGAGGTGCTGGGCAGTGGACTGTTAACTCTCCTCACGATGCAGATCTACCAGTGTCACAAAGTGCTAAGGACAATTTAGGGGACCCTTAAGCTACCTCACATATTCTAGGAGCTAAAGAGAGGCATGAGCTACCTGGCCCTCCAGCTGAGACCAGTTTACACTGTTTTGCAGTGTCAGAGCTTGGTCCAAGCTGAGGAGCAAACAGTCATATTAGTTCCCCCTGGAAGGGGGTGAGGAGAGGCAGCCACTACATTTATGTGACCCTAAAACAGACCAGGTCAAGCCAGTTCTCAAACTAACTATTCTACTTCAATCTTAGACAAGGTATAGGCAGCTTGCATAAGGAGACGTTTTGGGGGAGGGGGTTGGTGAAAAAGATGTTTATGCTACATATGGAATAACCAATCTTCCCCAAGCCAAAAGCATTGGCTACATAATGAAATAGCCCAGTTTCTAGCAATTTGTATCTCACAACAGAGCCCAGAGAGGTTTAAAGCAGTGTAAATGCCTCTCTACATTTCCGGAGTTTCTGACCTTATGTCTGTTGCTTTGCAGAGGAGGCAGAGGTTTGATCCCCAGCTGCCATGAACTGTGGGCTTCCTTCAAAAACCTCTTTCTATAGAGGATTGCAGACAGTTATTGCAACACTCCCTTTCAGTAAGTGACCTCATACACATGGCATTTTATCTTCAGAGCTGGCTGCTTATGCCTGATACACAATTCGCTGCACAAACAGTCCTCTGACAACCCTGCAGAAGCAGAAGCAAGCACTGAAATGCAAGGCTGTTTTGTAAGGTGGCTTCTTTGCTTAACTTACTGCCTTACCTGAGTCTTCTTTTTCAGAGCTGTAGATAGTACTCATCACTGTCTTGCGCACAGATGCTGATCAACAGTGAGAGAGACCAAGAAGGAAAACAAAGGCACCCACCAACCCATTGGTTCAGGCATGGCTTTGTTCCCAAAACCAGAGCTGGGTACAATGACTACCCCATTGGGTCCAACAGGCTCACTGGGTATCCTGTATGCTAGCTTTTGTCAGTGTTTTCTCTGCCCTGCTCCTTTAGTGAATGGCCTTTGCTAAATCTCTTTTTACTGCCTGCCACATTTTTCATGGCAAGTTGCCACTTTTTAAAGATCTTATACCAGCCTCACAAAATGGAACTAACACTCACTGATTTCACACACTTTGGCACAGAAATAAATACTTTATGCATGCAGATAGTCCCAATGAGACTTCCAACTTCAGTAGAAGGGATCATCATCAACTGCAGTCATTACAGCACCTGAATAATAATTATTGCTCCTTATTTGGCATTGCCCCACAAGCCAAAGAGACAACGGCACTGCTTACCTCTTCAACACAAACCACCAGAAATAGTCATGAAGCAGAGCATATGCTGTGTCTTGTTCTAACTGTAACACTCCAGTTGGGCAGTATATTTTATTCACCTTAAGAATAATGCTACCAAGACGCTCTGCACAAATGATACATCACTGCACCATATTACAGTGCAGAGTTGGAATTTAGTGTGTATAGCTTAGTGTGTGTATAACATGTTTATTTAAACAAGTATACATGTACATAAACACATGTACAGACATGTATACATACTTCTGTATGTGTTGGTTTGTGTGCATATGTATTTATATACATATATACACACATAATTTTTATATATATATAATATATACATATATAATACATACATATACAAATGCCTGCATAAATATATAAATGTATGTATTTTTTTATATATGCACGGTAATTTTACTGACCAATGATGAGGAATTAGGTTAGCCTCCTTAAAGATTTTATTTGCTTAAGTGAGAAGCAAGATGAAGTATTCAGCAAAAGATATGGCATACTTTTAAAAGTATTAGAGAAACATTGTTTCAGATCCAAAAAATGAAGATTTGCAACTTGAGAAATGCAAGAAGGAAAAGAACTAACTTTAAAGCCAAACTAATCACATGCACACTACAATTTGTTACTTTGCATCCTTCCCCTGGTCCTCAAAATATTATTAATGCATAGAAATTCCTCAGGAACAGAAAAATATCTATAGCGTTAATCCTGTCATTTCCAGATTGCCACCATGAAGTGGCTGAGTAACACAAACCACTGAGGCAAAAGCAGAAAGTGGTTAAAAATGCACTTTCAGGCTACTGCTGGTGACTTCCTACAGACCACGGAGGTATCAGTAATTGTTGTTGACATGACAACCTCCAGGATAAGCAATAGATATCACTGGTGAAGCCACAAGGCTGTCATTTGGAACAAGAAACCAGTAGCAATACCCATAACTTACAGAACATAAAGTAGCGTGGGGTAATAATACTACAGTCTTCACACTGAGGGTGAGGGCTGTGTGAAATATCTAGGAGTCTAAATACATGTAGCATCACAAAAATACACCACAACCCCCCTCCCACCCAAATGCAGTCCACTTCTCTAAGAGCACTGGTCCTGCTGCTCGCTCAGATGGCAGAGCAGGAAAAGATGGCCATACGGTCCAGGGCTGACAACTGCATGCAGAGATGCACGATGTTTAACAAAAAAAATTGGAGTTGGGTTACTGTTTGTGGTGAGCTGTCTTCGTCTCCCCTCTCATGCTCCAAGAGCAGGAGAAAGTCCTAAGAACACCAGCCCCACAGAGGACACCTGTCCCACAGACCTTCTCTCCATCTGCAGCCAGAAGGGCTGGACCCAGGGGCTGGTTGAGGAAAAAAGGTGTCACTTCAGCAGCTTGGATGGTGTTACCTTGGTTTATGTGAAGCCAGGACCACTTAAAGTACAAGAAGTTAGCCAAGACCATTTAAAGTACAAGAAGTTCACTCTTCATGAGACACTCCATGTCACTTTACTACACTACTGAGAGGACACAACTCACTCTGTGCAGGCTGCGGCAGAGCATTGTGCTTTATATTTTTTCTTCTGTGTAATTTCAAATGCCTGAAGTGAATTTATTGATTTTCTGAAAGTTGTTTTGTTAACATCATCTTTAGTTCCCATTATCTGAACGTTTTAAGCTGCTTTGTTCAGAGGAGGGCCCTGCACTTCTTCCTGGTGTCATAAGTGAGCACAAACACAAAGTCCTGCCAGCATCGCAAGTGCAGCTTTTTCTTTAAAAAGGTGAATTTGACCCTTCTGAAAACAGAGCCAGGCAGACAGTTGTTTTCAGAGCCAGGTACACCAGACATTTGTAGAGACGTATTTCTGTGGTACCATGCATGTGGCAATGCCCTTCCCTGTGTGTCTGCTACCACGGGGGCTTTGCACGGGAGCCAAAAGAACAGTCATCTGTCTACTGCTCTCCTCTTCCCTCCCTTCACACCTCTGTGACCAAACCACTTTGCACATCACAAGATCTCATTAGTATTTAAAACGGTCACAGTGTATTGGCTGTTTTAAAGATTGGCCTGGTGAAAGAAGACACATTTAAGTCTTTCTTCTTGAAATTGAGAGGGAAAGCCTTTGGCACAGCAAAGGTTAATATGTCGTGGGGAGAAAAACCTATTGTCAGCCTTTTTAACGCTTCCAGGTGGATCACTATTTGACATACTGCAGAAGACACCCTTGTTTATTGACATTTTCTTTGCAGGAACAGTCACGCTCTCCAGTCATTGGTTTCCTTGTGGCTTTCATGCTGAGCCTGCAAGAACAGGATGTTCAAGAGCTGTCCCATATGGTGGCATGCTGTCTATTGTTCAGATGATTGGCTTCAAGCACTGGCTGGCTTTCACTTTTTGCTTTGAGTTGGTTATGGCTGAAACTTGCATCAATTGTTGGGATGGGGTGGAGAAACCGGGTCCCAGTGAAGGGTGAATCCGCAAAGGGGCTTCTTTTCATTACATGAATTTAACACATCTGCTGGAGTTAGATTTCTTTGTATATTAAGGGCATTATGGTTCAAATTAGAGGGATATTTTAGGATCATAAGAATAGAACTCCCTTCTAATGCAGTGGTGTATATTTTTGGTTTCATTATAATTCTTATTTATTTTAACACATTTGTGATTTGTCCAGAGCTTAGGTTAATGTCTCTATTTATGTGTTTATTTTGGATGGTTGCTATATGTAGATTTATCAGTAGACTTGATTAAGCTGGTTTTCTTATATCCTGGACTATTAAGAGCATTCACATATACAACTGAGTGGTGAGACAAAAGCTGTCTGCATCAAATGAAATAGAATGAAAAAAACTGAGGAGGTCAGGTTGACTGCATTTGCTCCTGTCAGTAATTGTTTGCTTTCTTTCTCTTCCTGCAAGAGGTCTTCCACATTTTTTCCCTGTTTCTTTCCAAACACAAAGAGAAATTGCAATGTCATAACAGGAATCCATATAGAAAAACTGTTCTCTATTCTGGGTAAGAGAATAAAGCACCCAAAGTGCATCAAATTATATAATGCTAAGCCCTGATGGTAATGGTTATGAATTACTTTCTGACCCCAGCTGGTGACCAATCTCTGTCTTAAAGTGTAAAGATTAATGGTCCCTGCAGTTTTACCCTGGTCATTGTAAATCTGTTTTTCAGGACTCTCAGTGGATATTCACTGTCTTGTCTAGGCTGTCTGCCCCTCTAAACTAGTTTTAGCTTCCAGCCTTTCTGATTTGTACAGAATGAAAAAAACCCCACAACCAAGATGGCAACTTCTGTGACAGGAATAAAGAGGCAAATTTTAATCTATAAAATTCTTCCTTATGTACATCACACTTGGCAGAACTTGAGGAGTGTGGAGGGCTTTAGAGGGTCCAAACATGTTTGGTATCCTCTAATTTAACACCAAACACTTGCTACTTAAAAATCTAGCTCTTTCATTTAAAAAAAAAAAACAACCAAACAAAACTATTAAAAAATAATAAAAACCCCCATGCCACAGTTGATAAATACACTTTAAAAAGTTTGTCATAACAGCAAAACAACTGAGATATTCCCAAAGAGATACACACAGACTATCTCACCACCTCAAAACAAACCCCCAGAATCCAAGCCTCCCACCGCAGCTGAAGACAGCATTTTCTTGTCCATTTTTGTTGCCCATTCCCCCCTGCATATGACTGATCTCTGGAAACTGATTGAATCAAATGCTGATGGGTGTTAGACCTGAACACCTTTCAAGATTTTTTTCCATGAGACTTTGCACCCACAACTGTAACAAGTGAGCACATGAAAGTATGAATGGTTTCACCAGGATCTGCTGGAACCCACATGGCAGAGGAGCGTTTGCAGACGAGGAATAGTATTTTGCCACTTTCTAAGCAAGATCGCATTGTCTTCCCTAATCACGTAGTGGTTTGCTAGCCTAATTTATTCTTTTCAGGAAGGATTTTGTGGAATGCGTGGGGGTAATGGCATCCTTGCACCACAGAGCTCCGGCTGCCGTGCAGCAGCAGAGTCCCCGGAGGCATCGCGCACAGGTTTGGGGAGCCTTGTATGAACAGGACTATTAAGTACACGCTCTATTTGAGCGGGCATGCACTCTGGATCTCTTTTCTCTCAACTCATTATTAATGGTGTGTGTGTGTTGGGATGGGGGGACTGCCTGAAATTACAAACGAGCTAATTTCCTTTTGTAACTGTACATCAAGAACTGAGAAGTTTGTAACACTTCTTTCTTCCCAGGCAGACTCCACACCCCAAGGAGCATTTTTAAGGGTTTGCCCCACACACACGCACACATGCTCTTTTTGTATCTCTCCTAATTCAAAATTTCAACAGCACTACTGTGGAGGGAAATACTTGCTAAAATAAAACGTGATGCCTGGAAGAGAAAGAATTATCCAAATCTAATTATTAGACACTGAAAGCATTTTGAGAGTCAGAGATCCTACTGAGATGGCAGAATGCCTCATAAGTAATGCAGCAGGCAGGTTTTATTTCATTTCTAGGAGACTATTCATCTGTGGATACAAAGAATCTTTGATAAGTATGAGCATGAAGAACAACCACTATCATTTTGGTGACACTATCAATTACTAGTTAGTAAGTACCACTGATACACCATGCTGCACAACACATGAAGGGGGCCCAGCTTGTAACTGGTATAATCAGGGAGTATATAGCATGCTGATTATTGGCATGTTGGCAAGTACATGGAAGAGTATGGTAGGAAACAGTTTTAACCAAAATTATTCACAGAGGTTTTCCACAGTTCTTGAGGAGGAGAGGAGCAACACAGCGCAGAGTAAACTTACAGACAAGACCTTGCTGACATTGGTAGTCTCAGACAAGATCTTTTGAGACTAGTGCCACAAAATCATTGCTGAACTTTTTTATCAGCGACAACTAGACTATGACTCACATCCAGCAAAGGCCCAAAGACCTTAATATGAATGAACTAATTTAGCATTTTAAGGCAGTTCTTTTTAACCTTTAGATGATTTTAGATTGAGACTCGCGCTGTTAATTTGTCGATAGGAAGACAGCATGTACATGTTCTCATGCATGGAAACATATAAAGGTTTGATTGTGTGTACTACAATGTCTTTAACTGATTTGGAAATCCTTGGGTTTAATGCTAACAAAAGTTTACTTGTGCAACATGCACCATTTGAACTCAATTATCCTAAGCAACGTGACTCCATTTATTCTGATCCAACACTTTATCTGGCTCCTCCTTCCTCTTGTAATATTCCTTCATTACAGATACTACATTGTCAAGAGGGGACTTGCCAGTGTTCTGATATCTGCTCTCATAGCTGTTTTGTGTTTTCATGGTGTCTTACATCACCTGTTTTGGATTTTTAGAGGACAGTCACGTGGTCTGCTCCCACACCCACCACTCCTGGAAGCCACAGCAGCAGGCTAACAAGACACACTGATTCCTGGTGCTGCTATAGAAAGACTTAATGGCTGATGTTGTCTCTTAAGGAAACAAGACAGACGCAGTCAAAATCTAGATGATATATACATATAGTACCAAGTTAAAACAAGCTTCATGGGAATAGAGGAGAGGGTGAGAGGACTCCCTTCTCCCTCCTCACTGGCCTCACTCCAGGGGATGCAGTTCGAGCTCAGTCCTTCAGGCATGCTGGAAAATGCACAGCTGCCCTGCATGCTCTAGCTCAGGAAAGAGCTTACAGCGTCCTAGACACTGGGATAGCAATCTGCTAGAGAGAAATCCATAGGAAACCAGGCTATATTGGCTCTCAGAGCTGCTCAGCCTGCATTCAGCTGCTGCCTTCAAGATCTCTGGGGTGTCAGAATCCCAAAGTACACTTTTCTGGTGAGAGTTTTTGGATTACTGAAGGAGTTCTGGAAGGATGGTTGGATTAGTGATAGAGGTGTCTAACAATATACCTCTAGTTCATACTAATACTGATAAATTGCAATATTCAATACAATTTCATGGTACCACCGTGAGTTAAAGTGCTCTCAATAACATAAAAATTACCAAAGTGCACCTTCACAAAACGTACTATTCATAATTTTTCAGTCAAGTAATACAGAAAACGTAAAGGAGAGCAGATTGTTTTCTATATCAACAGTTCACTGAGAAGATTGTTTTAATTACAAGGCTCTCACGTCTTTTTATATTAGGTGTCTTGTTGAGGTTGAAAAGCCATTAGTGTCTCAATGTCTTGCAAAGCTTTCTCTACAATTGTATAACAGCTACTTAGCAGTTATATGAAGCATACCATTTAAATAAAATTTAAGTCCACAATTACTCTGTTAATAAAATGTAAATTTAAAAATACATGCAACCATCAAGAAGATGGAACATTTAATTCTCACTTAGCTTCCCACAGAATGAAGGGTTAATTTGGTAAAAGAGATAAGAAGACTGCAGAAATTGCTCTTATCTGCCGTTTCGTGGGTGAAAATAACTTCTAAGACTTTGAATTCTGAGGCCTAAATCAAGTGTTCATTTTACCTAGCTATAACTCCCCTGGAACATTAGAAGGAACAATTAGCATAGATCTACCTGTATATCTTAAGTTATGGTTAATGCATGGGAACGGTGTGCTTAATTTTACTGTTTTGAAAATATACCCCTGGAGAATAAAAGAAAGACTTTGGAGTTCTCAATAACAGTAAAAAGGGAAGAGCTTGATTTATTTACTTTTTCTTTTGTGATAACCTTGCTCTTTCTGGTCCTAATCCTCTGCAATGAGTATAAAAATAAGAAAAAGTGACAAAGAGGATTTCTGAGCACTATGGGGCTCAGTGGAAATGCTGCTCTGGCATGTCTCAGCCAGAAGACAGCATAGACACTGTGAGTTTCTTCTTACAAAACTAATATTTAATGACTGTATTATGCAATGAGCCTTTCTGCGATCATCGCTATTATGAACAGAAAGAATAAGTGGGTCAGTCCAGGAGAAGCAGCAATACCTGCTGGCATTTAATACAAGTAAGGTCTTCTGATGCTGGAGCAGTCAGAGAAGTGGTTGCAGAAGGAAAATCAAGAGCAGATTTATAATGAGGAAGACAGGTGACATCGACGAGAAAATGAAGGTCCATTACCACCAGGAGTAGCTGTCAGGAACCAGTGAGCAGTATGAAAAAAAGAGGTATCCTTCACCACTCCTGAACCCCACACTGACATCGGGGAATATTTCTCAGTAGGGAGACCAGCACCAAATTTCCAAACAAAGGGAGAAAGAACAGAAAAAGGAGTTTGAAAAGTTAAGCTTCAGGGAACAAGGTCACTCTTGTAAACCACAATTAGATGAGCCTGAGGGACTTTCACACCCAAACCCCATCAAATGCCAAGAGTAGTTAGCCAAAGTCAAGAGTACAAACTCTTTTAAAGCTGCCTGAAAATCTTAGCCATACGTGTCTGTTACCTCCTTCCTTAGAGGCGGCTCAGAAACCAGTAATTTGAATATTTGTTGTTAACGTTGAACAACACACATATTGGGAACTCACTTCTCCTTTTTGGGACAGAAACTGCTCCATTTATTCCTTTTCTAGTATCAGTCTCTCTTGAATTAATGAAGCTGACTTTCTTACAAGGTGCACAGTCCAGATCAAAAAAACGTTTAGGAACCTAATTTCTATCATGCACTTAAATAGGATTTAGGAACCTAAATCATAATTGATTTGATCGTGTATGGTGTGACTGGGAAATGCTGAAAGTGAGTGAGCTACTCACACAGCCAAGGGAGCTCCATTTTAATTCCAGTTCTGCCTTTACCGTTGTCTGGCCTTGCCTACAAAGATCAGGCCAGTTATTCACATCTCCTAAGGAGCTTGCATTTCAAATTTTGAGGAAGAATCCTTTCTCAGCATTCCACTGGTTGAAATTTTACAGTGAAGGGCACTTCCCATTATCTTTCCCTGCTGATCAGTAAATTATTAAATTCTGTCTCCTAAAAAACCACAGTCAGAATGTGAATCAAAACATGAATTTTCATGCAGATAGTTTCACTTGTCCATCCCATTTTTAATGCTCACTATCAACTCTGAAGGAGTTTGCATCTAGAAAGGAAAGCTGCTGTATTTTTGCAATGTCTTATAATTTTACCATTAAAGGCTACATCAAAATAATTCTGTAAAAATCAATTTTTAAAAAGTGCTAAACCATATTATTTCCCGTGTCGTCTGTATAATGGAACCTCACCCACAAAAAAATTAGCCATTGCTATTTATTATGCATCACCATAGCCTATATTCCAGATCAAGGTAAACTCAGTGGGAAGAAAAGGAGTGACTGAACACTGTACGTGGAAAAAATAGAAACAGTGAAAACAAAAAGTTTACTGCAGTAGCTGGTCTGCAGTAACTTACAAATTACTAACAACTTATGTAAGTTTTACATGCCTATTCCATCTGCTATTCATTAAAAAAACACGTTGCCATGGTAACTGCCACATGCCATGGTATTTATGCTGCTTCTGATGTACAAAGCATAGTTTGTGTAGGAGTGTGTGTATGTATATGATGTGGCAGCTGTCGTCTCTGCCATTTTGTTGCTGCTCTAGAAAAAAATAAAGCAAGTAGTGGCTATGAATACTCATTTGAGTAACGATACTCGCGCCCATTTGACTAAGGGCCCACACAAAGCTCCACATGGTTATCATCTGACCAACCCACACACGGGGTGTTCTCGCAAGGGGGCAGAGCTGGGTGGGCTACCTTTAAAAATAACACCGCTATCTGTCACAGAATTAACAGGCTGGAAGGCAAAAAGATACCCATATTTTTAGTGACACATAGGAAACAAAGGCTTTCAGAACGACCCTCTTCATCTCTCTTTTAAAAATATAAATGGGAAACAGCACAAATGGCTATGCCCTTTAGAGAGATCTAAATTTTCTGCACGATGGAAAAGGAGGCAACTCAAAGCACTTCCCAATAGTCCTCTTTCTGTCCATTATTTAAAGAGTACTTGCTGAAGATGGACAAGCCAGTAAGAATAAAGTAGACAAAAATTATGTCCAGCACTCAATTTGTACTGAACCTCTTTTGAGTTTTAGTAGTATTGTGACATTTTATTCTGTTTGCTATGTATTTAACTTTGACATTTCATGAGAAAAATATAATTCAAAAGGCTATTTGCATACCATTTTAACTTCATTTAATATAAATTGGTGTCTACTACAAAATTCAGAGAAGTGTTCTTATGAGATGACTTGTTTGCTACCTGCTTGAAGAGATGCTTAGTTTCACATTTGTATTCTAAACTCTCAGATAACTATGTAGTTTTCCAGCTTAAGCCAACTCTGTTCATTTTTACTGAGCTTGCTTGTCACAAGCAATTAGCAAATAGAAATTTCGAGGTTCATTAATATAATCTGCCCTCAACAGTAGCCTGTTCCTATAGCAAAATACACCCCAAAAACCCCTTAACTCTTGTTGATTCTGCTTTCTTGTGCAGTGAAAAAAAAAAAAGAGAGAGAAGCAAAGGAAATCGGTTGCTGTACCTTCACCTACAATAATTTAAATAGTTCAGTAGCCATGGGGAAACTGCTACTTTGTGGAATATGTGTACTTGCATAAAATCAGAAAGCTGAGAAACTATCTGTTCTCAGTGCCATGGAATAACCCGTTTTCATGAAAACATACCTGCAAACTGATTAATAACATGAGATGGAAGGAAGGGGCAATACCGATGACACTGGCGATTAGAAAAGCAGCCTAGCTGTATTTATTAGCCTTCTTGCACACTTCTTGACAATGACAAATCAACAAACCATATCAGTCCTGTATTACAGGAAATGAACCGAAGCAGCCCGTGCAGAGCCGTTGCCTACACATCTTCAGCTGACTTTCAGGTGTCCCAGATTCATCCATTTCAGAAGAACTCTACAGATCAGAAATCATGATATACAGCTGTGCAAAGATTACAAGGATGCAAATAGATGGTTTTCTTCAGCAGAATGTGTTTGCTCCTTACTGAAAATATCTCAAATGTGTATGCTGAGCAGAATAAAAAGCAAGAATCACTTATTCATGTGAAGAAGATATCAGGCCTCAGTCTGCATGGCTTTGCACATTACGGAATCATTTATAGCCTTAATCATAAGTGCTTATAAAATGCTCTTCCTCATCAGAATTCTCTTTTCATACTTGCATACAAGACTTCAGGCACTTGCACAGGTGTAAATGACCATACAGTGGCCTGACAGTGTGCTGTCACAAAGTATCAGACCCTGTAGTCTTTTTTCTCTCACTTATATTCCAAAATGTATCTTTTTGCTCTCAAGAAGGGAGGAATAAAAGAACAAAACCTAGGAAGTGCCAAATGCCATAGGGAGAAACGAAAGGGACTATTAAAAAACCCTTTCTCCCTAAATCAGTGATACTTGGCGGGAATTAGAGCAGCCTCAGCTCCCCTCATTTTACCATGCTTTTGACCCCAGAAGGCTGTTCTAACAGGCAGGGAATTAGCAGAAAGTCAACATGTCATACTCTGACCCTGAGACAACAGCCAGAGCAGGTTATCATAGGAGTCATTATAGCCTTAAAAATGGAATCCTCAGTTGGCCAGTTAAGCCTGCTTCGAGCTGTCAGAATGATGCAAAGCAGCAGCATCAGGTCAGAGAAACTGGCATTTTCAGGTTTCAGAGTAAAAGAGTGAATAGCAATCCTGTGCTAAAGAATTTTAGGATTCATCAGGCATAGACCCAGTTCTGTGTGCTTTTGGATTTTTCCTAGAGAGTTGTTAGCATTTATAACTAAATCCATCACACAAACAGTATCTCAAAAAACCCTCAACAAACAACCAAACAAAAAAATTGAGTCCGGGGCATTTTGCATCCCCAGTTAGAACTGGCCTTGCACACAGCTGTTAGGCAATGTTCTCCCAGACCAAAACACACCAGTTTATCCAACCCACAGTTGCTTTTCAGCTCATGTCCAGTGTAAGGTATTTTAAGAATTGCAAAATCCAGGGTGGGAAGGTTTCATTCCAAACAAAATAACTATTTTATTTGTTAAACTAGATTAAACTCACAGCACTGTGTATGTCTAAATAATAAGAAAGGAGCTGGTAGAAATAACTCTGCAATTCCAGGAGGCTGATGATATTAACCACTGCTATTTGGCCCAGATTGCTCCACATACTTAAATGGTTATATTTTACCTACCACTGCATTCCTTCCCTCTGTATATTCAGCTGTAATTACCCTATCTTTCAGGATGATACCTCAGGTAGTCGTGACTGTTGTACTACAGGGAGCTAGGGAAACATCTTCAGCTTTGAAAGCTGTTACAGGTTTTTGCAGGTGTGTTTGAGACTAGCATAGCACAAATGAAGTTATCTAATCTAGTGCAAGATTTAGACAATATAGAACACATGCACAGAGGGGTAATTAGCACAAACAGGGGAATAATCTACAATAGTGGAAAAATAAACAGAGCTCTTTCACGTTGAACCTGAAATCCCAATTACATTGCAGAACACAGATGTTAGTCCCATAAAATAAATACAATTGGCACCTTCGGGTTATGATTAAATCCTGCAGGCACTGAAAAAAACATATACCTTTTCATTTTATAACACATTTTCCTTTTTGTTCAGAAGCAAACATTCTTTTGCACCCAATTCGCATCATAATTATTTATATAAAGAAAATGGTATTTAGTATTATTCCTTTCCTAGCTTATAACGTACAAGAATCTCCTCTTTCCCTCTCAAGAGAGGGATAGCAAAACTAAGATCAATGATTCTGACAATATAATCATCCAAGTCAGCATTTCCCAGGAGTCCAATTAGTCTTTCTTGTCTTATCCTCATGTATACACGTTATTCCCTTGTCCCTGGCTAACTCCAGACCATTTCAACAAAATATGCTTCAACACAGTCCCTGGAACAAGACCAATTCTTCAAGATGCCTCTGAAGATGTTAAGTAAGTGATACGCAAAACTCCTTCTCTGAAGGTGTCTCCTTCACATATTCCACCTCCAGAAAGTGATCGTAGAAACAATAAAAGCATTTTAGATTGTCATGCATGCATTTTAGGAAGGCAGGTGTTGGGATTACAGTGGTTTACAGGCATATAATGGAATCACACTATGTAAAACACTGGGTGCCTACTTTGCTGTGCATAGAAAACACAGCACAATGTACCTCCTGTTGCAGAGGAATGAGGTCTAACCTTATGGGATATTTCACATATGTATTTCTAAGAAGAAAAACAATAAATTGTTACGAACTCCAAGGATAAAGCAAAGTGTTTAGCATGTAACACTAACAAGAAATCAGAGCTTTTTTTATTTCTGTCAACCATATTGCACAAAGACCAAGATAAACAAAAGGGTACAGTACAGAAAATTGTTGTTTTCTTTTTCTTTTTTTTTTTTTAATCTAATTAATATCAACCGTCCCTTCCACTTCTGGGACTCATTTTCACAGTGGGGTTGCTATTTAGCACTAATGTTCCAGTCTTCTAAAAATGATAAGCATCACTTCCCTTGGATTTAGTGGGAATACCAGGACCTCTGAAATTCAGGTCTTTAATGCAAGTTTAGGCATCTAACCACCCAAGAGAACTTCAGCTCCCATTTGGAAAGCAAACTGTTTATCACTGCTAATACCAGACTTTCATGTACTGAACAAGGGCATTTGGGACAGGCAACATGGCAGATTTCTGTGCTTTGTGATACTTTAATCTCTAACACTTAAAATGTGTCAGCCAGCTCCATGAATGAACAGCGTTGCCCCAATTCTGCTTACATAGCATAAAGAATTAGGAGGCTTGGACAGGGAGTCAGTGCATCAGCCAGTAAGGGTCTAAACCACAGACCCCAAAAGGCCCAGAAGAAGGTGTTTTGTGAGCAGTGCTGTCTGCAGGTGAAAGTTAGGTCGCAGTGAAGGTGGTGCTCAAGGTGTGAAACTACTCACTTAGACTTCTTCCTACGGGGACAGAAGTAAAGCATGTAAAAGAATATTTTCCACTTTTTCTGCAATAGCTCCTGGGAACTCGTGCAACCAAGAACATAATTCTTGGAGTTACCAGGACAGGAAGCAAAAGGCAGCTTGGCTCCAGGCAGGCAGCAGAATGTGCTTCTGGGGAAAGGGAGGTAGAGAATTCAGTTACCTGTCAATAACTGCCTTAATGTAGTATGTACAAACCCTTCAAAAGCCAGCACCCACCTTTCAATGGGTTGGTTTGGGATGAAATTCTGTCTTGGGTCCTTTGAAGACACATGGGACAAGGATGGTGGTCACTGATGTCAACAGGACACAGCTTTTCTTCTTCACCTAGGTCAGACAACCAAAAGACAAGGAGATGCGGATTTTCTGTAAGCTCGTCAAAGGCTGCACTTGAAAACTTTCTTCCAAAACCAGCTTAGCAGGAGATCTCTGTTGAGGGAACAGACATATGGAGTTCAAATAAAAATATAACCTCATACTTTCACAGAGAGTTTAACCTCCCAGTATAAGACAGACCTGACCACCCCTACCCTCATTCTGGGAAGCTTTTTAATGAGCAGGCTACTGTGTAAAAGATTAGTACCATACACTAATCACTGCAGGATAAATAGACAGCTCAGGTCAGGACTAGACAACAGAGCTCATGAGAAGGCCTAGTGTTTGGACGCTTGGTCTCCTAATCCCAAAAGAAGGAGACACTTCTTTGCTGAGCTGACTTCCTGCTGAACAAGGAAACCACTAAGTAAGCCCAAAAAAACATGGTTGTAGGCACCCATGGAGTTTTTGCCTGAAACCTAGACTCTTAAGGTGTCTCAGTCTGAATTAGACTAGACTTTGTTTTTTTGAACTGTT
Organism: Harpia harpyja; assembly: GCF_026419915.1. Classification (NCBI taxonomy): domain Eukaryota; kingdom Metazoa; phylum Chordata; class Aves; order Accipitriformes; family Accipitridae; genus Harpia; species Harpia harpyja. The sequence goes on along the minus strand of NC_068969.1, from coordinate 31,133,809 downwards.
GCCATGCAATAAGTGCCTATGCTGTTAATCAGCTGCTGGCTATAACATGCAACTGAGATGGAAACTGACTAAGCGGTGGAAAATTAGGGCTTAAGACTAACTTTATACTTAAAATTTATTAATATTACATGAGGATGTAAGGCTCTGAGTCATGAACCTGTGTCCCATAAACCTAGGAATGATACAAATATATAAATCTCTGACAAGAGCTTGCAGTCTTGTGTTTCTTATTTCCTACTTTATAGAATCATAGAATCATGATTAATTAAGTGGGAAGCAAGACAATAGATCAGAGCTAGGCATGCATTTTGAGACCGAGTTTAAAAGCCTTTACAAGGAGAGCAGAGCTGGTTGTAATGAAATAGTAGCAGTCTGCAGTGGAGTTGTACCTACAAACCTGTTTGTTTGTGAGAAACTCCTGAGCAAAGTCATAGAAACATAGAATCATTTAGGTTGGAAAAGACTGTTAAGGTCACTGAATCCAACCTTTAACCTAACACTGCCAAGTCCACCACTAAACCATGTCCCTAAGCGCCACCATCTAACCGTCTTTTAAACACCTCCAGGGATGGTGACTCCACCACTTCCCTGGGCAGCCTGTTCCGGTGCTTGATAACCCTTTCAGTAAAGAAATTTTTCCTAATATCCAATCTAAACATCCCCTGCCGCAACTTGAGGCCATTTCCTCTGGTCCTGTCTCCAGACACCTGACAGAAAAGACCAACACCCCCCTCACTACACCCCCCCTTCAGGCAGTTGTAGAGAGCGATCAGGTCTCCCCTCAGCCTCCTCTTCTCCAGACTAAACAACCCCAGCTCCCTCAGCCGCTCCTCATCAGACTTGTGCTCCAGGCCCCTCACCAGCTTGGTTGCCCTTCTCTGGACACTCTCCAGCACCTCAACGTCTTTCCTGTAGTGAGGGGCCCAAAACTGAACACAGGACTCGAGGTGCGGCCTCACCAGTGCCAAGTACAGGGGAACAACCACCTCCCTGCTCCTGCTGGCCACACTATTTCTGATACAGGCCAGGATGCCGTTGGCCTTCTTGGCCACCTGGGCACACTGCTGGCTCATATCCAGCCGGCTGTCCACCAGCACCCCCAGGTCTTTCTCTGCCGGGCAGCTTTCCAGCCACTCTTCCCCAAGCCTGTCGAGCTGCATGGGGTTGTTGTGACCCAAGTGCAGGACCCGGCACTCGGCCTTGTTGAACCTCATACAACTGGCCTCAGCCCATCGATCCAGCCTGTCCAGATCCCTCTGTAGAGCCTTCCTACTCTCGAGCAGATCAACCCTCCCTCCCAGCTTGGTGTTGTCTGCCAACTTACTCAGGGTGCACTCACTCTCCTCGTCCAGATTGTTGATAAAGATATTAAACAGAACTGGAATAATGGTCAATAAAAAGTTCAGGGAAAACTGGGGATTCACGAAATTAGGTCTATCCAAATATATAGAATGCAGGAATCTGCATTTGGGGATTTGACCTCTTGTTCTTTTCATTAATTTACATTCTTTCCAGTCTTCCCTTGTCATTGTCTTGCTGGAGTCTTTAGGCTATTCCATGCTTAATTTTAGCCTTTTGTTTCACTGAGGCTATTCAGGTTCAGGAACAAATCAACTAATTATCAGAAAGGAAGCATGCTGCACTGCAAACTGGCAGGTACTCATTTCCAGAATTTAAACCCTCATCTGAATGGTCTTCCCCTCTACCAGCAATGATGCAAATGTGCTGTGAAGGTCAGGATTCTTGCTGCTCAGAAACAATCTAAAGTGGGGTGCAAAAGTTACCTGACCCCTGGACCATGGAATGAGCACGTCAGCACAAAATTATGAAACACAGGTGCTTCTTTTCAATGTGATGCATTGCTGAAATGTAGAGTTTCAGTAGCCCTCAGACCTTTGCTCCCACCTGTGCAATGGTCTGGATTTTATACTCAAGGGAGGCTTGTAAACATTGTAGGAATAATGGCTTTTTTGAGACCTCCTGGAGCTTTTCCCTTACAGTGACATCCTTACTTGCATAAGTAGCAAGAAAGGAATGAAGAAACATGATGGGAGTCTGTTTTGTTGTTAGCTCTTTCTTTGCTTTTCTTTTGCAAAATATATTCAGAAGAATGACAGGAGCCTCATAATAAAAGATCATTGCTGAAGATATCCTCTCTTATTTGCAGCTCCTGGAGTGGAATCAAGAGCATTGGCAGGCTACACTGGCTTAAAATTGTGCTATTTGACAGGTAAAGATTTTATTGAGAGAGTTTTAATTTTATTTCTGCATCCTTTATGTAAAGAGAGGGAGTGGGGGGGAGGAGAGAGGAAGATGAAGTGAGGAGGCATTTATGCCCTCCATGAAAAATCACAACAGCATGGTGGTTTTGCAGGGGAATTCCACACTCCATATACTGTTCATTTAAACTCCTAGGTTAACACAAGGTCTATAAAAATAGGGGGTCTGTGGGATCACATAGGAAAGGAACCAAAGACTAATAAAAGGTAGGAAAAGGAATGGCAGCCGTTAAGTTGGAACAACAACAGAAACAATTCTGTCACATAAATGAAAAGAATTACAATGGAAAATGTATAATATGGAACAGCAAAGCAGACAGGATAATGATTTACTGAAACTTCTGTGCCTCATACTTCGGAGTAACAATGTGAAATTTGGCAAAGAAGAGAATGCCCTTTGCATGAACTCTTTATCCCCACATCCCAGAATCTGCCTTCAGTAAAACAGCTTCCATTCATACATACACAAGTAAAGGTTTAGATTTAGCTCGGCCACGAATTGGCAGTAAATCTGGGTAGGTTTAGGAAAAAAGGAAAAGGGGGCCTGTAAGGAGGACAGAACGGTCCATTTCCAAATCTGGAACACACCCAGTCTTGAGTGTCTTCTGTTTTTATGCACTCTTTAAAGCCCACCAGTTATGTCTAGATCTGCCCAGTGTCCTTATCCCATGGGTGATCATGACCTACTACTTCTTTCTGGTATTACATTAATTTAAGTGACAATAGGCAATTGCGTAACTAAACTTGTACCATAATGGTAATGTTCAAAATGAGACCAGAAATCTTCTTTTTGGCATTTTTTGCTTTTTACATGCTTGACATCAAAACCAATTTTTTTTTTTTTCAAGTGCTTCCCCTTGAATATAAGCCCTAACAGAATCCTTAGCAAGCTACAGCTTTTTTTTCCCCCCAAGGCTGGAGGAAGCATCGTATTCAGCAAACACTTCAGTACTTAAGGGAAGGATGGTAATTTAAAAAGGGCAGGGAAAATGGGGGTAAGGGGTTGTGGGGTTACTGGAAGTGGAAGAGGAAGTAATAAGGAGCAGTATAGGAAGAATGATGTTCAGTAAACATGATAAACAAATGCACTGCTACTTTGTCCATTATCCTGCACTTTCATTTCTCTCCCTATCCTTTCTCCTAAATTATGGTCATGTCAATGTCTCTGACTAGTCACTTAGAGCCATTATAAAGATCCTGTGTGTGTGACTCCATGCAGACTGTCAAATAAATGATCAGTTGTAAGCTATACTAAAAGATGGAAAAAAAAAAAAAAGTCTGTCCCATATATTAATCTATCCCACAGGGACTCATTGTTCAAATAAGCTGTTTTTTTCACAGCTACTATGAAAAGCCAGATTCTGTGGAAAGTGAAGAAGAAAATTACATGATTAGGAAAAAAATTGAAAAGTTGTGTCATGATAATTGTCACATTTTGGACCAGGTTCAGTAAAGGGAGGTTTGTTTTGTTCACTTGTTTACTTCTAGGAAATGCTGTCCCTATTTGCTATGATTTGAAAGTCCATACATAAATAATTCTGGGAGCAAAATGTTGTGATTTTAGAAACATATTTCTATGTATTTATGTGCACAAGCCACTGCACAGTTTTAAATATTGTATTTCACTGGATTCTCTATCTTCCTGGTTGTTATTCTGCCACAAATATCTGTGCCCTTTATCATCACTAGGACATTAATGGTAATTTTGACAAATGTAAATGCCAGTGAATTATGAAAGCTGAAATCTACAAGTATGAAATGCTTTGAGGACAGATCATCATGAGGCAAAGAAAAAAACATAGTCAAGAAATTCCTTTCTCCCTCCCCTTATAAACAACGGTTTGATGTGTGGATGACTTGAAGGAAGAGTGCCTCCAGTACCCTGCTCCCTGCGGTTTGGTTCTGAGAGTCTCGGTTTAGGTCAAGAATTGCAGCTGCTGTTTGAGGGATTTTCCCAGATCTGGCTGTATCAGGTGTTGGTTGACGCTTCGAGCAGTGAGACCTGTCATCACGCTGACAGGGTGTGACATAAGGGGAAGTTACAAGAAGCAGCAAGGCAGAAACGTGAAAGAAAACTCATGCAGATACCAACTAACATTTCAAGCAGAAATTGTTAAAAAAGATTTAGAGTTCCCTGAATAAGAGAGAAGCTTTTTGGTCCCAAGCTTGTAATATATTACTATGCCATCTACTATATAAAGCTCCAACTGAAAAAAAAAAAAAAAAAAAAAAAAGGAGAGAAAAAAGCAATAGAAAGGATTTTAGAAGAACTAAGTTGTCATCCTGTGCTACGCCATTAACTCAGGGGTGGCTCTGCCAAGGGTGTGCTTAGTACTGCATGACTATTCGAGCTTGAAAAATGAGAAAATTTAATCCTTGTAGAATACATTAATCTTCACCCCAATTCTGTGTGACATTGTCAGCAGTTAATTTAACAGCAGAGCTTCACAAATGAAAGATCAATGCAGGGGAAGCTCCTCTGAAATCCTAGTTTATGCAATGAACATTTTCTAAAATCTACAGCCCAGACAGAAAGGTGTCTGCCGTTCACTGAACCAGTCAGCAGCTAGAGCAAAAAGGTGAAACTACAGATGTTCATGACCAAGTCCCGAATCCTTCACAGACCTCTTGTTCCCAAACACCAATAGATTTTCACAGGAGGAAAATCTGACAAAACCACTGACATTTTTTCCTTCTTGTAATGAGCACCGTACCTCCTCCACACCCTTGCATACCCAGTGATGCACTAAGTCAGAGCTGAGTCTGAAAGAAATAGTTAAAAACCAGCAACAACAACAAAACAACTTGCAAAACCTGATATAAACATAAATAACTTTCCCAAACCTGGACTCCAAGAATTGAGAGTGGGACAATGACATCCACAATTTATAAAGGCAGATTTTAGAGATACAGTACTTGGCCCTGGGCTGTCAGGCACAATTGGTGCACGAGACCTGAAGGAGAAAGGCACCAATGGCAGAATATTTGCACACGTCTATACTTCTGCCGCTGGCACCCGACAGAGGAGGACAGAAGAGACACTGTACAAAAAAATCACCATTCTCACTTCATAAATTTAAAGGCATTAAACAATGAAAGACCTCTGTGACAGAGGGGTCATTTGCTGCTTACAAGATGTCCAAAACAAACAAACAAACAAACAAAAAGTCAAGCTTCCCACTTTCTGAACATACCATTAAGTCTTCTAGGTTATAAAATACAACTTAAAATGAAGTTTTTTCACCAAAATCAACTCCTTGTATTCCATCTGATTTCTACAAAAACAGAACAGTTTTATTTATGGTGTCCTTTCCTTTAAAGCAGTTGCTTCACCTGCTGGAGCTTTCCAAGTCACTCAGCAGGAATTAATGTTGGGAAGCATGAGTATATTTAAAGCTCCCAGTGCTGCCACACTGCTGGAAGTACACCTCAAGAGGTTCATTGATTTTTTGCTCTGGAAAAGAGAGGGACTCATAAAACCCATCCTGAGGATGACAACTATCTTGTTCCAGTCCTGGTTTACACCTAATATATACCATTGCACTGTCCACTACTTTAACTCCTGTATCCTACACTCTGTGCTGCACAGCCAAAAATAAAACTTCAGAGATTCTTATATTCGAGCACAAAGCAATAAAGCACAAAGTAGCTCAGGTCAGATTTAGTGAAAATGCAATTAGCAGAGGACTGCAGAAAGGTGCTAATGGCAGCTGGAAACCACCTTTCTGCTCCTCTGACATTAACTGGCAAAAATGCAATGGAGAGAATTTACACGTGGGCTTCGGTCACGTGCAGTGCTGCAATCAACTTCCAAACACTGCTGTTGTCTCTAGTGGTTTGCACAGCCTCAGTTTTTCTGGTATAAATTTGCAAGATTCTGCCTGATCATGAGTGCTATGAATTATGCACAGAGCAAAAAGTCCATATCCAGTACAATTTCACCTCTTAATAAGAGTGAGACTACTGCAAAAACAGCTCTAACAAATGCGTAAGAGTGATAAGCACTTATATTTGCATTTCCAGCAACCCCTGTCTCACAGTAATTAGGATGTGTGTTGATTCTTCTGATTCTTTAATTTCCTTTTTAAAATTTAAAAACAAAAGAAAAGGTTTGTCTATCTGATTAATAGTCAATATTTTCCACGCACTCAAGCTTTCATCTGTCGAGAACAGCAAGACATAGTTTTTGGATATTGCTGAGGATGCAACATGTGGAATTAACTAGAATAATAATCCACGAAGAAAGAATCTGTGACATTGATTGTCATGTCATTTGTATTAAGTAAGGTGGGAAGGACAGCTGTGAGGAATTAGGATGATGTTATGACTTGCTACGAGAACACTGCACTGTGAAAGATTTGCAAAAGAACGGGGTATTTTATTCTTAGTTTGCTTCGATACAACCCATTCAGTGGCCAGTAATAACTATCACCTGGTAATTATTTGGTGCCCTGAGCCAGATGTATCGACACTGTCAGCTGAATTTAAGTCAACTATTACTCGTGAAACAGAATTGTCATGGATGGTGATAAATGATGATAATTAGTGCTCCTTTGCAGAGGGGTATCAAAAATATATGCCAGGCTTAGATCTGCACAGAAAATTAAGAAATGCTGCTGTAATTTTTTTGATGTAGTCAATGACCAGAACTACTTTTGCATTTTGGGGGAGACAAAAGTGGGCTGAAAATTCCTATAAAATGAAGTATACTGAATTTATGCAGTTTTCTGCCTGTTTTTCCAATAACTATGATGGTGATGATGGTATCAACAGGGAAATTACAATTTCTTAACAAAATCAAATGTGATTACTTGAAAAAGTGTTCTTCCATATATGCCTTATACTTCTAATAGGAAAATATGGCTGGTGTATCAATAAGTAGATTTGAGAGCAGATAAACGGCATTAGTGAAATTATATTGTGTAACTTTCCTATAGGAAAACAAACAAACAAAAAACCTAAAAAAAAAGGGGGAAGCATGAAGCCTGAGAATATCATTTAATAAAGTCCAGACATGAATCATGGTGTTTAAAATCATTAGTATCCTTGATACAAGTAAAACAGAAAGCAGAGCTAATTCAGGTGCTGTACAAATAAAAACTTTCTAGCTGTATTTAGGACAGACTCTGAGAGAGAGAGATAAAGAAACCTCAGCATATACCAGCAGGATAACAGTATAGCACTGTTCATTTTGATAGCAGACAAGGATCTACACGGTACATCAGAAGACTATAAGGGACATTTAACTACTGCATTTTAATCATTCATTATACATTGCCAGGAAATCACTGCATTTTTCCTTAACTGAATGACAAAAAAACCGATCACACAGCATTCCTTCTGTTTCTTATAGGAAACTGTTTTTAAAATCTACTGAATTGACTCATCTGCCATTGATGATACCATATCAATATCAAAATGCCATATTTGCAAAAGGAACCTGTCAGAGAGAAAGCCCGCCAAGCTGAAAAACAGGGCAGTCCCTAAAGCGAATATAAAAACATCTTGTCCCCACCTGAAACAGGTGTTTGAGTTGTAAATAGGGCACGAACCACTGGACAAACATGTCTAGTGTTGTGCAGCTCCCAGTCCTGCCCAGGTGCTGAGCAGGGTTTGGAAAAGTGTTCTTCAGCCACAGTATGTTGCATTTGCAAGCTCAAGCTCTGCACATGCAGGGAAGGTAAGTGAACATTTATGGGCACTCTAGCAGCCATCCTCATCTCACGATTCAAACGTAGTCTTGGAGGTTTCCCATCATCACTGCAGTGTGAAGCAGTGTGGAGGTACAGCTACAGGTCAGATCTTCCCTCTAAAAAAACAAGGGGAAGCAAATGATTTTAAGAACAAGCACCTCTTCATGCTGATCCTCTTGAATTTTCTTCCACATGTGCTGCATGAATTCTAATGTTTGTTGCAAGACATGAAAAAGGAGAGAAAACTTAATCTTAAAATTTAAATCAACAACCAAGTTATGCAAAATGTATTATGAATTAGCCTGTAGCAGCTCTCCTCTGAGATGATTAGCTTCCAAAGTCCATCATCTAACTATAGAAAATTTGGTGAAAAACAAGTCAAGATTAATCAGTCTCATTTAATGGAATTATAAATATTTCCTACAATCATATCAGGATAGCAGTTGGCCATATTGCCAAAAAGAGTCTTGTAAATGGAGAAGTTATAAATAAATAGATAAGCCTTTTGGTTGGTTTGCTTCTTGCTTAGAAAAAGAGCATGATTTTTTCATCGGGTTAAAGAAAGTTCAATAATGTTTTTAGGCACTGAAGTGAAAGAGTAAATTGAGACTAGAAGCAGAAAAAAAAAAGGGCTGATTACCTATTTGACCACGAGAACCAATTTAATGAATGCTAGGAGTTGAGATTTTTACAGATTATTGTCAGTGATGACACTTTTTAGATCCTGACTGAAGGCTCCATGAGGTAAGGAAGTGCAACTATCTCCATTTGTGGGAGGGAAACTGGTGCAAAGACTGTCTTTAATGAGCTGTGGGTAAATCCCAACTCCATGACCATGACAGTTCAAGCTCAAAACCTTTCCATTATCCTTCCTGTTGTTCTGGAAACATGGGGACAGAGGCTGAAGGAGAGGTGCAATGGAATTAATGTAGTTTGGGTTGGTTTTAGTAGGCTCCTTTGCACGTTATGGTGCCCACTCTTCAAATAACACTTGTTCTGCAGCGTAGGCATAGCCAGAGAGACCTGACATCTGCAGTACAGTGCCAGGGAAAGGTCAACATATGAGCTTATCTAAGGTCTGGTTACCTCTGCATGGCTTTGTAGAATTATTCTGTCTCTTCAGACCTCTATTTATTTTTTCCCCCAACAGAGTTTCCTCTCCACATCTGTCAGGAACAGAGAATGAATGAAATGTCAATGGTTGTTTCTTTTCCACAGAAATGCTATCCTTCCCCTTGGTTTGGAAGCCCTAAATTACTTTCCCATTTTGTGTTTGTGCTTTCACAGGCAAAATTCTTGTGTCTTCTTTTTTACAAGGTTCTTTGAAAATTGATTTTTTATGTTTTAATTAAAAATTCATCAATAATTTTTTTCTCTGAAGTTGAAAAGTGAGTTTCAGGGAGTGATTAGATCCATTCCCCTAAAACTTTCCACAGTTTTTACAATCAATCAAAGAAACAAACATTGACAATCTAAAATATGAAGAAATATGGTTACTTTAGCTGCCAGCAATTGTACCAAAATGTCAACACAAAGAAGAAAAAAATTATTGCATTTTTAAGCATTCTCAGTTGAAGTAGACTTACATCCTTAGAACCCCAAAATTGTGGATACACACCATTTTGAACTTCTCCTTAATTTTCTTGCTCTAGGCTCTTATTTTTTCATTGTGATCCTGCATAAAAGGGAACTGGATTAAATTCCAATATAGGGAAAAAAATGACAAGTGCATTATTCCTACCCTTGCAATACTTTATCTTAATATTTTATCACAAGAGAGTTTGTAAAGTTGGCTTTAAAGTGCCATGCCAACTAAAAATACGTAAGTACTGTATGAACAGGAGAAAAATCTCATCTCTCCCTCTGCTCTCCCAGCTGATAGTTCTTGTCATCAGAAGTATACCATTTGACTGTGATGGATTCACGCTGAAGGGAGGGACATCAATGTGGTGAAAATGAGGGCTACTAAAACATATGAGCTTACTTAGACATACACTGACTGTTCAGGCCAGTTATCCAAAGCACTACACCTGGTGTTATTTTCCAGCAGCTCCCTTAGGGGAAAAAGGTTTGATGACTGCTTTGAGTGGCATCTCTCCCAACAGACCAGGACTCAGTGAGGTCGTCTGAGAGGCCCATGGTGCACAAAGTAGATTAACTCTATCCCAGCCAAAACCAGCACAAGAAGGAATGGAGGAGAAAGACTGGTAAGTTTTGCCCAAGGGATGAGGAAAGGCAAGACCCTTGAAACAACTTTTTTTTTTTTTTTTTTTGGATCTCAGAGGGACAGGAAGGTACCTCTACCACAGCTTCTGTTTAAGTTCTCAAAAATCTGTCTGGAGCATCTCAAGAAGCAAAATGAAACACGCCTTCTGATTACAGCTAGTAAAGTTTTGTCCATGCAAGAGGGTTACTTTCACAGGTAACAGCCTTAAATGTTGTAGGTACAGAGAGAGAGCAATAGAAGAGAAACAGTTTGCAATTCTGCCCTGCTTTACAATCACTTAAAATAAATGCCAGGAGCCTTGAAAAGGCTTTTCTGGACATAGAATATCTCAATATGAAACTGAAAAACCATTTTGAAAACTCAGAGAGGAATTGTGGTCCAATTGGATCAATAATTTGGAGCACAGGACCCAACCATTGTGACCACACAACAGAAATAATTGCAATCACTGCTAAAAAAAGTAACATATCTCAACACAGCTGAGATCAGGCTAATGATTCACTTTGTTTTAAATGTGAATTGTTGAAAGCAGGAATCAGAAAGTTCAAGGATGAAATTAGCCTCAAAACAAATTAATCTATTTTAAAAGGTTTGGAAAAAAAGATCCCAACTTGTACAGTACTGGGGAAAAAAAAAATCTACAGAATACAACTCCAAGCTTCCAAGCTCAAAGTTAATCTGATGATATATCTGAATACTGATAACCCGGGCACAGATCCATCTCCAGAGAGAGATATGCCTGCTATGATTATCTCTCTGGTAGCTGTCAAACAAAGAGATGTCATTCTGTCTACAGTTAAACAACAACAGATGGAACAGACCCTCAGCCAAGGTAAGTAGCATCACTCCAGTGCTTTCAAATGGAGCCTTACCGTGGTTTTCACCAGCTGAAGATCTGTTCCAGATCTCTGTTCCTAGGCTAGGGTTAATCTCGTCTCTAATATAAGCTGAGATCATCACTGAAGAAGCTACATAAGAAACTATGTCTTTAAGGCACAGCCTTATGTTTGTGGTATCATTATGACAGGTACCCTCATCAGTTAGGCCTTCCACTTGCTTCAGAGGACACTTAACATGTAAAGCCTCTCAACTTCATAAATTCATGAGCTGCAGTATCCTGCAAAAGCACAAAGTTCTTGGGATAGAAGGTGTCCCATCTTACCTGATTTTGCATATTGCATCTGACCAGTTGTGTAAACAGCTTTTACAGCCTCCACTGAAAGAAACAGGAATTTTTAGACAGCAACTCATTAGTTGTAAGGGGCTTGCTCAAAATTGGTCAGATGATCCAAGCCCCTGCAAATACACTTCTCCCTCCATTGAGTATAGAGACACAAACCCAGTTGCACTGAGGCTGATATCTATTCTGCAGTTGTTTACATATAGGTGAGATAAGTTCTAGATATTGTGCCCAACCTTTTTTAGCTGTAACAGCAAGAAATAATGGATAGAGCAATCCAGTCACAATTTTGCTAAATCACAATTCTCACACTTTGTGTAATATTATGGATAAATTAGGGATCCAAAATGATGAGAAATATGGTTTCTAAAATTTATATGGTGATTTGAGGCTGTTTTATCTCCAAGTTAGAATATATGGTCCACCAAGAATAGATGTAAATTCTGCATACATGTTTTTATATACAAAAGAATCTCTTAGAAAATAAAGGGGAATAGAAAGAATGCTCCACATTTACCAATCTTCATTCCAAAATTCCCTTAAGACTAATAACATTTGATATCTTGACCACAGACCATAGTGTTTTGGCTAGAATACAATATGTAAGGAAATTATTTTCCGTGATTTTATCTTGAAATCACCTTAATCCACTGATATTCACATATTTCAGTTTGGTCATACGTTTGCCAAGTGGTTCTGAAATACTGGTGTTTAAGATATGTGTGGTGGAATTGTGATTCATGGACATCACAAATGGAAAATATCTATTAGATGAGCCATTTCTGCCAGTACAGGCTTGTTCCCCAAAGAACATTTCCTGGTCTTTTGTCCAGTCTAATTTCAAAGTCCATCTGGGTGTATAAGTCATGCTATTATAAGCAGGAATGTTATTAAAATGTGTGATGTGTTTTGGCTCTATAATTTTTAGCCAAAGAGCTCTCTTTATTACTCAGTGTGGGCAAAAAAAAATATTACTTCTGTTGTTTACTCTTGGTCTGGAAGGGACCACCCCAAAAGGCCACTTAACAAGGGACCCACATCAAATGGTATGTCATAGTCTAAAGCAACCGCAGTGGCTAAGCCTCATGCAGATATAGCCAAACATGCCTCATAAGCTTATTATAAGTGCACCTACAGAAAACTGGAGTTCAAGGCCACCTGCAAAGTGCAGTCAGAAAGCTTTATAAGCACCCAGAGGGGAAGCTCACCCTCAGTCCCATACTGCTGCAGGTACATTGCCATCAGTTAAGTGCTAGTATAAGTGTCTGCATAAGCTGCAAATACTCCAACATAGATGAGTCTAAAAGGATACATGACGTGATAGAAAAATGGTACTATAAGGGATACAAGGGCATTAACAAAATGCAGTGGCCAGAATGAAGAGCTTTTAAAAAATCTTGTCAGACCAGTTCATCCTTCTGAGATCACTTGGAAGGGTCATGTATTAAACAGGCACTTTGCTGTACACCAGAACCTTGACTGATTTCTATCAATCCTATATTAGATCAGGAAATGCTTGGAAAGAGAAGGAAAGGGCTCTTATTTTACAGTGTAAGCTAAATGCAACTCTCTCAATTTCAATGGACAATCCTTCCTTCTTACATGAACCCTGTTACTTTGATATCCAAGCAGCATACAGTGCTTAAATGATACTGTCCTACCTCAAAATACAGTCACACAGTTACTGTTAGTGCAAGTTATCCCATCCTCATTTTACAAGCCAAAACCTCAGAGACAGAGGAACATGATCATAACTTGGCACCCAGCCCCAGCATATAGTTCCCAGAATCAGGTTCATGATACAATGAAAACCAGACCCAGTTTTTACAATAGGATTCATAGCAGTCAACACAAAACACTAAATTTGAAGGTTTTCTCAAGTCCTACTTGTCCTGTCTAAAGACGTCTTTGAGTTTGGTATCTTTTCAGGTTCAGAGCTCCAAATCTGGGACTAGACTAAGACGTCACATACAGAAAAATGAATTTTTATAAAGGTAGCAGAGGACACAGCAGGATGGCAGCAGAAAAATATTTAGAGCACACCTGCCTGGAAACCAGGAGGTCTAGACTTCAAGCCCTCCTAAATCTGAAGAATTTAAATACATGTCTCAGAGTATTAAAATTTTCTTAATCACCAAACTAACAGTGAGGGAAAAGAGAAGGACATAGTGCAAGATGACCCACCAGGGCAGAGAGCAGGTAAAACAAGGTTTGGCTAGAACATAGCAAATAAAGTCTGTGATCTTGGGAGGGAAGAGCCAAGGGCTCTGGTATGTGAATGAGCACTAGACATAGCCCAAACATGAACTCAGGAATGGTCTCTTCCCAAAGTTCATCTCAGAGGGGAGGTAGAGAAGAACATCCAGAAGTAGATCAAACCTAGCAAGAGTTGTGATTAAACAGTCTGTAACAGCCACAGCCCAACAGGTTGTGCCTGGCAAAAGGCTGTCCTCTCTGGTGCTTTCCCATCTCTCCATAACCTCAGAAAAGGGCTCTAAGACCTTCCTGTCCCCCAGCTCAAACCCTACTCTCTGGTGTTTCACTGTCAACACAAAACGTGTCAGCACCTTGCTTCAGGGACAGTTTCCCTACATTGCACTACAGTCATTGAGTAAAATGGGTAAACATTTTCTGTGGAAGCAGAAAGCAGAACCAAGAGCTCTGCCTTCTAACCACAGGCTTTGCTGTCATTTCTTGTCCTACATGTGTGATTTCTCCTCTCATGAATCTTGATTGTCCTTCCCACACAGCAACACAGCTTCCACAATAGGGACAGCAATTGTCTTCTCTTATCCCAGAGTAGACCACAGTAAGAAGTAGTGAATTTTAAATGCCACATACTGAAAAGAACCTACAAGCCATTTCCTTCTACTTCTCAGAGCATTATATCCACGGGGAGGATGCACGAGAGGTGGACAACAGGTCTTTCTCCTTCCAAGCTTGAAATATATATATAAATACATGTTGCCAAAACTACCACACTTTGTGCTGGACTCAATACTCTTTGCGCACACCAGGCACTCAGAGGACACCTAGCAGACCAGGACCTTCAGGGATATAACTGATTTGTCATTTCTAAATAGACTGCAAATGAGGCTACTTCTATTCTCAGCCCATCTGGGGACAGTGGTGCCTTTGAACACATTTAAATGATCTTTGTCTTTTCTTTCCTAGCCAAAACCAAGGCATCTATGTCCTCTCAGGTGCCTAAGCGGGCTGAATTTTCATGGAGCACTCCCCTGAACAAAGATGCCTAAATTAAGATTGAGTTACACTTTAGGTTTCTAAGTGCTTTTTTGGATGTCAACCAGACTAAGAAACTTGCCCAAGGTCACGCAGGAAGTCTATGGCAGGAAAGGAAACTGATCTGGGGTCTCTGAGGTCTAGGACTAGCACCCGCAGCAGTAGAACATCTTTCCTCTCTCTGCTGCTCCTATCAAACCTAAAATGACACAAAAGATCAGAAAAGCTAATGTCAGGAATGAGCATGTTTTGGAATCAATTAATCTCATCTACGAGACTCTGAAACATGATCTATACTTACTTTTATCCATTTATTACTTTCTTACCCTCTGCAAATGATTGCAGAAATGCCAAATCCATCTATTTATAAAGCAGTGAAACCGTCAAGTGTTCTCTAATGTACCACTTCCAAGTGCAAGCAATATATACTGACCAGCTCGTAACTATCTTGGCAAGGATTCACACACCTGTTAGGATTTTAATTTATCAAAGACAGACATATTTATATTTATGTCTATGGCTGCATGCTCATGAAATAGGAAAGGATGTTAAAACAACACTACTTCTTTAAGAGCAGCCAGGAAACTCAGAGTTAAGGTTTGTTGCTGTCCTTAGCTCACCCATACTACCCACAGCTCTCGTATATGCATAGAAGCAGCCCATGAACATAGCTGATACATGAAAGAAAAGAGTTTGAGGCAAAGACCAAGAGCCAAATCCAACTGGAAAAACACCAGTTGAGTTCATAGGGCTCCGGAATGGCCATGCCGAAATCAACCAACCTTTAGTAAATGTCAGAAAAAAGCCTGAATTGTACCTACCATTGTCTAGACGAAGAGGTGTTCAGATTTGGCATGTTTGATTTTTCTTTGATTAATGAAGGAGATTATAACAGGCTTTCCCATTTGAAGACTGTTAATATTCTTCCCGCGTTATAATGGCCCCCAAGGATTTCAGGGAGTGTACAGGCACTCCCACTGATTCCCTGCCGTTTTCTGCAGACTCCATGCAATCTCAGTAGACCCGTTTCTTTCAGACCCATTACATACATAAGTGATACACCCCCATTATCAGCAGATCATTGAAGTGATAGATTGTAATGACTTCTTCGGAGGTAGACTGTATATCAACCTGCAGCAGAGTGTGTTTTATAGACCAGGTATAAATTCCATAGGAAATGCTGACAGATCCTTGACTGAAACGGTACCCAACAGCACCTCCACTGTGCAGTGACAGTAAAAGGTTAGGCACTGCCCTGTCCTCAGTCCACAGCAGAACTAAGGTTAATGGGAGTTGCACACTTGGAGGAAGAAGAGTCTCAATCCCAAAGTTTATAAAAAAATCCTGTTAAATTTTTTTTTTTTTGCCCCTCAAGCATACTGCTTTTGTAGTCAATGTTAATATTCCAATAATCAGTTTATTTGGTAAAAAGGTTGATTAGGTTCTCTTTACTTTTTGTTCTTGTCTTCTGCCTTGTCTGAACTGCCAGCATTTTCTGAAACTAATCCTGGTAAAACATCTATCTCCATTCTTGACAAATGTGAATTAGTTTCTACCCCTAATCTTCCTAACTAACGTCTTACCATCTCACCAAAAAAAGTTGGTCATCCACAGGATGTTATATTTGAGGACATTCCACATCATCTTATCATTGTAACTGCAATCACCACCTCTAAGATGATTCCAAGATGGGGATACTTCATTAAAGAATATTCACCCTCTGGCCTGGCTGTCAATTAATAATTTTCTGTGTCATTGCTGCATATACCCCACAACCCATCCACCACCCACACAGTCCACTCCTTGAAGGCACCACCCCAAGGTGCAGAGGTTTGATATAGCACAGTCAGTGTAAACTTGAGCAAGCTAAATTTTGTGAAGATAACAGCACTTCATGCATTATCATGAGGGCCTGAGGAAAGGGAAAGGGTCAAAATAAATAATTAACAACAGAGTACTACAATGGAAAAGTATTTTAGGTGTACCAGACAATACTGTAAAATGCAAGCATACTTCTAATCTATTTTAGGTAAAGAGGCATTAATCCCTTTTTTATGATGTACTTAATTTCCTTTTTTTTATAAGAGTTTAACATTGATCATTGCGCCATCTAATAAGTTTCTGAATCATTCAGATATATTGTTCTAATATTAATTAGTTGTATTTTATAACTGAATTTGCAGGACAAAATAGCATCATTTATGACAAGTAAACAGCAGTCATTGTAATAGCATCTTCACAGATTTTGAATTAGAAGATTTATTCAAAATACAATTAACTGACAAAACTGGAATTTTATAAACAACACAGTGTGAACAAGAGTGACTCCCACTCTGGGACTTCTTTACTTCCGTGCAAGTTTTTAATTTCTGTTACTCATAGCCTTAAAAATTAACTTTTTAGGATAGAAGCAATCTTATTCCTGGAAAGATTGTAAAACCTGTACAGTAATTCTTGACAAGGACAATGAAAACTATGCACTTCATTTCTAATAAAAGTACTTCAGTCATATTTGACTGGCTGAACAACCTGAACACTTCACTTTTGTTGTTCCAGGGATGGATTCTAGACACATCTGTGTACAGTTTATATAACATAAAGTGCATTTGTTTTTACAAACATGCTCTGATACAGGCATAAAACTTATATTAACTTGCATGCAATATATGTAACCACATGCAGTTAGTAAGACTAACACACTAAAGAAAACTAATAAGCTGCTAGCATCCTCAAAGTACAAGTGCTGTGTGCTGCACATATATCTTATTTCTAATTAGGTTCTTAACAGCTACTGGTTGTTCTTCAGTCACTGAGCAGACAGATCAGAAAGAAATAAAAGGGCAGTGATTTGTGTACATTTTCTGAGCCATAACCTTTATATTATTGTTACAATTATGTTACTTTACTCCTCTTCCAGCAAGTCAATTTCTAGTGTTGTGAAGAAAAACAAGTACACACATTACACTGAGATTTGTGAATTTCCTGGAGTTCCATATAACTTTTGGTCTAGCTCCCATGGCACAATCTCAACTGTAAAGTAAAGTTTGGCAGTCTCTGAATTTCAGAAACAGTTCAAGAAGTATACACTCAAAGGAAAATGAATTCTAAATTGCAAATATCCCTGCTATCATATAGACTTGGCTCACTTTTTGCCCCAATCCCTTTATTTTCATGATATGTCTCATATTGATTTAGCTCATTGCCAAAGGACAAGTTTACGGCAACTTTAAAATGGTTTATACTGGCTTGAGGGAGCATTGCCCAGTCAGGGTTTAGTCAGAAATGGTTTATGTTGACATGACTCAGGTCTGGGCACTCACTTGCCTTCATTTTCTTTCCAGTTTACCACACTTTCAAACTCAATGACATACATCCTTGCCTGGAGGCAAGGGGTTTTTTCCATAGACACTTGAAACTCTCAACCATACTTCTGCTTTTACTTTGGTTATAGACTTCAACATTTTCTTGGGAGGAGGTAGGTGCTGATACCAAAAAGCATGTTACGGAATGAGCTTAAAACCTAATGCCTTATAGAAACCCTGTACAAACAAACAAACCAGTGCAATGTAAGTAAAATGCATATTTTAAAAAATAACTTTTTGTACTCAGAAAGAATGTTCCATTGAATATTTCTGAATTTAAATACAACCAACAAGCTTGAAATAGCAGCTTGAATAAGGAGCTCTTTAACAGTGACAGGAAAATCCTTCATTACAGTAGAGACATACTGCATGGAGGCTCTTGACTGTCCGTCTTGACACCAGAGGTGCTAAACTGCAAATTGGTCTTACACCTATTCGTCTGTGCAAGGCAGAAGTATACTTACCCACCATTCCCACTACTTATAGTTCTGACTTAATGTGTTCCTTTGAAAATTGTCTGACATTAGGAGGAAATTGAAATACTTAGATTTTTAGCAAATCTTCTAAATAAATAATAAAAAACATAAAACCTTTTTTTTTTGCCAGTTCTTTTTGTGTCTTCTACTTCATGTATGTCTTGTTACCTCATTGTCTCTTCTTGCTGCCTACAGTCTCTGTTGGCACTTCCCTTAGCCTGTCTATCTTGTGCAGAGGAAAAGAGAAAGGAAAGTCTTGCATACATTTGTGTGTTATCTGTCCAGTCCTCTGGTCATTGCTGTTTTCTGCAGAATGCGGGTAGTTCTTCACAAAAAGCTCTACACAACTTTTCCTGAGTTATGCTGGAAAGTTATTTCAGCCAGTTCTAGAGTCAGTAAGCAACAAAAGTGGCTTAGAGTCACTTTTACTCACTCTCCACGTCTATACTGCTCTAAGAGATGCTGGTGGACTTAATTTACATGCATGATCCAAAGTGGCTTTGGAACACAGAATTATCTGAAAACTCCTGAGAAGTTGAAGAAGGAAAAAAATGTTTTCTAAACATTCATTTCATCCTGAAAGCCTGTTTTCTGTGCTTCAGGAAAAGACAAACCTTTGATTGCCTTTATTCCATTCCTGGCAAAAGCTCAATTTAAGGCAGGCTTAGCTGGTCAGTAATGCATTGACAGCTTTTGCTTCCATCCAGCCCATTAATTTTGATAGTAGAGAAAAACAAGTATATCTGGCTGTTATGGACAATGGTGAATGACTCAATGTAACCAAGGGTGGTTTTAGAAGAAGCACTTAGAAGATTGCAGCCCTCCCCTTTGCGCTGCCTGGAGAAAGGCACACTCCAGGTCACATACCACAGGGAGAGAGCTTGAGCAGCCTTATCATCCCGCCCTGGGGGGTAAAAGCCTCACTGATATCTATTTCCATTTGCATGACCTGAGACAACAGTTGAGAAAAGAGTCTTCTGCATCTGATCTGCATCTCAAGTGGTCTAACTTAATTGCTAGCGCTTGAAATTTCAACTGAGGTCACCCATTATTCAATAATATGTAAGAAAAGAGAGGGCTCCTCGGAAGATCTCTGCAGTCTTTCAAAAGCAGTGACTTGTGCCCTCAGTTCCAACTTTTGCCATCTGTTTCTTGATTTTTCTGCCAGCTCAGCTAATGTCAGGGGAGTAGGTAAGGATATCCCTGAGACATAACATCTTGTTCAGGTGTCCAGTACAACATTGTCTTTCTGTCATGCTTATAAACCTAGCTCACATCTCTTAAACATATATCATAAACAGCCTGTACTAATGTGTTTAGTCCTGGAGAATATTGTTTTCTCCATATTCTAATCTCAAAGGGATTCACCTCCTACTTATTCCTTATAGCTCAATGAATTTAGTTTTATGCTTCTGCTGAAAATAAACACTAGTTTTCTACATGCGAGGAAACACAATAAAATTGCTGCTTAACAACTTTTGCTTAAAAGTAAAACAGTATTCACAATTTACCATAAATATGTAATGACCCATTCATCCTTTATTTGCAGAACTTCCTTCCTAAAGTATATGAAGACATGTGATGTTTTCCCCAAAGTCAAAAGCACTGCCAGCTTTCACAGTGTGTTTACTTGATGTTTCCCATTGGCAGCTGTAGCCATAACAGAAACACTTGCCTTATTCCATGGGGCCACAGGTGAAGAGGACACATATAGATCTTCATTGATGATTATGCTAGGCCCAAATGGAAGAAGATTTGAGAGAATCAAATTATTCCTATTGGCCAAAATGTCCTTTGATTCAAGCTTCATACTTTGATATTTTTCCTTTTCAGTACTTTAGGGAGGACTAGAAGATGAGGCACTATTAGGCATGACAGAAGACACTACCACCATATGTGAAAACATCTCATCATAGCGTAGGATTTGTCATCTCATCCTGCAGAAGGCAAAATAATGTCTGGATTTCACATATTAATGTATGCTGGCAGAAGAATACTATGGATTACTAAAGTAATGGTAATTTCACCCTTTAGATTATGGAAAAATACAAAGGAGAAAAAAGACTAAAACTCTAATATTTTACTAAACAGAAAGTTGGTCATTTTGTAATCCCCAAAAGTGAAATCCTATTTATAGCAACAGTGAAATCAAATAGTATGCAATCACTCTGAGGTTTGCAACATTTGACAAATTGTAATTTTGTTCTTCACAAACTCCTAAACACTTCCTGCTAAGTGACAACAAGCATCAGCAAGTTTCAACAAACCTTCTGCAGCTTCTTTATCTCACTATAAAGAACAGATGCCATTTGGGGGCTGCTGTGAGCTCTTCTGTTCTTTGTGTAATATGCACATGTATATGAGAGTGCACATCACACAAAAATGTGATAGCCAAGGCCCATCTCAAATACTTTTTCCATGGTGTACAGTAGGCAAAGAGCTGGCTCCAGGCAAGAATCCTCTGTCAATCATGGCAAAAACACAAGCCACGTGCAATTTCATGGCAAAAGTGACAAAATTTTCAGCATTAATAACAAAATTATTTAGGCCACTAAAATGTACAAAGATGCGCCAACAGTGTTTTCTAGTATGTTTGTGAAAATGATTACCTATTTCTGCCCTTCACCAGTAGCAAGAAGGAAGTATCAAAAGTATGTAAGTTAAATAGAGCTGATGCTCCCAGAAAATAATTACTTTCAGGCTATCAGGGTGCTTTTAAATCTTTCGGCAAAGAGCTTCCTATAAAACAAGGAGCCCAATGAACTACAGATTTCAGGATGGTAGGAATTTCATGTCATGATGTCAGAACAAACATCATCTACATGCTAGAACACTGTTAAGTAAAGCTTTGAACATCCAAGCCTTTGCCAGTACACACTTTTCTTCCATTCCAGGCTCCTTTATAATAAGGAGTAAAAAGACAAACTTAAGAAGTCTCACTAACTACATAGAAAGAGAGAGATTCCTCATAAAGAGAAGGGACTTGGGTTTGGAAGGTAGGAACATTCCTGATGGAGAAGGAAAGCAAGAAGACATTCAGCTAATGAGGGGCATAACATTAGAGACAATGCAGGAAGCAAAACTGAGAAGTAAAAATGGATCTCTTCAGGGAGGGGAAAGAAAATTAGCAAAAAGTCAGAGATAAACAACTTAGAGGAAGTACAAGGGGACTTATGAAAAAGGAGTACCTCTTAACAGAAGTATGTGTGGAGACAAGCAGTGTCAATTTACCTTACTGTTAACAGGTAGGCAGCTGCATCATTATACAAGTGTAGAGAAGGTAGAAAACACAGATGTTGGAAGAATATGGTGTCTGCCCTGCAGTTACCTTGTGGTGCCATTTTTTCCATCCTGAGTAGTCTTCCAATTTAAAGTGCCCAAGTTTTCCATTTATAAAGTTTCATTGGAAAATGTCAACTCATTGATGCCAAAACATGTAGGAGAGACACATCTGTTGCAGCAAATACAGACTTTTTGTTCAGGAAGACTGTACTATGCATATCAGAATAACCAAGAGGCATAGTGACAAGAGCATCTTCCTGGAGGCAGGAGACCCATGTCCAGGTTCTGTTCCCCTGGAGTTAGAGCAAAGATTTCAGCTTCAGCCTTTCCCCCGTAAGCCCTCAAGGCTATCCATTACTCTTGATGGAACATTTTCAATCTCAACTATTAGAGCAGCTCTATTTTGTATAAATTGTATTAAGTATTCATTGAATTTTGGGCTTCAACACCAAGGGTTAGTGCCCTAATAACCTGGCTATTCTAGGAAGACATGAGGCAGGGCAGAACATGGTAGGAATCACATAATAAGACTCAACGGCTTTTATAAACTTCCTCCATCAAGCTTCACACTCCACTGCTGACCTCACTTCTGGGACTCCTGACACCTTTGCAAACCTCCACTTTCCAGTTAGGCTACAATTATATCACTGGTAGAATTGATTGAGATGATGGTTTTGGCAGGCCCTCTGACTCCTTTTTACCCTGGGAGAATACTAAGGGGCTTGGATTTAACATGATAAGACATAGAACAATCTAGAAGTAACATAACATTTTGGAATTAATAAATAACTTCCTGACCAAGTCTAATCCTGAGGATATATTAAAATAATCCATTTTTATTTTACTTAAAAAATTAATTTAAAACAAAACAAACCAACTTAAAACTGGAGAAGAGCAAAAATAAATTGTTGAATGCACAAGTTGGCTGGGTGTTTACCTCTACACGTTGTTCTTTTTTGAAGCAGAGGTGTAATTCCAAAGTACCTGTAAGGGAAAGTCAATTAAAAGTAAGGATAAGGGTCTTTGTTTTGACAAAGCATAATTTAACTGTAAAATACTAACATCTGGAGTTTAAAATTACATAGGAAATCTTCACTTGGAAATAACATGGAGAGACTTTTGCTGTTGTTGCAAGCCTCATCTAAAAATGCCTCTTGCTGCCACCACAATAAAGTTACAGCATTAAATATGCTCATACTGTAAGTTAAATAGTTCAGTTAACAAGAATGGCAACAGACAAATGAGAAGTATGGGAGCTCAGCACTGTAAAGCACAGCCATTCATGCTTATTGACTTCCCTGGGCTTGTTCCACAGTGATTGCTCATTTTCAGTTTGTATGAGCCAGCCTCTTGATACTTCATTAATTCATCCATCCTCCGTGTGTAGCATTCACTGCACAGACACCAGGTCAAACTCTTAAACACAGTACTGGACTTGATCAGCCAAAATCCTTGGCAAAGTAAATGCAACCTTCGCTCTACCCAGAGGTTTTGCTATGCATGCTGAACAGAGGAGAGTGAAAGCATACAGGAGGAGAAGATTCACCAAGTGAGTGGATCAGGGCATGGTAAGATTAAGAAAAAGGGATGATTGCTGCCTCTTTTTTCTTCTTCTCCCTGTGCCCATAGGATCAGTTGTGTGGACCACTTATTACACAGCTCATGACCAGAAGTTGACTTTGTCACACTGTGGGGTCCTAATCTACATGACAGCTGGAAGAAGGAATGGACTTGGAATCCCACATCAATATGCAAGCCTTCAGGTATGCTGCAATTCATAGGTGGCATTTTCCAGTGCCAGATCTCTCCAGTATCCTCAGACCTAACAGGAGCAAGGAAAGGTGCTGGGTCTGCAGAGGGAGGTTTCAGTAACTTTGAAGATAATTGGAGACAATTCTGATGTATACACCACACCTTGTCAACATTGTACCAAAGGTTAAAATTGATCTATCATTTTAAAATTCAAGTTCATATTCTCCCTTCCAATACCAGAAGGAATCTCATTGTATAAAAGATAGAGAAAAACACTGGTCCTGTTCTTTAGTACTTTTCATTTTCTAAATGGTCTTTTTGTGCTTTTATATTTTCGAAAGGGTAATGTCTTTTCCAGCTCAATTCTACTCCTCACATGAAGAGTTCATGATAAACTGAAAATAAACGATGTATTCCAGTTTCCTAAGATTATAGAACATGGGGTGTATTTCCCAAACCCTCATTTAGGCAAGACCTTTGAGTTTATGTGATAATGTACATAAGGTCTGCAAAATCAAATTAAAAACAAGCTTTACCATAACGTCTTCCCTTTGCCACAAGTAGGTCAGTAATTTCCCTGTCATTATTGATAACTTTTTTTTTTCATTTTTGTTCATGTAACTAATTCCAACACAGCTGTCACACAGAAGAGCTGAGATAAAAATCTTTGTGTTGTTATGATACTTATGAGCCATCTAAACTTATACAAACCGGAAATACACTTGTCTCTGCCTCCTTTCTTAAATAATCCCTTGACCTATCTTGATTATCCAGGGACCTAAAAAATGACATCCAGTTTGAAAAGTTAAAAAAATTAAAAATATTCCTGCTATTATTCAACAAATCTCTTTTAATTTTCTGTGTTTTGAACGCAAATGTTATGTATGACAAACAATGACAGCATAGTTTCAATAGATGCAGGTGAAAGGTATATCTGATCTCTGACATCCATGTGTCATCTCAGTAGTGAATGTTATAAAAATTTGCTAATAGCTTCAAGATCTTTGTGCTTGTCAATGAGTTCTGTACAGTTTACATTTTTTGCTTTGAATTTCAATTTCAGAATATGTGAAAATAATCAAACTAGAGGAAGTGTCGAGAGAGAATACAAATATTCATATATCGCTGAGAATGAGTGGTACAGTTATTTCAGTTTTTAATTGCCAGCATAGCGTGCTGGCCAATCTCAATATTAATGAAGAAAAAAAAAGGGTGTTTACATTAGGAAATGGAGCATGACAGTCACGACCTACAAAAAGCAGAATACGTTTTTTAATCTTTAGAACAAAGAGTAATTTTTGGTGTTGTATTTTTGCTTGAATAGACACATTACTGAGGACCATATGATTTGCAAATCTGGTTTAGTTCATCTGAAAAATCTCATGGATCAGGAATGTTCTTTTTATCTCTTAATCATTTTGCTTGGTCCCCAAATTAAATGCAATTCAAACCTCTCTATCAATATGCATTCAAAATCAAAATTTCCCATTAGAGCTATTTGTAACTAAGAAATGTGTGCCTGTTGACACAAGAGCAAATGACATGAATGAATTTGCAGACCTCAAGAGAAAAAAGGAAAATGATACCATAACAGCCACCCGTCTGGTACTGATTTCATCATCTTTCCACCCAAATGTTTTCTTCAGCTTTCTTTTTTAGCTTTCTTCTGGTGACATATTACAAAAACCTGGATACCTTGCTCTCAAGGAAAGCTTTTTTTGTGTCTATGAACTCAAAGGAATACCAAGAAAAGCTTTTTTTGTGTGTGTGAACTCAAACGAATACCATATGTAAAGTACTTATAGCAACATTATATACAAAAGTGCTAATAGAACAGATATTGCAAAGCTGAGAAATGCAAGCACATATTGAGGTTCACAGAAAAAGAACATGGTAAACCACTAATGATCTGATAATTTCATAGGTCTTACTCAAGTTCAGGGCAACATTAAGGAGACTACAATTATTACTCAGCTCTC